>NC_092142.1:59573879-59883448 GCF_043159975.1 Macaca nemestrina
TCTCCCAATGTACTGGGAAAGCCAACATCACTTTAGCTTGGAACACTATTTGGTAGATCATGTTTGATAACATATTTGAGAGTCCCAGCCCAGCATTTTGATTCCTGTGTGATAAATAAAGGTAAACACATTTTTTTTCTCAACTCTCTCTCTGTGTAGATAGACACATATAGGTTACTTTTTTTTTTTTTTTTCTAGCACGTGTATATGCCTCAGGCCTAAAAAGAATTTATCTCAATGAAAAAAGCTCTTTTACTTTTCTTCCATTTCAGAAACTATTGCCAGGATACAATTACGAGCAATTCTTTTCATTAAAATACTGAACTCTGCCCATCTGTTTTGATTTTTAATTGTATCCTTTACAACATGATGGCAAAGTGCTTTCTTCTCTAGCATCGGCCAAGAAAGGTGTGTAGAGACAGGTACATAAAAGGGTAGCCTGACTGTCTTGTCCATTTGGGAATTGTGTCTTGCCATCTGCTTTTAGATGTATTCTGTTGCCTGTTAAAAATCCATGTACCCTCTAGCCACAGGTTCCACACAGAGCTTCTAATAATGTGAACTTTGCTCTAGGATTTCTCTGTTGTGCATGAAGTATTCCCTTCCTGCTAAGGTCACCCTTCTTGCTCCAGGTGCTGATTTTTTGTGCTGCTTCTGATTTACTTATATTGATAGTGGAGTCCTTGGTATGTGTTATATTGAAATATTACTAATGTATGAACTGTAACATTAAATTTCCAATCTAATCAATCAATGGCATATATATGCAGTAGATGCTTGGCTAGTAAAAAGATTAATTACCATGCGTAATGAAAACTAACTCTCTATAAGGTGAAATATTGCATGTCTCTCACAGAAAGATGGAAGCCTGAACACTGTGTTAAGCTAATGACTACTGCTGCCATTCAGCCATATGGATTGCCTTTAAGACAAACCGAAATGAAGATTAAAGGCATGTAAAATCAACTCTCTATTAAAGCAGTTAGGGCTTTTCTCCAGATTCTACAGGAAAATTATGCAATCTGTTGTGAAACCAGGCACTTGTCTCCCAGATGGTGCCCAGAATCTATCTAAGCAAACACTTCTTCCCTGTTCTGCGAAACAAACTGGGCATATTTTTTATTTTCTGTGCTTGATTATGCATCTGAAGACATTTACACGGCAAGGACCTTGTAGAGTTGTTGTAGATTTGGATTGTAAAACTTCACAATATTGTGGTGTTATACATTTTTGAGAGCAAACTTGAAGTTATAAAGTAAAAGATGATGTCATTTTCTGAGATGTACTATGTCCCTGATTTTTTAGCTTTCTTTTTTCCCAAAAATATTCTGCATGCTGCTATTCAGAAAGTAAGGCCATGAATCTCTCAGTTTGTTGATAATCTCCTGTTAATTAATGTGGACACGATTGCCTTTATGGAGGCCTATTGTAAAGTAAATTATTGGTAATAGGGTACAAGATTTTAATTATTATTGGGACGATTTTGTACAGAAAGCTTTTTATCATTTGAATTAATGCCTGAAAGAGTTATAACTTTTTTCTATATGTACAGCAAATATTCTTGCTTTATATATACGAAATCCTGATTGGTGAACACTATTGGGCATAATGATTAGGCTAAATTCTCCTCGACATCTTTTCCACCTATTTTACCTGGGTCTCCTTGCTTTCTTCGTATTCAGCATTCAATCTTGTCTTTCTTTGGTTTGACTAACTCCTTGCATCCTCATGCTCACCTCAGATTACACAAAGAGTTTCTCGTCCTTTAGAACTGAGTTAGGTACATGTTATTTTCTTCTAAGGTGCCTGGAATTTACCTGTCTCAGACATAGCACATGGTCTGCTGCAAAAAGCCAGTCTATAAAGAAGACAAATGAACTGTATTTAAACTTCGTCTTCTATTTCTTCAGCCTTTAGCCAGCAAAATTTTGATCCATGATAAGCACTCATATATTTTTGTTGCTTGCTTGCTTGACTGGCTATATATCAATGAATAATGAATGAATAAATGAATGCATTAATGACATCACTTGTCATTAATTATTATATATAAAATATATGTGCTTTATATATAAATATATAAAAATATAATATTATGTATAATATATACTTTATATATAAATATATAAATATATAATATATAAAATATCTATCATATATTATATATAAAATATATCTTATATATAAAATATACTATATATAATATCTGTTATGGATATATATTATATATTATAGATAAATATCATATATTATATAATACATATTATATATTATAGATATATTATAGATATATATTATATATTATATAATACATATTATATATTATATAATGTATATAACAATATTATACATAATGTATATAACATGTGTTTTACATATAATATATAATACATGTTAAATATATACACCAAATATATCTATAATATATATTTATATATTACATAATATATTATAATATTTTATATATTATATAATATATTATATTTTATATATTATGTTTGAAAGAACAAGTGTAGCAAATATATATAATATGTACAAGCAAATATATAATATATAAGCAAATATATATTATATGTTATTATATATTAAATATATATAATTTACTTATATATAATATATAAGTAATATATGTAAGATATATAATATATATACATAAATTTATATATTTTTCTATAAATTTTAAATGTAAATTTATATATAAATATATTTACATAAATATATATAAGAAATATATCTATTTCTTGTATATAAGAATATATATGTGTGTGTATGTATATATTATATATATATTTCTGCTTTTGGTGTGTAAAGACCTTAGGAACATTGCTCCCACCCTTACAACAAGAAAAAAAATAGCTGAACAAAGTGAAAATCAATGATTTTTCTTAAATCCTTCTGAGAATTGAGGTCACACAACAAATCACCACCCTGAAAACTGGGGAGGCAGGCTAATACAGAGAATATATACCAATTTACCTGAACAGAAATCGCAAGAGCCTGGAACTGATAGAAACATTTAAAGGTATTGCTGGAGGCTGAATATGGACTAGTTTAGAAGTTAAAACTCTGCAGGGGGCCAAGAAAAGGGAGGCCCCCACACTTTTGTAGGTTTTACCCCCAGGAGCCCCACTAAATTTTCATAGTGAAAATTGGAGAAAAATCCCCTCCAGTTTGGTCAGGGTGAGGGTGAAAGTAACAGTTTTGAAATATGCCCACATCTTCCTGTAAAACAAAGGCCTACTCAGAAAGAAAGAAAACTTCATCAGAGCATTAGGTACGTGAGGGAAGCAAAATACCTAAATACAGCTTTCTGTACCTGTCTATCTCCCTTAAGAGGGGAAAATGCTAAGAAGCACTTGCGAGGGTCATAGCCTATAAACACAGGACACTAAAAGACTAAGACCTAAATATAAAATTATGGAATCCTCTCCTCCCTCCACACCTTACCACCACATCAACAGGAATCCTGTATAACAGTGGGGTATAGCTGCAGTACCTGCAAGGCCAGGACTCTAAGAAGGACTTCTGGGGGAAACCCACAAATAACAGGGGAGACAAAATCAAGGACACAAGAGTAAATTTGAGCTTTTGACATCTGTAGATGCAGCAAAGAGTAAACACAGCTAACTCTTAGAAAGATAAACTCTCACCTAAAGACCTATCTACCTCATTTCCTTTTACTCCATAAATTATGTTCCTCTTTCAATAAAAATTACAAGACAGCTAAAAGGCAAGAAAAAAACAATATCAGAAAAGAAAAAGTAAACATCAGGACTGGACTCAGATATGGCAAAGATTTTGTAACGGTCACACCAATAAACAAAGACTGATATTCTAAAGGATATAATTTAGAAAATAGACAATATGCAAGAAGTAATGAGTAATATAAGAGAAGTTATGAAACTTTTAGGAAAACATCAAAAGAAAATGTTAGACACAACAAAAATTCCCAACCTGAAAAGGAAATGAAAGAAAAAGGAAAAAAAAAAGAGGATAGAATATTCAAGAACAATGGAGTCATTTAAAAAGTTTAAGATATGCATCATGAGAATACAAAAAAGAGAAGAAAGAATGAATCTAAAGAAATGTTTGAAGTAATAATGACTTAAAAATTTCTAAAATTAATGACAAGAAAACCCCACAAACCATAAATCCAGGAAGTTCACAAAATACTAATCAGGATAAATACCAACAAAGTCTATAGTTAGGTTATTATATTCAAACTGCAGAGAACCAAAGACAAAGAAAAAATCCTGGAAAGAGCCAGAGGGTATAAAATGCATGAACTATACAGGAACAATTATAAGGATGAATCAGACTTCTTGTTAGCCATGAAAGCAAGAAGAGAATAGAATAAAATATTTAAAATGCTTAGAAGACCTAGGATTTTGTATCCAGTGAAATTATCTTTCAACAGTATAGGAGAAATGAAGACTTTCATAGGCAAACACAAACTAAAGGAATTTCATCCAGAAAAATTTCCTTGCAACCAATATTAAAAGAAGTTATTCAGAGAAAATGAAATTCTTACAGGTCAGAAACTTGGCTCTATCAGAAAAATGGAAGAGTATCAGAGAAGGTGTAAATGAAGATAAAATAAAATCTTTATATTTCTTATTCCCGAATCTGATCTAGTAGATAACTGTTAAAAGTACTAATAGTAACAACATATCATGTGATTATTAAAAAGTTAAAAGAAAAATAATTAGCAGCAATATTATAAGTAATTAGAGGGAAGAAATGAGAATAGTCTGTTGTAAATTACCTATACTACCTTGAAGTGGTGTAGTGCATTTGAAAGTGGACTTGCATTAGTTGTAAATGTGTATTGGAAACACTAGGACAAATACTAATATGTTTTAAACTATAGTTCACCTAAGAAATGAGAGAAAAATAGAATCATATAACACGCTCATTTAAAAGCAGAAAAGGCGAAAAATGGTGAAGATTTTAAAACAGAAAGAACAAGTTTAACAAATAGAGAAAACTTGTAAACATGACAGGTATTCATCGAACTATACCAATGATCACTTTAAATGTAAATAGTCTAAATTTACCAATTAAAAGACAGTGACTGTCAGAGTGAAAGGAAAACAACAACCAATCATATATTGTTTATAAGATAAGTTTACAGGTAACTTACAAGGTAAGTTTACAGACTTTACATGCAAAGATGCAAGTTAAAAGTGAAGGGTGAACTCTCATTCACTGCTAGTTGGAATGCAAAATGGTACAGCCACTCCTAGTTTGACAGTTTCTTACAAAACTAAACATATTCATATTATATAATCTGATTCAACAATTGTGCTCTTTGGTATTTACTCAAATGAGTTGAAAACTTATGTCCACACAAAAACCTTCTTATGAATGTTTATAGCAACTTTATTTATAATTGCCAAACCTGGAATCAACCCAGATGCCCTTCCAAAGGTGACTGGATAAGCAAACTGTGGCATGTTCATACAGGGCAATGCTACACATTACAAGGTTCTGTCATGTTTTCTCTGGCTTGGTAGTTTATTTTTGGTAGAAATATTGCTTAGTGTGAAAATGCATATTGCTTGAATACATATTGCTTAGTGAAAAGAGCCAATCTAAATAGATTACATATCACATTATCCTACTATGTAACATTCTGGAAAAGACAACACTACAGAGGCAACAAAAATGTTAGTGGTTGCCAGATATTCTAGGGGAGGTGGGGAGGAAAGAATAAGTGGAGCACAGGGGATTTGGGGGGGCAATAAAACTACTCTATACAATTAAAATTAATATAAATATATTAATAATTATATAATTATGTATTTGTCAAACCCATAGAAATGTACAACACAAAAAGTAAAGCTTAATGTAAACCATGGACCATAATATAAGAAGAATGCATCAATATTGGTTCATTAATTATAATGAGTGTACTGCACTAATGAAAGTTGCTCATGAGGGGTAATTGTGAGAGAGGAGGGAGCAGATGGAATGCACATGTAGAACTCTATATTATCTGTTAGATTATTCTGTAAATCTAACACTGCGGTAAAAAATAGTGTATTCATTGTTAAAATAAAACATACAAGATGCTGGCAGTTCAATTGTGTATCAGTTTCAAATAATGAAAGGATTTTAGTCAGAATTTTGCTTTTCCACCTCTCTTAGTCCTTAAATACACATGGATTATCTGTACACCTGGCAAATCAGCAACACAATCAGATCCTTAACGTTTTTATCCCGTATTTAAATGGTGATGGGGTTGCATGAAAAGAATAAAATGTATATCATGCTTAAAAATTATATTCAAATGTTTGTAAAGATACTAAAAGGAAATATTTGTCTGCAATTCAAATTTTAACATCAATGAATAGTCCTTTGTGTTACATCTATTCATTTGATATATATTTTTTCTTCAGCAATAATTTTTTTCAGTAACTTGTGTAATGGAATGACATATTAGCTATGATCTCTGGACAAGGAGTTCAAAGTCAAGGTGAAATAACGTGTGTGTGTGTGTGTGTGTGTGTGTAATCTATTAATCTGTTTGTATCTTTATATGTAAAGTGAATGTCTTACTCATAATTTAAAGTTATGTGTTGTTTTCCATCCATTGTGCTTGTTCTTTGTTTCTTCTTTTCTAATTTTCCCCTTTTTCTGCCTTTCGTGGTTTTAAATAAGTATCTATATGATTAGATTTTTCTGGTATATACATAATATTTGGCACATTATGGAGTAGAGAAAGGAGACTTTCTGTGCTTCAAAAAAAATGAAGTAAGAGAAATTAGTGTAAACTATGTGGCTTGAACAGGCTAATTCGCCAGAAAAATTGCAGTTGTACTACAACCACCTGCTCTGGATGATTCTGTCACTATCTTATGTCTGTAGGGAAATATTTGTGGGATAAGATTGACAAGAACTAACATTAACCAAGGCATCAACATATAAAAATGCTCAATATGTCTTACTATAGCAAGTATATCTGTATCATATGCTCAGAAGAAGAAGTGTAAATGTAAATGTCTATAAGAAACTAGAAAAGAACGTTGAAAGCAAACAGTCCTTCAAATGCCCCATGAAGAAGAATGGATTTTAGTGTAAGAACAACACCTAAGACACCAGAAAGTCTGAATATGAAATACACATGCTACATGTCTCACTTGGGATCACTGACCGTAAGAATACTACTGTGAGTTCTGGCTTCCCTAATGCAGAAGGAAGAAGGACCCGCTTAGTGGCAGAACATCCCATTAGCAGTCTACTCTCATTTAATTAGGATAGGTAACCATTAAGAAGTAATGTTTTAATTAGGATAGGTGATGGTAGAGAGGAGGAAAATAAGAGATTTATCTCTAAAATTTCTGAAGTAAAATGAAATGGATTTGGCTACTTTTTGAGTCTTTACCTTCTATGTCTAAAGGTACTCCTTACCCTTCACTTGGGTAAATTTGGTGAGTTTGCATACAGTTAACTAGATGAAATTCCTAGATGATTTTGTGTCTGTAATGGCATGACAGTGGCATGTATATTTTAACCACTATTATTCCTTCTGTAATGACGGATCTACAGTTTAAACTTCAGTAGCCACTGAAATCAAAATTAAAAGATGTTCAATTTAAAAATCTTCCTGATAGAATAATTTGCAGGTGCGAAACCTTAAAAATTAATGAGGGAAAAAGTTTAGGAAACCAAGTTATATGAGAAGCTTTCAAAACACCTATGATTTTATAGTTATTTAGCATTATATTGCTATTTTTTGTTTTAGTAAAGATGATATTTGACATTTTATGTGTCTTAATGCATAGGGGCTATTATCCTTAAATCTAAATTCTATTTAGTATACCTATGTAATACAAGTTCTTGGGATTTCATGCTAGATAAAAATTTTTGTTACCGTAATACCTTGCCTATTATTTAGATACTTATTTCAGAGCTGACTTCAAGTATAATCATTTTCCTTAATATTTTATAGTAGTTTTTTGGAAGAATGATGAGTAGTTATGTTCCTTTGTTTTACCTTTTCTTTATTTTTCATAGCAGAGAGTTCTCTTTAAAGGGAAAAACACATTTTATGTGACAGCTTTACATGAATGCAATTCCAAAACCCTTGTGATAGAGGCAACCATTTCATTTTACCTAAGAATTCATTAAATCTAGGACTTTGCAGTTTTAGATTCTCTAGGTTCACTCTGAGCCTTTATTATGGCATGTGTCAAGTATTCAGATCTGATTAGAAGAACTCGCTTCTTTAATCAAGATTTTAATGTAAGTCTGGAGACACATATTAAACACATGAGTTTAAGTTCTTGATTCTTATTAGAGAATAGCTCATTCTTCCAGACAAACAACATTTTTATTATATTCCCATTGGACTTAAGAATTAAAAATATATTCAGTCATGTTTTTGTAATTCATCAAGCTTTATCCGTAAAAGGCCAGATAACTATTTTTAGCCCTTGTCAACCATATGGTTTCTGTCACAAATACTCAACTGTGCCTTTATAGCAAGAAAGCAACAATAGGCAATACAATAAACCTTTATTTACAAAATCAGGCGAGTTGCAGGATTTGGCCCACAGGTTTTAGTTTGCTGGTCCCCGATTGAGTGGTATGCATAGTATATAATGTAGTATATGAAACTATGCCATAAAAGTACTAAAATTTAGTTTTACACACAGGCTTTAGGTTAATGTGGTGTCAATGCCTCAGTTTCTCTCTACTGCTGACTATATCTTCACTAAAACAACATGGAACATAACCTTCCTGGTTAACAGCTTCATTGACAAAAAGAAAAAAGAGACTGAGAGAGCCAGATGCATCGAACAATGTAAATCCATGAAATCCATCAGCCAAAAGAAATCAATGTTAAGAAAAACAAATTCTTGGAGTACATTTACTTGTGTTTTTGTTGGTTTTTTGTTTGTTTGTTTTTTGTTTTTGTTTTTGTTTTTAGACAAAGTCTCACTCTATCACCCAAGCTACAGTGGAGTGGAGTGGTGTGATCTTGGCTCACTGCAACCTCCACTTCCTGGGTTCGAGAAATTCTCCTGCCTCAGCCTCCCGAGTAGCTGGGATCACAGGCCCACACCACCACGTTTGACTAATTTTTGTACTTTTAGTAGAAAGAGGGTTTCGCTATGTTGGCCAGTCTAGTCTTGAATTCCTGAACTCAGGTGATCTGCCTACCTCAGCCTCCCAAAGTGCTGGGATTACAGGCATGAGCTGCCACGCCCAGCCCCATTTAACTTGTGAATATTATTATAAACTCCGCAATTCGGCTCTGAACTTTTTTGTCACCAAAGCAAAAAAAAAGAAAAAGCCTGGTAAATTGTGAAGTTTTTATTGTCAAAAAATTTTGTTTTGAGTCATTTTTAATTAGATATTTCTGGGTTTCTATTGAAAGTACTTTCTCAAATAAAGAGAAGTATAACATAATATACTACTGAAATTTCCAGAGAGAATAAAATGATGTCAGAGATTTTCCTTTTAATGTTTTTTTTTTTTACAATGTAAGTTCTATTAAGCCCAAATTATAATGTTCCAGTATTTCAATAATAAAATAACAAATGATAAATTAATATCTATTAAATTACATTTTATTGAAACTATTCTATGTTCGCGTATGGTGGCTCTCGGATCGGGATACAGAATATTGCTGACTGATGCTCTGGCTTGAGTTAAGAATAGAGGATACTTTGAATATAAAATTCAAACATGGCCAGGTGCAGTGGCTCACGCCTGTAATCCCAGCACTTCGGGAGGCCGAGGCAGGTGGATTGTGTGAGATCAGGAGTTCAAGACCAGCCTGGCCAACATGGCGACCCTGTCTCTCCTAAAAATAAAAAAAATTAGCCGGGCGTGGTGGCGGGCGCTGGTAGCCCCAGCTACTCGGGAGGCTGAGGCAGGAGAATCACTTGAGCCCGGGAGGCGGAGATCGTAGTGAGCCGAGATCATGCCACTGCACTCCAGCCTGGGCAACAGAGTCAGACTCCGTCTCAAACAACAACAACAATAACAACAACAACAACAAACATAAGGGGATGTTGTAATGGAGTCTGACTCCATTTCTTGATGTTTGACTATTGATAGCTTTAGAACTTCACCCCAACCTCTTCCCTTTGTTTCTCATCTGGACAAAGTGATAAGAAAGTCTAGGTGCTCTTTTCTTTGGTGCTGGCAGGAGATTCAAGCCAGGCAAATCCCTCCTTCCTGAAGGGGACTCTCACCCCGGCCTCACTTCTTAACTGAATCAAAAATCCCAAGCTAGACTTCTTTCTTCACTCTCCCAAGCCATTTTGTACTTGCTTAAGAGGCCTGCCCTGCTTTCTCCAGAGATTTTAATTGTGTAATAATAAATCTTGTCATACTGACTTGTTGAATGTGTGTGTTTGTGTGTGTGTGTGTGTGTGTGTGTGTGTGTGTGGTATTATCTTAAAATTCAAACCAAACTTTGAGTGGGGGTTCCTTCTGCTTTTGCAAGGTGACTATAACAGATGTGCTTGGAATTACTTATTTGTATCAAATTGTTGAAGACTGTGAGTTTCTGCCTTGCTGCAATAAGAGCTGAACCACCAACCTCTCTGTCATCACTACCGACACCCCACACAGATTATGGCATGATTAGAGCTTTGCATCGTGGAAATAGTTCTATCATCGCTCTACGTGGAAAGAACAGGTAGGGACTTGAGTGGCAAGTAGGAACTCATGAAGGATGAATCAAGAGGATTTGGCAAGTGACTGAAGATGTGTATTTGTGTCATTCCACAGATGAGATGACAGAAGAAAACAGCAAGACAGAATACGATCAAAGACTACAACAAGATTTCAAGCTTGAATGACTGGATCCAGAATACCAGGAGAAAAAAACAAGATTTGAAAAAAAAAAAAAGAAACTAAAGATTATCTTTTGGATACATGGAATTTGATCTCTAATGGGTGATTCAGTTAGAAACTAGAATATAACCAGAGCTCCAAATATCTAGCACAGGACAAGAGATAGAAACAAGGAGCCATAGTCATCTTGATAATGATAGTATAAAGCATATTACTGGATTAAATCCTTAGCATGAAAGCATAGCAGAAGAGAAAGGGGTGGTGAGAAACTTAACCTATTGTAATTGTATGTCAGGAAAGAGACTGAAGTAATTAAAAGAAGTTTTGAAATACTTCAATAGAAAAATAAATAGTTCCCTCAGAACTACAGATCCTCAATACCAGACTGCATTTTGTCAAAAAAAAAAAAAAAGAAAAAAATCAGTTGTTTAAACATGCTGAAAATAATTTGAAGTACTGATGCAAAATATCATTGACTAGAATTACATTTTATGTATTGCATTGATTCAATTAAGATGCTATAAATTCAGAATATTGCTGATAGGATTTTGTAAATTATTAGGCGATTCAACCACTCTGGTCAAAGAGGCTTAGGGGAGGAAAGAGATTTATAATTTCATGGTTCAATGACATAATGAGCACAATTAACTTAATTAGTTATTATTAAAATAACACTTTATGCTGGAAACAGTAGTGATCCTTTGGGGGCATGGGACTTTTCAATTTTACCTAAAATGTTTTCATAAATTAAATATTTCACAATCTTTAAGAATTCATGCAAGCTTCTCTCTTAAGTGTGATCGAACTTTAAAAAATACTGCCTTTAGAATATTGTTCTAAAAAGACATAAAACTAAATCACATAGAGATGGCTGTATAAAAATGAATGCATTAAAAAAGTGTTTGAGACACATTTCACTTATCTCTGAATACCAAGTAAAAGAGAAGTGAGGTGGTTTGACATTCCTATTTGACTTACATAAATGTCTTTTTAAAGAGGAAAATATGCCCTCCCTAGGAGACACAACCAAATGCTAGGTGGAGCAGCTTGTCATGGAATATAACTTGGTGAGGGCTGCATGACTTACAACCTTCAAATATTTAAGCTAATAATGAATGGTGTAAAATTCACAAGTGAATGAAGTAAGAAACAATAAATAACAGTTAAGTTTCCGTTTTAACTTGAGAGTGTTTTGCTATATCCTTTTTGACTATATATAAATTGAACCCATGCTGTGTATTTTGTAACTCCCAGAAATACAATTCAAGACTGATACGATCTATTTAAGGCTGACAAACCTATATAATTAGCTTAAAATTAAGAAAGGTCTTGTGATGCAAATTAAGCTCCTTCAGTATTGCCTTGGCGAGTCATAGAACTGATCTAATTGTCTCTCTGCATTTTGGGGAATACTAAATGATCAAGAGCACGTTTCAAGAGTGATAGACAATGGTTTGTCTTTTCTGCTAAGGTCCTACAATAACGCGAGAATGTTCATTACACAGATAAGCAGCTATAAACTTCCCTTTATTATGATGAGATTAATTCAATTTTATTTTGAACCTTAAAGCCCTCAGAGACTCAGGATTCATGTGCCTGCATGAACATGGCCCAATCTATTGTCAAACCAGAATACTAGAACCGAAAACATCTCCAATATAGAAACGTACGGACTTCCCAACTTGTTCACTTGCTATGGAAGCAAGATATAGTTCTGACGTTTGCAAAAACAAAAGAAAACTGAATGATTCTTCTTAAAACTTGTTTTCCTCTTCTTTCCATCTTTTATTTAAATCCTTTTCATCCTTTAATTCTAGTGGCCACATCAGAGGTATTGTAGATCCACCATCCTTTACTGTGTATATTTCATCAAAGAGACATTGCAACAGAGTCTGCCGATTTCACAGATAAAATGCAAAGGCCTTTCACGCAAAAATACAAGACTAATTCAGTGAAATTTATGAAGTTTTTATGTTTCTAACATTATATAAAATGTTACATAATGTAGGATACATGTTCCTAAAATAATATATTGCACATTGCATTTCTATAGCAAGACACATTAATTGCCTGGAAGTTGAAGTACAATTGTCCCAGAGACATAACTTTTATTGCTCAGAAAAATAGACAATTACAGGGAAGTTATTTACTTAAGGCCAAGTTCAGGAAGAATATGGCAGGAAATTGTCTAAAAGCATAAGACTGTTTAATAATACTTTTAATTTTATTTGTGTCTTAAATACTTAAATTGAATTGTTCTAGTATGACATTGCTTTGAATTTTATTAAACATATGTAAAGTGCAGTGGTTTTCTTTGTTTCAAAATTCATAATTTTTCATCTGCTCTCCACTTATGGTAGAAAAAAACTCCACACTGATTGCACTGCAGCTTTTCAAGAAAAAAATGAAAAATACTATTTCTTCATTGTTTTAGTTTTCTGAAAATGTCTTCTTTTAAGATATGCAGCTGAAATCATAAGGCCATATGAATATTTGGCAATGATCTCATAAGTCTGCTTGATATGATCACAAGAAGATAAACTTGACTTCAAAGAAGAATTATTTAGCAAAACTGTCTCTTTTTTATCAGCATGTTGGTAATTTTCTCATACACCCTCTTTATATGAATAAATCTAAAAAACTGATTTTTGTCTTTGTAATTAATTTTCTTAAAATTTCTAACATAGTATTACTATAATAAAAAGGTAGAAAGCAGCAAGCAATTGCAAAAAAGAGCAGAATGATAAACTCAGATTTAAGAATCAAAGTAGAGCCGGGCGCGGTGGCTCAAGCCTGTAATCCCAGCACTTTGGGAGGCCGAGGCGGGCGGATCACAAGGTCAGGAGATCGAGACCACAGTGAAACCCCGTCTTTACTAAAAAAAAATACAAAAAATTAGCCGGGCGCCGTGGCGGGCGCCTGTAGTCCCAGCTACTCAGGAGGCTGAGGCAGGAGAATGGCGTGAACCCAGGAGGCGGAGCTTGCAGTGAGCCGAGATCGTGCCACTGCACTCCAGCCTGGGCAACAGCGTGAGACTCCGTCTCAAAAAAAAAAAAAAAAAAAAAAAAAAAAAAAAAAAAAAAAAAAAGAATCAAAGTAGAAGTTTATTGAATTTATGTATATAGTATGCCTAATGCATGCCCCATAGTTTATACTGTGAATAAGGTGCTTAAAGAATATCCCCCAAAAAACTTAATGGCTATTTTCAAAAACTATGGGACTAAACAAAGGTATTTCAATATTTATAGCTATTCATAAATATTAAGTAGAGTAACAGAACTTTTTATTAAATAGTAGCTTTTGAGCTGTGTGCATGAAATCTTAATTTCCAAGTGCCATTCCAAATTCTTGCAAATGCTGCAGTTTTTCTTGCTAACCCATCACATGAAACTATAATTTAGACTGCAATTCCAGTTGACGGAAGTTTTCTTTCTTTACTTTCTTCAGAACCGAGAAGCGTGGAGATAGAAAAGTTGTGTACCAACGTGTTTGATATCCAAAGATTCTTGTGATTAATATGATGTCACTAAAATACCACACCTGCTAATAGTTGTGAGAAACTTGCTTTAAGTCATTCATACATTGTTTATCCCATATATCCCAAACACAACACACATACACACACACACATACACACACACACACAGACACTTCCCTTATTTAATAATAAGAATACTATGAAACTTTTGGTCTTTGCTATTGAAAGCAAAGGTAAAACCCACAATTACTTTTGCACCAACCTAATGTTGTTTTCCTAAGTTCTGGGTTTCAGACTTAATTTGGTATTATCAGTGTCATCTTTCTACTAATAGTTTCCAAAATTCTGTAATCATGAAACCTAACTATAAGTAAACATCTGGGGATGCAAACCCCACATTTTTTGTGTCATTATGATTAGTATTGTTGCATTCATCAGAATAAATAAATAATAGTAGGTTAAGCAATGTAGACATTGATACTGTTCTCTTTGAAGATCAGCTATATAGGGCTTGTATTGCGGTCCCGTGAACAAATTGCTGAAACATCCTCCGTGTATTTTGTATCATTATCCAAGAAAACCTTATGATCTAAGATATTTGCTAAATTTCCCTTATTCCAGACAATAACAACAAAAAACAGGGGAAACTGCATTCAAGGAGCATTCTGTGAAACCTCAGAGAATGCTTCCGATTTTACCTCACTACCCAATTGTCAGTCACATGGTCAAATGCAAATACAAAACGATGAGAAAGAGTATTTTCACTGACCACATCACTGACTACATTATAATTTAAATTAAAATTTAAATTATATTCTGAAGAAGAGTGTGGAATTGAAATTTAGGGACAAAATCAGCAGTTTATATCATAATAAATCAGTTTTATATATATACATGAGAAGAATAAACTATTGTGCTAGCATATACATTATGAAACATAAACATATATGATTTACAAAGTGTAGAATAGAAATATGTAAACAAAATAGAACTTCATCCTGCCTTGCCCTATCCAACACAGGGAACAAACCAGATTTGGGATGTTGTATTATAACAATGTAGAATAAATTAGGATTGAGGTTAATTACTCCTGCAAAACAGTATTATTTAAAGTGGTTGTTATGTAACAGAGTGGGGTTTTCTGCACCATATTCTTTGGTTGAATTAATTTATTATATTTCAATAATAACTGTTCAACTCTAGCCTTTCTAATTTCAGAGGTGTTTAACTGAAGATGCAGACAATTTCAATTGAGGAATGCTATTCACAATTACCCACAGCTGATGAGAAGTAACATCAGAAAGCTGCCATCTGTTTCCTCCTTCCATATTTAATAATTTCACGTTTTAAATCATTTTGATTTGAGAAATAACATGTTTAACTATCGCAATATTTGAAGGTTATGCAGGTGAACACACTGTTATTTACAACTTGATTTCACTCTGCCGTCATACTACTACCTCTAGACCATTAGAAGCTAGGAGAAATGTACAGGATTAGCGTTCACCAAAACATTTTATTGAGACAACTACATTTTAAAAAAACATGAAATTCTTATCATGCCAAACATTTTTAATAATATTGCATATTTCATAAAACAAAACTCTGTAAGAGAATAAATAACATTTAGGATTTGTGTATATTTTAGGATAACCAATACTACAAATTATCCTTAATGAAAACCTTGGGATTAATCTATAGCTATTCCATGTTTAATTTGGTTATTGGAGTAATATTTTAAATAAATGTCATAATGGCATCATATTTAACCCTGTTTATTCTCTTATTACTGTTTTACTCTGAGCTCTGTAACATTAGGGAAATGCAGATGCCAGTAATCTTAAATATTTGTGCCTTCATATTTTTGGTGAAATGAATGTGATATTTATCATACTTATTTAGGGACATGACTACGTATATTCCAGCTGTCCTTCAGTAGAAATAAACTGAAAAGTTGGAAAAAAACTTTAACATTTCAATTCCTACTAAAGACCCATTTCACCTCTTATATTCATGGATTATAGTTCTACTGCTAAGAATAACAGTAATGATAGAAATATGTATTTAACATTTTCTATGTGCCATATGTTTTAATAATTTCATTTAATATTCAAAAAATTTCCATATGTCTTCAATTTATGTAGGCCCACTTTTCAGACATGAAATTGCTAGCTCTAGAAGGTTTTAACGTACTGATGTAGCTCAACTCACACATTTCAGAGACAGAAATAATAACCTCTACCTGTAGCAATAAGCATGTAAAGTTTTAAAAATAATTTACTTTAAATAGTAAAAAAGTGAAAGTAGTTTTACTTTAAAAAGTAAAAAGTGAAAAGTGGTTTCAAGGTCATCCTGAAATAATATAATTTATGAATTCTGATGTGCATGTGTGTGTGTGAGAGAGACAGCCAGCCATCGTGCATGATTGTGCCATATATAAATGACATTTATCCTGTGACTTCTTTTTTTTTTTTTTTTTTTAAATTTATTTATTATTATTATACTTTAAGTTGTAGGGTACATGTGCATAACGTGCAGGTTTGTTACATATGTATACTTGTGCCATGTTGGTGTGCTGCACCCATCAACTCATCATTTACATCAGGTATAACTCCCAATGCAATCCCTCCCCCCTCCCCCCTCCCCATGATAGGCCCCTGTGTGTGATGTTCCCCTTCCTGAGTCCAAGTGATCTCATTGTTCAGTTCCCACCTATGAGTGAGAACATGCGGTGTTTGGTTTTCTGTTCTTGTGATAGTTTGCTAAGAATGATGGTTTCCAGCTGCATCCATGTCCCTACAAAGGACGCAAACTCATCCTTTTTGATGGCTGCATAGTATTCCATGGTGTATATGTGCCACATTTTCTTAATCCAATCTGTCACTGATGGACATTTGGGTTGATTCCAAGTCTTTGCTATTGTGAATAGTGCTGCAATAAACATACGTGTGCATGTGTCTTTATAGCAGCATAATTTATAATCCTTTGGGTATATACCCAGTAATGGGATGGCTGGGTCATATGGTACATCTAGTTCTAGATCCTTGAGGAATCGCCATACTGTTTTCCATAATGGTTGAACTAGTTTACAATCCCACCAACAGTGTAAAAGTGTTCCTATTTCTCCACATCCTCTCCAGCACCTGTTGTTTCCTGACTTTTTAATGATCGCCATTCTAACTGGTGTGAGATGGTATCTCATTGTGGTTTTGATTTGCATTTCTCTGATGGCCAGTGATGATGAACATTTTTTCATGTGTCTGTTGGCTGTATGAATGTCTTCTTTTGAGAAATGTCTGTTCATATCCTTTGCCCACTTTTTGATGGGGTTGTTTGTTTTTTTCTTGTAAATTTGTTTGAGTTCTTTGTAGGTTCTGGATATGAGCCCTTTGTCAGATGAGTAGATTGCAAAAATTTTCTCCCATTCTGTAGGTTGCCTGTTCACTCTGATGGTAGTTTCTTTTGCTGTGCAGAAGCTCTTTAGTTTAATGAGATCCCATTTGTCAATTTTGGCTTTTGCTGCCGTTGCTTTTGGTGTTTTAGACATGAAGTCTTTGCCCATGCCTATGTCCTGAATGGTACTACCTAGGTTTTCCTCTAGGATTTTTATGGTATTAGGTCTAACATTTAAGTCTCTAATCCATCTTGAATTAATTTTCGTATAAGGAGTAAGGAAAGGATCCAGTTTCAGCTTTCTACTTATGGCTAGCCAATTTTCCCAGCACCATTTATTAAATAGGGAATCCTTTCCCCATTTCTTGTTTTTCTCAGGTTTGTCAAAGATCAGATGGCTGTAGATGTGTGGTATTATTTCTGAGGACTCTGTTCTGTTCCATTGGTCTATATCTCTGTTTTGGTACCAGTACCATGCTGTTTTGGTTACTGTAGCCTTGTAGTATAGTTTGAAGTCAGGTAGCGTGATGCCTCCAGCTTTGTTCTTTTGACTTAGGATTGTCTTGGAGATGCGGGCTCTTTTTTGGTTCCATATGAACTTTAAAGCAGTATCCTGTGACTTCTAATAAAATACATATGCTTTTGGAAATCTGGTTTAAATAGCAGTTTGGGGACCACATTTAAAGAGTTCTAAACCTTTATAGAAAGATATGACACATAATAAGATATTCAGTAATGGAATTACTGGGATTAATGGTAGAAACGTTAGTGTTTTCTTAGATAATACTTACAAAAACAAAAAAATTATATCACCAATATTCTTACTATCTAGCAAGACCTATCTTTACTGCTCTTTAAAGTGTTTTTATGGAATATTAGTACAAATATAAACATAAACTAAATGTATACTTATATTAGCTATGAGACTGTTTAAATTTAAATATTTGTACCATTTTTCCACTTAGTAAACAATAACAATTTTCATGCCATTAAATAATTTTTGGAAACCGTTATCTTCAAGGATGGTAATATTTCATAAAATTGAAGTAACAATTCATATAAAATCTATATCTTAATGTCTACATTTAAAATCATTCCATAATTTATACTTTAAAATTTTATAAATGTAATTTTACATGTCCATATAAATTTATTTTATTAATATCAATTTGTGAAATCACCTGACCATAAGGCACACTTATTCTTAAGAGTTAAAAAATAGAGCAAATTAATACACCTAAAAGGAAGTGAAATGTGTACATATATTTTTGCTATCTTTTTAGCTGTATCTATCTTCATCTTTAAATAATTGTTGAAAGTTTTTTAGCTTCTTAGTCATTCTATGTGTCTGAATAGTCTTTTGTATTTTACAGATATCTAGCTTTTTCCCATAACAATAGGCTCCTCTACCTAGTTGGAATACAGTTGGAATATTCCTAAATCACATACTTCATTTCTCTGACACAGAAAATGAGAAATGCTCTCAGTGTCCATCACCAAAGTCCTGGAAAAAGATTCGAACTGGCCATGCTTAAATCGTGTTTCCATTTGTGATTCAAGCATTACAGTCAGGACAAAGTGAACTGTAATGGATTCATAGTAAGGAAATGTGCCAAATTCTGTGGTCAAAGAGTCAGGATCTATTGCCAAAAGGGTTAGAGGCTTGATGTGGAAGCTGAGGACAGAGTGGTGTCATTTAATCATTCTGTTATCTTCAGTTTCACAATTTTTAAATTAATGATATTTGTACATGTTCATGGAACACACGGTGATGTTTCCATACATATAATGTATGGTGATCAGATCAGAGTAATCAGCATAGACATCATCTCAAACATTCATTATCTCTTTGTTTTGGGAATACTTTAATAACCTTCTTCTAGCTATTTGAAAATATACAATATATTATTATTGACTGCAGACATCCTACAATGGTATAGAACACTAGAACTCACTCTTCCTATCTATCTATAATTGTGTAACCTTTAACAAATCTTTCCCTATCTCTCCATTCCCTTTACCTTCCCAGGCTCTAGTGGTTGGTTACTTGCTTCGTGTAATTCAAAATCAAATACGATAAATTACCAGCATGATGGTAAAATCAAAGGTCCTTTTTGTAGGGTAGATATTCCTAAAATAAGAGAACAATCAAAACGGGCAGAAAATTAATTACAATACTTAAATGTAACCTCAAATTCTGTATTTCTTACCTGACTCATGTAAAATCCATAGGCTGTGATTAATGCCTTGGAATTTTAGGCCAGAACGTGTTTTTACGATCTACCTAAAATAATTAATTTAATCATTGTAATTTTTGAAAATAAAGGCAGACAAACAGCAATAACCACAACATAGCGTGTAAAATTCATTCCCACCTTAGGTAGTGATAAATACACTTAATGTCATTGAGTCAGGGGTACAGGGAGACCAACAGAGAAGCTACATTTTTCCAGATGTTAAAGATTTGTAAACAGGTTACAGGAACAGCACATCCTGCTCTGAATTAGCTTTGCCAACCAGATTGCTAAAGCTAAAGGAAAAGAAAAATAGAATGCCTAAGCAACCCCAGAGACTTTCCAATGAGAGGATTGTGAAGGATGTTTGCTGGTACAGATCGCTACATGGGATAAACCTGGTTTTATGTTTCTATTTACATATTAATTGTAATTCAACTATGGCATAATTAAGGAGGCTCAATACAAGGTTGTATGAAAACACCAATTGCATAAACAATAAGTATTGGGCTTTCGAGAATTGTTACAAAGTTTACTTAAAATGCTGTCGCAGTTCTTGTCTCGATTTTATTCATGCCTCGTTTCCATTTTAATGATTGATTTATTATTTCTCATAAATTTAAATGAAGCTAGTTTTGGCAGTAATACTCTTTTATTCCATTATAATTTCTCAGGAAAAAAAAAACTTGAGGGTTTAAGATATTGCAGTTACTGATTTTTTTTTTCAAACAAGGGAGCAGATTAAACAAAATCTTTATCACAGGAGGTTAGAAATTATTTGTTTTTTTTTTTTTTGCATGCAAATTAGAATGGCATCATGTCAAATTGGTAAGTTACATTCTGTAGGAGTTCAAAAAGACAAAATTGGCCGGGCGCGGTGGCTCAAGCCTGTAATCCCAGCACTTTGGGAGGCCGAGACGGGCGGATCACGAGGTCAGGAGATCGAGACCATCCTGGCTAACACAATGAAACCCCATCTCTACTAAAAATACAAAAAAATTAGCCGGGCGAGGTGGCGGGCGCCTGTAGTCCCAGCTACTCGGGAGGCTGAGGCAGGAGAATGGCGTAAACCCGGGAGGCGGAGCTTGCAGTGAGCCGAGATAGCGCCACTGCACTCCAGCCTGGGCGACAGAGCGAGACTCCGTCTCAAAAAAAAAAAAAAAAACAAAAAGACAAAATTTAAATATTTAGTATTTCAAACATTAAAATAACTGTACAATGGAGTTAGAACTAAGCCATTACATAAATATAAGAATAAATTCTGAACACATATCAAGTTATTTATTGACCATTCCAAAGTGACTATGTTATTACAAACAGTCTCTATACCTGGGGAAAAGAGAGTTGCTTTTAAGTCACAGAATTTTGCAAATATTTGAAATATTGAAAAATATAACATTAAACAAACAAAAGATAAGAGAAATCTCAATGTAATATGATAAGGGACAAAGGAGGTGCTGGGAGATTATTTTCTAGTTGGTTGTGAATAGTAAGTGAATAGGAGGTCTAAAGCTATTGACTAAGAGGAGGGTGAAAGAAATCTGCCTCTTGGTTTCAATGGTTTTTCTTTCTTCATCATTTATCCTTCTCTTTTTCATATTTTTTCCATCTTATTTTTGTCTTCAGTTTACTCCTTTAGCTTTTTCCTCTATTGTATCTCCTTTTCCCCAAATCTATCAATCAGTATAGTAATTGTGAAATATCCAAGCATATATATGTGTGTGTGTGTGCGTGTGTGTGCGTGTGTCTATCTATATATACACATACACACACACACACACAAAATAAGAAGCTACAGAGTAGCGTTTGGGGTTTGGTTGGGGTGCACAGGGGATAGCATGTAAATGTAAAATATTTACTATCCAGTAATATTAAGCATGACAAGATGGTCATGCTGCCTCTCAGTTCTCCTTTGTAAAAATCCCATTTTATTTACTCAGTAGATTAACCCCTAGAACAGGAAAATGTAACCTTTTTGTACCCTGGATCCCATGAGTAGTCTGATGAAGTATAAAGATACCCTCTCAGAATTATTTTTAAATACATGAAATAAAAAGCATAGGATTACAAAGGAAAACAATTATGTCAAAACACAGTGATCAAAATACTAAAAATGCAGTTTATCAATGTAGTCATCTGTGTGCTTTTTAATTAAAATATTAACAACCTGGTGTAGTTTTTATTATAATAACAATCATACTTTCAAGATAGTGATGGGATTAATGATACAGATATTTACACAAATATAATTTGACAAAATAGGTGAAAATATCTGTGTTTTTTATTAGTGACAAAGTCATATAAGTCTTGCTTGATTATACAGTAGCTTAATCATATTTTTGCAAAAATTTGTGTTTGAAGAAAATGCAAGTTTCAGCTTAATGTTAATTAAAATAAAGATGCAATTTTGTTTTATTTTCCATATTCGGTAAAAGATCGCCTCAATTCTATTCACAGATCCCATATTAACAACCCTTGCTGCAGGTGCCAGAAATCATATTGTTTCATATTTGACTTTATACCATCAATTTCTCTAAGTAGGATGTTTCTAACTTTATGAATCAGCAAATTACCAATGGGAATTATTTTTAATATTCTTTCAAAAATACAAATTTTAGGGCCTAACCCAAAACAGAGCTCTGGACAGAGAATTACCATGCTACTTGCCCTGGGAGCCATTAAAGAGAATTAGTTTCTCAGAATCCAAGAAACTTTTCCTAATCTAGTTCATAACACTCATGACAACAACAACAATGACAAAATTATTTAAACGAACACACACATAGATAGAAGAAATAATCTATTTTCCAAGTAAGTTTTGGCAAATTGTCAGATAACTGGTTTGTGTGTGTGTGTGTGTGTGTGTGTGTGTGTGTGAGAGAGAGAGAGAGAGAGAGAGAGGGAGATATTACACAAATCTGAGCAATATAGAAAAACAGTATACACAGTATACTATACTACACACAGTATCTGAGCAAAGTATACAAAGTTAGAATGTAATCTGCAGGAGATACACTTGACTTATCTCTCTAACTCTAACTCTCTGCATGATAGGCACATTACTTATTCCAAGCTCATCTTGGAGGGGACAAAAAGATGGCACACATGCAGAACCTATCATGGTATCCAGCAGACTGGGCAATCAGATCATGGTTGTGGTTGTTACAATAATGATGATGATTATTATTACTATTTCTGCTGCAGTGTTAAATGTACTTCACTTATATTCTCCATCGCTTTTCATATTCATCCTATTTGTAGCGTGTCTTTGTTAACATATCAAGCATCAGTTTCTTTCTACACATTTTGCCTATTGTATTATTTTATAATTCATTTAGGAGACATTGTCAATAAGTGCAATAACAAGAGGTGTTTGGATTACAGAGGTACACTCTGATGAAAATAAAAATTTATAACTTTCTTCTCCTGTCACCAGTAAGGAACTGCTTCAGTCAGAGAGACCCTCATGATAAGAAGAACATTATGATTCTTATCCAAGGGTTTGTGGGGGAAAAGATATTCAAGAAGTAAAAGAACTTCAAATATTCTTCAAAGACCAATTTGGGATGGTATAAAATATGGAAAAAGTAAAATATTTCATTTATTTTCACGTTTGGGATAAGGGAACATCTCGTGGTTTATTGTATTTTCTAAACAATGGTAGTTCCAACTGGCAAAAAAAAAAAAAAAGGATAAAGACAAAACAGAAATTCGCAACTAAAGCAACTCTGAAATTCTCTGGGTTTCAGTCAAGCAAAGAACAAGACACCCGAATAAAAAGTAAAAGCCATTTTAAGAAGAAGCTGAATAAGTTTAATATGGAACAAGGACACTCATGCTTCCTCTTGCCCTGATTACAAGTAAAAAAAAAAAAAAAAAAAAAAATGTAAAGACACTTATTGCAGGATTCTGAAAATTAAATAAGAGCAAGTGATTAAGATAGGAGAATCAAAATTCAAGAAATGGTTCATAAGGCAATATGCAGCTAGTTATTTTTTTCTCCTGGATTTCCTGGGAGACTCAGACTCTAAGGCAGTCCAAGTCACAAATGGGTGCATCAAGATAATGTTCCTCTCAGACAGAAAATAGCTAGAGGACTTGGAAAAGGGTTTCCCTGCGCAATAAATCTCATTTGATTCTTCTGGTCTTTTCCAAGGTGAGCCTCAGCTACAAAACTGCACCCTTGTTTCAGCAGCGGCGGTGGCAATGTCGTGTAGTGGTGGTACGATGACTTCATAGGCTCTTTCTTTCTTGCCATGTTGTCCAATGCAGACCCAGTTATGGGAAGTGTGCAACAGGGCAGAGATGCTAACTCCCTCACTTTCCAGCAAGAGCGCCAGGAAAAATAAAAAGCCCAGGGAACCCACATATGTATGGCAGATCATGACTAGAGTAGAGCTAAAGGAAGAAATTCTTTGAACTTCTATACAAAGTCCCAGGCTCACTTCCAAGCTGTACATGTGTGAAACTGACTGAATTTAAAATAGCAAAGACTTTCAGAAGTGGTCATTAAAATAGACCACCATCAGTGTCCCGTACTGGCCCCTGGGTGGTGAACATATGAAGTAGACCAGAATAGCAACTGAAAGCCTTTGAAAACTAAACGGACGTTGAAACCACAACCCACATGAAGTGAGTCAGAACTTGCAATATAAACCTTCTGGGTTTATTGCCCCCTAAAACAAATAAAAAATATAAATAAAATTAGCATTCTTCAGAAGATTTTAGCAACACAGAGTTTCCTAATGCAGTGTTAAAATGTCCAGGATATAATCCAAACTTACTTGACATACAGAAACTAAGAAGATATACATAAATCTTATCAATTAGTCCATTTTGAATTTTTCAATAAAAGGAAATGTTCTTTCTATGTATAAATATGTCTATATAAAAAACATATATATGTTTGTAACATATGCATACACACATTACAAATTATATATAGTGCTTATATAATATTATGTACATTGTTCCCAAACTAACCCATTTAAAAATTATATATATATTCCTTAAATGAGGAAAATAGACCAAAGTTATTATTTTAAGTGGTTGTTAAAAATAATTATTGTTCTCTAAACATCAAATATTTTCTGTATTATTTTAATTTAATACAGCAAAGAGATGTTAGGATCTGGGTAGCATTATACGTGCAGACATTTTTTTCCTTTCTACTTTTCAGTAAAACTCTTATTGAAATGGTAACCAAAGTCTATAAATTGTGTTAAATATTTATATTAAAGAAACTGTATATACATGCATATGTTTTTTAGAAAAATTAACCCAATATTAAAAAAAACTTATAGTGAAAAGCAAGTCTTTTGCCCTATAGCTTTTCCAGCTCCATTATTAATTTTCATTCAACAAATTTTCTCCCAGGTATTTTTTATGTTCTTTAAACCTACAAATAAGATGCTTTTATTGCCATTATTTTATACAAAATTTAGGTATTGTTCATTGATCATGCTATGTTAGATAATATTTAGCTTTCTAATACTAGCTATACAAGTCTTTCCTTTCTACCAGTACAGCATATTACTAACTTTAATTAATTTATTGATTATTTTTCAAACTTTTAAAGCCTTGTTTACACATTTTTCTTATTCTATTAACTCTAGAAGGCACACCTTTATTTGCAATTACTTACAAATGTAATCACTATCACCTCTACTCTTCACCTCACTTCTTCTTCTATCTCCTAAATGCAATCATATATAATTACTTCTTTTAGTTGCCAAGCTTAATAATTACAAAGCAGAATGTAAAATTAAGTTACTGTGTTTTGTCTATACATATTTTTCTTGCAACCTTGAAATCAATAAGCAATTGATATTAGATTAGGATGTTTATTACTAACAGAAAGTTTGTTCATTTGATAACCACATGAAGCCTGATAATTAGAAACGTAAATACTGTTAGTATTATGTTAATGGACTTACTGTTTAGACTTCCAAAAATCTGGTTCCAGGACCCAGGACTTTAGCTAAAGCCCCTGATAATTCTGTTGCAGAAAATCTATAGACCCTTTTATTAAAAGTAAGTCAAGAGCTTTGCTACTGAAAGTGTGGTTCTCTTAGGGTCTCCAGATGTAATACAGGGTGCTCAGTTTAAATTAAAATCTTGGATAACCAATGAAGAATGTTTTAGTATAAGTCTGTCCCATGCAATATTTAGGGCATACTTATACTAAAATACTTATTTGAAATTCAAATTTAACTAGGAGTTCTATATTTTATCTGCTGAATCTGCCAATCCTAATTCTTCAGACCAGAAGCATTAACATCAGCTGGGAATTTATTTAAAATGTAGAGTCTCTAGCCCCACTTTAGATTTACTGACTCAAAATTTTCTAGTTAACAGTATATCTAGGATACTATTAATTTTTACATGTAAAGCACTTGGAAGTCATCATTCAATAAAAGATTTAAAAAACTGAATATCAACAACTTTTATTTGTCCCCCCGCCTCCCCAGGAAGCTAGGGTTGCAAAGAAATTGTGATCCCCAATTGGAGAGTCAGGTGAATTCAGAGTTATTATCAACATCTGACTACCTGGAGCCATAAACTTGAAGGAATGTATACATGGTAAATTTGATAAATTGTTGAAGTCTGAGTGAAGCTGAGTATGAGTGCGAGGAACACCTGGGGGCTGCAGTATTAGGGTGACCTCCACACTTTTGAAGATTTTTGCCTCCCAGAAGTAAGCCAGGTTTCACAGTGAAGAGCCAAAGAAGTTTCCCTGTGACTTTGTCAAGGAGAGGAGAAGAGTAACACTTTTGAACTATGCTCAAAGTATTCACCATACAAATATCATACTTTTTGTAATGAAATAATTGACTAGAGTCATGTCACATGGGACAAAGGCATGTCCCCAATCCCAGATCCTTCTAGCCTTCCTGTCTCAAAGGAGATGCTAAGAAACACTTATAAAATTCACAGCCCAGAAACATGAGACCATCAACAGACTGAGATTTAATTATAAAATTATATAATATTTCCGTTCCATGATACCTTATAAGCATACCAGAAGGTTCCAACTTAATAACAATGGCTTTGAACAAAACAATGTGCAGGATGCAGACTACATCTAAGGGAAAGTTCATAAGGAAACCCGAAGACAACAGGACAGACAACAAGAACACTAAAGGAAGCTGAAGCCTCTGGCTCTTACAGATCCAGTAAACATAAAACAGAGCCCAACTCTAAAGTATATTAATTAGCATGAAACCCCACACTAAAGGCTTATCTACTTGCATTCTTGTTAACCAATACATTATGTCCTGCCTAAATTTTGTATAAAATAAAATACCTAAATTTTGTATAAAATAATGGCAATAAAAGCATCTTATTTGTAGGTTTAAAGAACATAAAAAAATACCTGGGAGAAAATTTGTTGAATGAAAATTAATAATGGAGCTGGAAAAGCTATAGGGCAAAAGACTTGCTTTTCACTATAAGTTTTTTTTAATATTGGGTTAATTTTTTTAAAAAACAAAAAATCACAAGGCATGGCAACAGGCAAAAAATAGCCACATTCTCAGGACACAAAACAAACATTAGAAGGAGATAAAATATGATGCAGACTTTGTAATTATCAGATAGGGAATGTAAAAATAACCATGATTAATATGTTAAAAACTAATAGAAAAAGTACACAACATGAAAGAACTCACAAGTAATGTAAGCAGAGGCCTGGAAACTCTAGAAGGAATCAAAAGGAAATGCAAGTATTAAACAGGATATCTAGATGGACTGTATGTACATGAAGTTTTAGAAGCAGCAGTCTAGAGTATGGTTAGCAAGTGAGCTTCACACAAGCTCTGATGTACTATTTAATTTAATTTGCCTCTTGAGGCAGATGTCTATTTGACTTGTCCTAAGTGCCCTTTTCAGAAGAGATTTTTATCTTCTGAGCCAGGAAGCCACCTCTCATTGGATATTTTTCAACTTCAGTAAAAGAAAAGAATCATAGAATGTTTTGTCTGGATAATACCCAAGGAAAATTTAATCTAATATTCTCACTTTAAATACAGGCATTGAAATCTAGGGTTACCTCTGTGCTTCCTATTGGTATTATCAAAACTGTGATAGGGATTTTCATGTATAGGGGATGTTCCTGGTTCTATACAATAGGATAGGAAGATAAAGCTGGGCTACACCACCAATTAAAAGCCCTTTTTCATTTACAACTTGGGTTCTTTAACCCTAGCAAATTTCTAACGTACTAACTAAAACGTAAGAGGCTAAAAAGATATTCACATCTAGAAAATGGAAGACACACCAAATCTGGTAAATTTTCATCATCTTACACAGTTTAATCCTCCTCTCATTTCTTACCATGATCACTAACCTCTCTTTTACAGGGCGTTTACAGTTCAAAAGCAAGTCAAACTCATACCAGAATTGATTGTCACAAAACTTTATGAGTTTAAAAGCTCAGGAAACATCACTCCCAGTTTTCAGATGACACACAGAAATTCTAAGAGCTAATATAACCTACTGCAGGTCATGTGACTACCACTGAACTTATCTTCAGGGCCATTCAAATGAAATTTTCTAAATTAATGAGTTAATGAATAAATCAATGCATGAGTGTCCCAACTTCAAATGTGTATAAATATGAACTAGAATATTTCAAAACACACCTTAAGTAACCCTATCAGTTGAAATGCTTAAGCATATATCCAGTGGAATCCAAATCTTTGTAAGTTTGAAAAAAACAAAACAAAAGTCTTTGGTCTTTCTACAATGGGTTGTTTTCCTTAAAGTATTATGATAATTTCTGGTAACTGGGGAAAGGTAAAAGTTCTTTGAAAGTCAAACAATTATAAGCTAAAAAAATAAAAATAGAAAATGGTTTTTTCGGCTATAGCCATTTGAAAGGTATTGTGCAAGAAGTGTATTTTACAATGAGGCAATCTCAGGAAAAGCTACAATAAACCCAATTTTCTTTCAGGGAATTTTCACTGTTTTAAATCTCATTTCCTTTTGTTTTTTCTAAATTTTTGTAATACAGCTCAGGAGATTGGTGACAAAAACAACATAATGAATTTTCACCCTGCATAATTTATGACTTCATACTCATAGCAACAGTTTTAACCTCCACTCGTATTTACATTTGCCCTCTATTTCCCAGATTCAAATGGTCTTTCTAAAGAGATTGGTTTCATGCAGAGACAGGATAGTAATCAGAAATTTCTGTCTTACTCACAATAAATCAGAGTGATCTCTGTCTGCATTTGTGGCCACCATTGAAACAAAATGCACCTCTGACTGAGGAATGCATGTGGGCTATTAACTGCTTGAGTTTTTATTTCCCTTGAAGATACGTTTTTGGATTAGTTTAATGTTTCCAAAATAGGGTGTGTCTTCATGGCATATTAAAACAATTTAATTAACAGCTGAAATCCTTGCCAGTTCATAAAACCATATGTTAAATATCATAATTATAGCAAATGTCTGTGATCCAGAAAAGGAAAGAGAAAAAACAAAAACAGAAGTATATATTTTATTGATATTTTAATAAATAAATTGCCCACCCAAACACCCTTTAAATTCGTACTCTTTTACTGAAGCAAATCAGAATATAAAGTGTTCTTCCATCAGGTTAAATAGAATAGAGCCACGTGAGGAGATTGCAGCAGAAATGCTATTGACAATAGCAAAAGATGCATAAATTACTTGAAAATTTGAGTCAGAAGAAATTGACATTCAAAAGACCCAGGCAACCCAGACAGTCCATTATCCATTTAACCACATAACTGCCTCAGACACAACTGCCTGATCATTGCTCGCCCAGACGCTTTAGCTAGAAAACTGTCTACAATAACTAAGCATCTGGATGTAGCAATTGTTACAATAAGGATGAAATCATTTACAAGGAACCTTAAAAAGACAGGAATTTTGCTTTGCCAGAGAGAACCTGTGGGCAAGTTACCAAAGCAGCACATACTACATATCAAGGTATGTGGTGAGAAGCAAGCCATGCATTGTTCTGCTTAAAGTTGAAATTCAGACACATTCATAGAATTGAACACACTTGAAGATTCTTAATACCATTTAGTGAGTACAATGTGGAAATGCTGATGAAGCTGCTCCTATACTGTTTTTGTTATTAGAAATTGATCTAACTCTTCTTAATTTTCATCTAAGAGGCTTTTTGTGTTATTTTGCTTCCTAACAGTCTGGATTTTAAATATCAAATGTTGTGGACAAAGATGTGAAAGGAAAAATTTGGTCGTGTGATGAATAGGAAGAAGAGAAATTAGAGGATATGTGTCCATTAGTCCACATTATGACAAAATAGCTAATAAATTCTGAGATAAAATCATTCAAAGTAGCTCACTGAAGTTCCATGAATGGCAAGCAAAACAAAGGACCCTCTTTTTCAACAATTATATAGGTATAGCCATTCCAGCAGGTAGAATTAAATGCAGCTGTGTCACTATTTGAACTGTCATTTTCAGCATCATACACACAGTTTTACTTCTTAACTTACTCTGACATCTAGGATAAGGTTCTTGACTCCAGCAAAATCCATTAGGGCATCTCTGAAAGACAGACTGGGGAGTGCTGGACATGCTAAACTACCAAAGTAGTTAAAGTGAGCTTAGCCAAAGACTAAGTGGTAAAACCACAGCCAAATTGGAAAGTAAAAATAAACGCCACAAAGATGGTGCTGAATAGTTGTTCATTCATTTATTTATTCTTCAATACTGATTGAGCATCCATGACCCGCCAGACTTAACGGGAATGAGTAAGAATGAACTAGCCAAATTCTTTTTTCTCGAGATGATCATTATACTAGTGATTCGTGTGGGATGCTTGTTATACCACTATTTCTGGCCTCCAACTCTCTCCTACTGAGCTAACTTCTATGGAGCTTAGGTTTCTCAATCAGCATGTAATCAAACTTTCCAGGTTTTGTTTGTCAAATTACAGTTTGAGAACCACTGATCTATTGAGATTCGGATTGCTAAACTGACCATTTCAATGCAACATCTTGACACATAGCTTTGCCTCTTTACTTTGTCAATTCTTTATTTTACAAATTTAAAAATTATATTAACAAATTACATTTTATTTTTCTTGATTCAGGTTTTGTTTTTCGAGCAAAATAGTTTCTGTCTATAAATCTTCTTAAAGTTTTTCTTAGCCGAAACTCATTTTAAGTAACCATTCAAGAAAAGAGACAATAACTCACATAGTACTGGTATTATATAACATCAGCGAACCTCTACAACATTTCTATTACTCCAAAAAGCTCCTTCTTGTTAACTTTCACGTAAGTCCCATCACCTTCCCAAGTCTGTGGCTTTAACAGCAACGCACAGATGATGGACGCAAAGATTTTTTAATAGAAATATTATGAAGAGGAGGGCAACATGTAGTTTCTTAGAGTTAAAAGTTAAAACTACAGGATAAGAATGCCTGGATCTACCAGTCCCATGATATAATAGTTGTGTATTGCATGTTTAATTTTATGAGGTAACTACTGTTCTGATTTTTATCAGAATACATTCTTTTGCCTGCTCTCATACTCATATATGCACTTTGGTTTCTGGTTCCTTTCACTTAACATGATGTTTTCTGAGATTAATCCATGTTGCTGAGTGTCTTAGTAATTCACTCTTTATTGCAGAGTATATTCCATATTTTCTTAATCCAGTTTCCTTTTGATGGATAGTTGGTTCATTTCCAGTTTTTTTTTTCTTTTTTTCAGGCGCAAGCTTTTCTTTTTCTCCGATAAATACCTAGGAATAGAATTACGGGGTCATAGGATACAGGTATGTCTAATTTTATATGATAATGCCTTCAGCTATCCAAAGTAGTTGTATAGTTAGTTTTACACATATACTAAGTATGTGGAGAGTTTCACTGTTCCATATATTAGCCAATATTGCATGTAATCAGTCTTTCTGGTTTTGTTTTTGTAACTCTTCTAGTGGATATAAAACAACGTGTAATTGGGGGTTTAATATGCATTTTCATATATATAATAATGTTAGATACCATTTTGTGTGCTTGTTAGTTATTTGTATAACTTCTTTTGTAATGTGTCTGTTCAAGCCTCCTATTTTTGAGTTATTGAGTTCTCGTTGCTGATTTTTATTTCTTCTTCTGTTCTAAATACAAATATTTTGTTAGATATATATGCTCCAGTGTTTTATCCCAGTCTCTGTCCTGCTGTTTTATTTAACTAACAGTGTTCCAGGGTGAGTAAAACTCTGTGTGTGTGTGTGTGTGTGTGTGTGTGTGTGTGTGTATAAACTGAAATTCATCTTTTGAAAAATGTAGTGGTTTTTAAAGCTAGTTCAAGGAATCTTTGTCTACCTCAAGGTTATAAAATATTTTCTCCTATGCTTTCTTACACAAACCTTAATGTTTTAATTGATGCATTTATGTCAGTGATCTTTTTGGAATTAATCTTTGTGTACAGTGTGATGTAGGGGTCAAAGTTAAGTTTTTTATGTCTCACACATTTTAATGTGTGCCAACGCTTTATCTAAATGCTTTTCAGACCTTAAAATAACTCCTACAGAATATGTTTGAGGTATTTTCTTAATTAACTTTATTTTTTAGAGTTTTAGGTTCCCAGCAACAGTCACGTAAAAGGTACAGAAATCCATACACTAGTTTCCATTCCCCACAAACACACAGCATTCTCCCATCAATGTCCCATACCAGAGTAGTATATTTGTTACAATAAATGAACCTATACTGGCACATCATTATAACTCAAAGTCCATAGTTTACCTTTAGAATGTATTCTTGGTGTTCCATATTCTGTGAGTTGGGACAAGTGTATAATGACGTATCCACCAACATAGCATCATACAGAGTTTCACCACCCTTAAAATCCTCTCTGTTCTACTGATTCATCCTGCTCAACTCTCTAACTCCTGGTAAGCACTGGTTCTTTCACTATCTTCACAGTTTTTCATTTTGCAGAACATCATATAGATGGAATCATACAAGATGCAGCCTTTTCAGATTGCCTTCTTTTACTTGGTAATGTGCATTTAACTTTCCTTCATGTCTTTTAATGACATAATACTTCATTTATTTTTAGCGCTATATAATATTGCATTATCTCAGTGTACCAGAGATTATCCAGTTACTTCAAGTTTAGTAATTGTTAATAAAGCTGTTATAAATATCCATATGCAGGTTTGAGTAACGATATGTTTTCAACTGTTTTGGGTAAATACCAAAGAGTGCAATTATGGGATCGTAGGGTAAAAATATGTTTACCTTTTTAAGAAATCATCAAACTATTTTGCAAAGTAGCTGTATCATTTTGCATTTCTCTCAACTATTAATAAGAGTTCCTGTTGCTCCACATTCTTGTCAGCATTCGGTGTTGTTAATGTCTTGGATTTTGGTCATTCTAATAGGTATGTAGTAATATTTAATTGTTATAATTTGTATTTTCCTCGTGACACAGTTTGAGCATCTTTTCACATGCTTATTGGATATCTATGTATCCTCTTTGGTTAGGTTTCTGTTCTGGTGTTTTTCTTCACTTATAATTCACTTATAATCAAGTTATTTGTTTTCTTATTGTTGACTTTTAATGGTCTTTTTGAATGCTTTAAATAACAGTTTTCTATCAAAGTTATTTTTCATACTTTTTCCAGTTATTCCAGAACCAATTGTTGGAAGAATATTTCACTCTCCATTGAATTACATTCATGCTTTTATGTAAAATTAATTGGCAATGTTCAATCTGGACGGTAGGGCATGAACTTGTCTCTCTTCTTCTCCCTGTTAAATACAACTATAAATCCCAGAAATAATACAACCAAAGTAGAACTGTGAAAGCTAGAAGACAAAGGCAAACTTATTAGAAAGCTGTTATAAATATCCATATGCAGATTTGAGTGGGGACATAAGTTTTCAACTATTTTAGGTAAATACCAAAGAGTGCAATTATGGGATCTGGAAGAATAATAGAGAGGTAGGGCATGTTATAACCTTATACTCAAAAGAAAGTGACATATGCCTGGTGTTTTCTGACCATGAATCTAGCAACAAATTTTGACGTGATTTCTCCCTGGAATGGAAGAGTAGTTGTACAAAACACCAAGCAAGCCAGGCAACATGAGATAAACCGAGCAGACAAAAATATCACCACAGAGGCTCTGAAAATTAGTTCATCATTGGAAACAAAGCCCAGAAATGTAAGCCAAGACTTGCATGGTCAACCAGCAGAAGATAATTCCCTAATAAAATAAGCAATTTTTATGACTCAAATATCTTAATAAATCCTACACACACACACACACACACACACACACACACCCCCCAAATATCCAGGAAAAACTTCTTAAAAATCACTCATAATACCAAGAATCAGAAAAATTACAACTTGGAAATAAGAAAAGAAAATCAACTGATACCAATACTGAGATGAATGAGATATTAGAATCACTTGACAAAGATTTTAAAGCAACCATTATAGAAATAATTCAATAACTGATTGTAAGTACTCTTAAAAATAAAAAAAGAAAAATTTCAACAAAGAAATAAAAGTTATAAAAAAGTACAAAATGAAAATTATACTGAAAAATATGATAGCAGAATTTTGAAACAAATCTCACTGGATGGACTCATTAGTAAAGGTAACAAAAAATGGAATCAGTGAACTTGAGGACCAATAAATAGGCTTTACTCAATAGAAGCAACAGAGATAAAGTAGACTAAGTCAAGAAACAGTCACCACCAACACTAGTTCAGGCTGAATGGGTTCCAGAGGGTTGTCTCACGACTGCTACTACCATCAGTCATTCCATACCCACTGCCCAGGGGCTCAAGAGCCTACCCACTCACCCAACCCACTGCTGCCATTCCCAACCCTCAGGAAAGCCACCTGAGCCTGGCATAGTGACTCACGCCTGTAATCCCAGCACTTTGGGAGGCCGAGGCAGGTGGATGGCTTGAGGTCAGGCATTTAAGAGCAGTCTAGCCAATATAGTGAAACCTCGTCTCTGTAAAAAGTACAAAAATTAGCTGGGTGTCATCACGAGCCTGTAATCCCAGCTACTTGGGAGGGTGAGGCAGTAGAATTGCTTGAACCCAGGAGACGGAGGTTGCAGTGAGCTGAGATCACACCACTGCAGTCCAGCCTGGGTGACAGAGTGAGACTCCATCTCAAAAAAAAAAAAAAAAAAAGAGGAAAGAACCACCAGGAGTTTTAAGGATTCACCTGCCTGGTCTTGTGCTAGTGTATAGTGCCATGGGGCCCCAAACAGGCCCTCTTAGCCCACTGCAACCATGACTAGGACCTGAAGACTGGACCAGCTGGCATCCCAGACCCTAGAAAAACTTCATCACAGCCTTCATTGACAACTGCACCCTAAGCTACTGAGAAAATCACAGACATCACTGATGCTTTTTATAACTGAAGATATCATACAGAGACTATACTTCTGCATGTCCTCAGATTTAAAACATAAGTCCCCTGCCCAACCAACATCATAGATACATCTTCAGGAAAACATCTTCCCTTAAAGAAGTAGATTCAAAAAATAGAAGAAGCAACCATTATACTAGATGCACAATTATCAATATAAGGACACAGGAAACATGGGAAACTGAGGAAATGTGACACTTCCAAAAATATAATAATTTTTCAGCAACAGATTTCAGTCAAAAAGAAATTTACAGGCTTGGTTTGGTGGCTCATGCCTGAAGTCCCAGCACTTTTAGAGGTCAAGACAAGAGGATTACTTGAGGCCAGTAGCTTGAGATGAGCCTTGGCAACATCAGGAGACCATATCTTTACAATTTTTTTTAATTAGTGAGGTGTAATGGCTTTGTACCTGTAGCCCTAGCTACATGGGAGACAGAGGCAGGTGGATAATTTGAGTCTAGGAGTTCAAGGTTACACTGAGCTAGGATGGTACCACTGCACTCTAGCCTGAGTAACAGAGTAAGACTCTGTCTCTAATTAAAAAAAAAAAAAAAAGGAATTTATGAAGTCCTGGAAAAAGAATTTGAAATATTAAAGTTCAGTGAGGTACAGGATAATACTGCAAAATAATCCAAAGTAATCATAAAAATAATTTAGAATATGAATGAGAAATTTACCAAGAGAGATATCATTAAAAAGAGAATAAAAATTCTGGAATTAATTAAATAATATTTTGAATAAAATACAAAATATACTTGAAAGCTTCAACACTAAATTAAATCAAGCAGAAGAAAAAACCTCAGAACTTGAAGACAGATCTTTTGAAATAACCCTGTCAGACTAAAATAAAGAAAAAAGAACAAAAAAGAGTGAGCAAAGCCTACATGACATATAGGACACCAGAAGACCACCAAATATTGAATATTTTGTGTTCCAGAAGGCAAAATGAAAATAAAAGAATTAGAAAACCTATTAAACAAAATAATCGATGAAAACTTCATAATTCTTCCAGGAGATTTAGACATCCAGATACAGGTGGTCCAGAAATCCCCAGCTAGATACAATGTAGAAAAATCTTCACAGCAGATTATAGTTAAACTATCTAAAGTCAAAGACAAAGAGAGAATTCTGAAAACAGCAAGAGGAAAGCATCTAGTCATTAATAAGGGAATCCCCATTAGACTAAGAGTGGATTTATCAGCAAAATCCTTACAGAGTGGGAGATAATGAGATGATACAGTCAAAGTGATGAAAGAAAAAAAAGAAAAAAAAACTGGCAGACAAGCATACTATATCCAGCTAAGGTATCCCTTGTAAATTAAGGAAAAATAAAGTCTTTTCCAGACAGGCAAATACTAAGGGAATTCATCACCACTAGACTGGCCATACAAGAAATCCTTAAAGGAGTCCTATAGCTGGGAAAAAAAAGAATAATATCTGTCATCATGAAAACGCATGAAAACATAAAAACCACTGGTAGAGCAAACACACAAAGAAAAGACTGAAATTTATCACTACAGTAAACCACCAAACCGCAATGGTAAACAATAAGAGAGAAAGAAAGGAACAAAAAATATACAAAACAACCAGAAATCAATTAATAAAATAACAAGAATAAGCTCTCCAGTATTAATAACCTTAAATATTTACAGATTAAACTTTCCATGTAAAAAAGATAGATTAACTGAAGGTATAAATAAACATAGCCTATTTGCAGCCTAAAAGAAATTTATGTCACATGTAAAAAAAATACACAGAGAAAGTAAAGAGATGGAAAAATATATTCCATGCAAATGAAAACCAAAAGAGAGGAGGAGCAGCTATATTTGTATCAGATAAAACAGACTTTGGGTCAAAAACAGCAGAAAGAAACAAAGAAGGCCATTATATAATGATTAAGGGATCAATTTAGTAAGAAAATACAGGAATTATAAACATATATAAACTCAGCGCCAGAGTGCCGAGATACATAAAACAAATATTATTAGATCTAAAGAGAGATATAGACTTCAATACAATAATAGCTGTGGACCTCAACACCTTACTCTTAGCATTAGAAATACTATCTAGACAGACAATTAACAAAGAAATTTTGGATTTAAATTTCTCATTAAAGAAAATGAACGCAACAGAAATTTATAGAACATTTTACCCAACAGCTACAGAATATACATTTTTCTCAACAACATGGAACATTCTCTAGGTAGACCATATTTTAGGGCACAAAACAAGTCTCATCAAATTTTAAAAACTTAAAATTATGTTAAGTATCTTGACAGATCACAATGAAATAAAACTAGAAATCAAAAACAAGAGAAACTTTGCAAACTGTACCTAATACATGGAAATTAAACAACATGTTCCAGAATGACATAAGGTAAACTTTTTTAAAATCTTGAAACAAATGAAAATCAAAACATACCATATCAAAATCTATGAGATATAGCAAAAGCAGTAAAGTTTATAGCAATAAACATTTACAACAAAAAAGTAGAAGGCTTTCAAATCATTAATATATTGATTCATCTCAAGGAATTAGAGAGGCTATTACAAACCAAACACAAAATTATTACAAGGTAAAATATAAAGAAAATGTGATACATATACACTATAGAATACTACATAGCCATAAAAAAGATTGAATCAGAAAAAAATAGAAAATAAACAGATCAATAATGAGTAATGGAATTGAAATAATAATAAAAATTATTGCAAGAAATGAAATTCCAGAGCTAGGTAGCTTCACTGAAATCATATACTTAACTTTCAATGAACTATCACCATTTCTTCTCAAGTATTACCAAAAAAAAAAAAAAAAAAAAAAAAGAAGAGGAAGAAATTACCTGTAAGTCATTCTACCAGGCCAGTATAATTCATATACCAAAACCAGGCAAGGACGTAACAAAAAGAGAAAACTAGATGTCAGTGTTTCTGATAAACATAGATGCAACAATTGTCAACAAAATATTGGAACCAAATCCAATAACATGTCAAAAAATTATTTTAAGATTAAGTCCAATTTATCCCAGGGATGCAAGGATGGTTCAACATACATGAATCAATAAATGCAAATTATCACATTAATAGAATGAAGGACAAAAACCGTAAAGATAATCTCAATAGATGCAGACAAAGCGTTTGAAAAAGTAATATTGTTTTATTATAAAAACTCTCAGCAAACTAGGCTTAGAAAAAACATGTCTCAACCTAATAAAGGCTATATATGACAAACCCACAGGTAATGTTATACTCAATAAGGAAAAGCTGAAGCCTTTTATGTAGGAACAGGATCAAGACAAGGATGTCCACTTTCACCACTCATATTCAGTATAGTACCAGACATCCTAGTCAGAGTGATTAGGCAAAATAAAAAAAATTAAGTGCCTGCAAAATGAAAAAGAAGAAGTCAAATTGTTTCTCTTTACTAATGATGTGATCTTATATCTGAAAGATTTCTAAAGAATTCAACAAAAATCTCTTAGATCTAACAAACAAATTAAATAAAGTTGCAGGACATAAAATCAGCATACAAAAAGCAGTAGAATTTCTATACATCAATAATGAACTGAGAAAGAAATAAAGAAATCATTTCCATTTACAATAACTACCAAAAGTATATAAAATACCTAGTGATATAGTTAACCAAGGAAATGAATGATGTCTGCAAGGAAAACTATATCTCACTAACAAAAGAAATTGAAAAGGACACAAACAAATACAAAGATATCCCACACTAATGGATCAGGAGAATGGATATTGTTGAAATAACCACACTGCCGAAAATAATATACAGATTCAATGGAGTCCCTATCAAAATATCAATGCCATTTTTCACAGTAATAGAAAAACCGATTCTAAAACTTGTAAGGAACCAATAAAGAGAATGAATAACAAAAGCAATCCTAAGCATAAAGAAGAAAGCTAGAGACATCACCCTACCTTTCTCAAAAATATATTACAAGGCTACAGTAACAAAATAAGCATGAAATTGTTATAAATCACAAAAATATTGGCCATTGAAACAGAATAGAGACTTTAGAAATAAATCCACATACTTATATCTAACCGATTTTCAACGAAGTCTCCAAGAATATACACTGGGAAGAAAACACCGTTTTCAGTAAACGACGTTAGAAAATTTTGATATCTCTATGCAGAAGAATAAAAGTGGACCTCTATCTCTCATTCTATACAAAACTCAATAAAACCTGAATTAAAAGATTAAATATAAGACTGGAAATATAAAACTGCCAATAGAAAAAGAAAAACATTTCAGAACATTGGACTAAACAAAGATTTTATGGCCAAGTTCTCCAAAGCATGATCAACAAGATGAAAAATAGACAAATTGGACTATAGTAAACTAAAAGGCTTCTGTACAGCAAAGGAAACTATAAACAGAGTAAAGAGTCAACCTGTTGAATGGGAGAGAATATTTGCAGACTATTCATCTTTCAAGGGACTAATATCTTGGATATACAAGGTGCTCAAACTTCTCAACAGTTAAAAAAAAAAAAAAGTCCCATTAAAAAGTGAGCAGGCCAGTCATGGCGGCTCACACCTATAATCCCAGTACTTTGGGAGGTCGAAGTGGGCGGATCACCTGAGGTCAGGAGTTTGAGAACAGCCTGGCCAACATGGTGAAACCCTGTCTCTTCTAAAAATACAAAAAATTAGCCATGCATGGTGGTGCATGCTTGTAATTCCAGCTACTCGGGAGGCTGGGGCAGGAGAATCGCTTGAACCCAGGAGCTGGAGGTTGCAGCAAGCCAAAATTGCACCATTGACCTCCAGCTGGGGCAACAACAGCAAAACTCCGTTATAAAAAAAATTAAAAAGTGAGCAAAGGACATGTGCAGACATTTCTCAAAAGAAGACATACAATTGGCCAACAAATATGAAAAAATTCTTAATATTACTAATCATTAGGGAAATGCAAATCAAAACCATCATGAGATATAATCTTATTCTAATTAAAATGGGTATTATTAAAAAGACAAAAATTAACAGACACTGGCAAGGATGCAGAGATTAGGGAACTCTTACACACTGATGGTGGGAATGTAAATTAGCATAGCCACTATGGAAAACAGTATGGAGATTTGTTTAAAGAGTAAAAATAGAACTACCACAAAATTCAGCAATCTCACTACTGGACATTTATCCACAGGAAAATAAATCAGTGTATTAAAAGCATACTTGCACTTGCATGTTTGCTGCAGTACTATCCACAATAGCAAAGATATGAAATCAACACAAATGTCCACAAATGGAAAAAAATGGATAAAGAGAATGTGGTATAGATACACAATAGAATACTCTTTCACAATAAATAAAGAATAAAATAATGTCATTTGCAGCAACGTGGATGGAAGTGGAGGTCACTATGATACATGAAATAAGCCAGGATTAGAAAAACAAATCTCTCTCATGTTCTCTTGTATATGTAGGAGCGTAAAAAGCTGATCGCATGAAGGCAGAGAGTAGAATAATAGATATCAAAAGCTAGTAAGGGCATGTGGTTGGGAGGAGGCTATAAAGAGAGGTTGCTCAATGAGTGTAAACATACAGTTAGGTAGAAAGTGTAAGTTTAATGTCCGATAGAAGGTAGAGTGACTATAGTTGGCAATAAAGTATTGGATATTTCAAAGTAGCTAGAAGAAAGGACTTGAAATATTCCCAATACAAAGAAATGATAGTCAAAGTGAGATTCTCCAAATACCTTGACTTGATCATTACACATTCTATGCCTATAACAAAATATCTCATTTACTCCATAAGTCTGTGAAATATTATGTATACATTTTTAAAAAGAGAGAAAAATGAACAGGTTCTCAGGTACCTGTGGAATAATAACTAAAGGTCCTAGATGAATCACTTGAATTTCAGAGGAAGAGGACAGACAGTGAGGCTGTAAAGACATAGGAAGAAATAATAGCTGTTAACTTCACAAATTTGACTCAATGTATAAACCTATAAATATAAGAAGCTGAGCAAACTCCAAATAAGACAAACCTAAAAGAATCTACAGCAAGATTCATTATAGTAAAATGGGAAAAATAGTAAAAAATAAAATAAAATTTTTGAAAGCAGCCAGAGTAAAATGGTGTATATCCTATAGGGGAATACCAATTTAAACATTTTATCATTTTTTTCATAATAGAGGTAAGAAAGAAGTCGCACAGCATTTTTCAAATACCGAAAGAAAAGAATTGGCAACAACTCATTCTATAGCCAGCAGAGCTGTCATCAAAAATAATGAGGGAAAAATAAATTCTCAAATGCAGAAACCATAAAAGTATTTGTTACTCACAGACCTACCCTTAAAAAATGATTAAAACAATTTTTTTTCCAAATAATAAAAGAGCGAATCTTGGAGCCTCAGGAAGGAAGAAACAATAATGGAAGAAGGAGACATATGAGTGATATGGTTTGCATTGGTGTCTGTTCTAAACTCTCAGGTCAAATTGCAGGAGAAACCTGGTAGGAGGTGGTTTGATCATGGGGTGAATTTCCCCCATGCTGTTCTCATGATGAGTGAGTTCTCACGAGATCTGATGGTTTAAGTGTGTGGCACTTCCCCCTTCCGTCTCTCTCTCTCTCTTTCTTTCTCTCTCTCTCTCACGCGTGCGCTTTCACTGGCCCTCTTGCTCTAGCTTTCACTCTCTCTCCTGACACCATGTGAAGAAGGTACTTGCTTCTCCTTTGCCTTCTGCCATGATTGTAAATTTCCTGAGGCCTCCCAGTCATGCTTCCTATTAAGCCTGCAGAACTTTGAGTCAAACTTCTTTTCTTCATAAATAATCCAGCCTCAGGTAGGTCTTTATAGCAGTGTGAAAACAGACTAATACACTGAGTAAGAACAATAGTTTTCTAAATAATATACGATGGTCAAAGTCAAAATTATAAAAGCATTTGATATTCAAGATAATAATATATAAAAGTGGGAATGGCAAAAGGACCTAAATAAAAACAAGCTTTCCACTCTTTATGTGAAGTAGTAAAATGTTGATCCCAATAAACTATGATAAGATACATATGTATATTTCAATAAACATAGTTGTTACTAAGAATATAATTCAAAGTGATATTCTTAAAAAACATTGAAGTAAATCAAAATGGAATCTTAGTGAATTACACAAAGTGAATAATTCACAAGAAGGCAAGAAAAGAAAAACAGAGGACCAGGGAACAGTGGACATAAACTTTTTTTAAAAAACCTATATTTAAGCAGTGCATCTCAAGAAAAAATTTCAATGCAAATGGTCTAAATACACTAATTAGAAGACAATGATTAATAGAGTTTATTTTTATACAGTGACCCAACTTTACGCTGCATGACTTAGATGTGGAATTGCAACGGAAAGTATTTATCAAACTTCTAACTAGTTGGAATTCAAACTTCAATGTGTGTTTTTCTCCTGTTACAACAGTTGAGATCTCTGGTCAGTTTTCTGTCTTCTGTTGTTTTCTGAGAGTCTTCTTGGAGCCTAGTATGTGTGAACAGTTCAGAGTTGGCCAAAGGTTTGTGGAAGATTTATATGCAGACTTAAAGCCGCCACCTTCTTTAGTTTCCTCCTCAGTTTCCAGACGCTCTGATACCCTACATTCTTTCTTTGGCACCTCATCTAAAATTATTGTTATTGCTATTCCTGCTTGAGTTTTTGTGTCCCCATATAATTCAAACATGGAGAAATACCAGGGAAAATACTTTTGAAACATAGATCTTATCCAGTGGTATACCTATTATCAGAGTCACATTCTTTTCAGTTTTTCTCTACTCTTGACTCCAATTCATGAACAGTTTATAGTTGTTATATACAGGAAGATTATTCTTACGCAAGCTATTTCACCACTGTTATTGGAACTGGGACTTCATGAGGGCACTTTAGAAGTTAACAATGTTTCCTAAAGAAGGTCATAGTATTAATCACGCTTTTTTTCCCCTTGCATTTTCTGATGCTTTGACATCTTACTGTCCTTGCTGACACTGGAGGAATTGCCCTTCCCTGGAATAGCTAATTCCTATAGATAAGAAACAACTCCCCTGGGAGGGCACCTTTCAAATGAACACCAAACAATCCCAAGCCCACGCCCCTAACCACCTCCTCTATGGAGCTATCATTCTTTGGGCCATTATTCCCCTGTCTTAATCATCCCAGAGCCAGGTATCAGACAAATAGAGACAGCCTCTATGCCTCAGAGCCTGCAGATATTATTCATACTTGCAAACCTAAATTGGCTCCTCCTGCCTCACTTGTTTCTTCCCATGAAAACCACAATAAAGGCTCTCATCCATGTTTTCCTCTCGTTTCCTCTGCCTCCTGACTAACCCTGGTGCTTCCCTGTGTGGCATGTCTTGCCTCCTGTTTCTAGGGATACTTAGGTATAAAAACTTATTTGATGACAGTCATTTTCATGTCTGCATGTCTTACCATACCTGATTGAAACAAATCTCAAGTGCCCTTAAAACAACCATTCAGTAGGTATGGAAATCTATGGGTTGAAGAACTTCCTGAAGTAGTTCTATCTTACATAAGTTCGGGAAACAGGTGAACTAAGCCATAAGAAGGAAGTAATGTCTAAGTTAAACCTTGAAGAGTGAGTAGGAGTTAGTTTCATTAAAAAGTCAAGAGAGAAATAACAACAAGTATGAAAAGAAATAGGGTGAGAAAACGCAAAGATCTGCAACATGGCTGGAAGATAGTTGTCAAAATTGGGAGCCAGAGAAGAAGGCTCAGATTATGGTACGTATGGTGATGGCCTCATACGTATTACTCAGGAGGTTGGGCTTTAACTGGCTTTAAATCGAGAAATGACATGATTAGGATGTATCTAGATCTTTTGAGTTCTGGTGTTTTGTGTTTTTAGTATATCAAGTTACCACTCTACCAGAATCATCAACTAACATTGTTCATTTTGCCATCCTAAACTTGAAGGAAAGTGGAGTTGTTGCACATGGCTATGATCACAGCATAATCAGTTTTCAAATTGTCAAATGGCACTGCACAAAACATCATATTGGATTTTTTAAAAGACTGCATGAAGAGAATTAAAAATGAGCTAAAGAAAATTGACTGAAATCAACTGTAGTTTAGGAAATTCACTATGTTGAAATATGTGCTTTTAAATAACAGGTAGGGGGCAAACAATCTACAATCAGTCAAGTAGAATCTGGTTGTCAATATATAAAAGCAAAGCCAGGATAATCATGGTAAAGACATGTCTGATGGTTAATTTGGAAAGGACAAATGCCTATGACATTGACATTATTGCAGAGAAAACAGAAAAATATTTGGAAGACGAAGAGAAAAAATGAACATCTTCTCTTTGTAGCGCAAAGCACGTTGACTGTGGCAGAAACTGGTTTTTGTTCTGTTTTGTTTTGTGGGGAGCATGTCACGAAAATATATGCAAAGATTAAATTGCAACAGGTTGGGTCAGTACAATGCTACATCAACGGTATGAGAGTTTTTGAATTGTATTGGCTCATGCAACAAAATTATGTGATATCATCAAAACAAAATCTGAGTGGATAAGCTCACAGTACAGCAAAGATCCCTGAAACCCATTAACTCAAAATTCTGTGTTATTATTCTTCCTCATTGTTCTTTTTATTTATAAAAGCTAATTTCTTTAATTCTTGCCTTTGAATCTGTTTATTTTCTTAGAATTTGCTGTGGGTAATATTTATCTACTAATGAAATCAAAGTTTCCTCCAGGGCAATAACATTTTCTGTTTTAGATATCAGCATATGCTCAGTGCTTGATATAGATTAGGTTTTTCAATAGACATATGATGTTTGTACAGATGAATGAATGAGAAAATGAAGGAATTTTTACTGAACATTTAACTAAAGAAATAATAAACTATTACTTATTTACAATTTGCTATGCTTGGGACTTTTTGATTATTGATTATTATTACATACATTATAATATTAAATTCACAAATATCTTTTTTTTTTTTGAGACCAAGTCTCGCTATGTTGCCCAGACTGGAGTGTAGTGGTGTATTCTTGGCCTCACTGTAACCTCTGCCTCCAGGTGCAAGTGATTCTCCTGCCTCAGCCTCTCGAGTAGCTGGTATTACAGGTGCAGGCCAACACGCCCAGCTAACTTTTTGTACTTTTAGTAGAGACGGAGTTTCACTGTGTTAGCCAGGATGGTCTCGATCTCCCAACCTTGTGATCCACCCACCTCAGCCTCCTAAAGTGCTGGGATTACAGGCATGAGCCACCATGCCCGGTGTTAAATTCACAATGTCTTAAGACCAATGTTATTTGCATCAATTTTAAATAGAAAATGGATGTCCTGAGGACATCCAGAGGGGATAAGCTACTTGCCCAAATTGACGGAAAGCAGCAGATGTGGAATTTAAGCTCATCTAGCCATTTTCACTATCCAAAATTACCTTTTACAGGTACAATCAGTGGGTAAAGAGGTAACAATTTAGAATGTGGACAGAAAAGGTATAAATTAACTGTGTGCACTTAGATACATTATTTTACCTCTCTCAATTCAATATCCTCAATATTCAAATGAAGAGAGTCATGATAATTGCTTTAGGGAGTTATAAAACTAAATGAGTAGTGCTTGTAAAATTCTTAACACAATGGGTACTAACACTAATAATGATAACAATAATCAAATTAATATGTTAGGGTGACTTAGGAATTCACAATTTTTATTCATGCATCTGATTTGCAATAAAAAAGATGAAGTTAATATTTTTATATATGTATTATACTTTAAGTTATGGGATAGATGTACAAAATGCGCAGGTTTGTTACATAGATATACATGTGCCATGGTGGTTTGCTGCACCCATCAACCCATCATCTTCATTAGGTATTTCTCCTAATGCTATCCCTCCCTTAGCCCCCACACTATGACAGGCCCTGGTGTGTGATATTCCCCTCTCTGTGCCCATATGTTCTCATTGTTCAACTCCCACTTATGAGTGAGAACATGTAGTGTTTGTTTCTCTGTCCCTATGTTAGTTTGCTGAGAATGATGGTTTCCAGCTTCATCCATGTCCCTGCAAAGAACATGAACTCATTCTCTTTTAGTGGCTGCATAGTATTCCATGGTGTATATGTGCCACATTTCCTTTATTCAGTCTAACATTGATGGGCATTTGGGTTGGTTCTTAGCCTTTGCTGTTGTGAATAGTGCTGCAATAAACATACATGTGTATGTGTCTTTATAGTAGAATGATTTACAATCCCTGAGGTATATACCCAGTAATGGGATTGCTGGATCAAATGGTATTTCTAGTTCTACATCTTTGAGGAATTGACACACTGCCTTCCACAATGATTAAACTAATTTATATTGCCACCAGCAGTGTAAAAGCTTTCCTATTTCTCCACATCCTCTCCAGCATCTGTTGTTTCCTGGCTTTCTAATAATTGCCATTCTAACTGGCATGAAATGATATTTCACTGTGGTTTTGAGTTGCATTTCTCAAATGACCATTAATGATGAGCTTTTTTTTCTTATGTTTTTGGCTGCATACATGTCTTCTTTTGAAAAGTGCTCATATCCTTCACCTACTTTTTGTTGGGATTGTTTGCTTTTTCTTGTAAATTTGTTTAATTACCTTGTAGATTCTGGATATTAGACCTTGTCAGATGGATAGATTGCAAAAATTTTCTCCCATTCTTTAGGTTGCCTGTTCACTCTGATAGTTTCTTTTGCTGTGCAAAAGCTCTTTAGCTTAATTAGATCCTATTTGTCAATTTTGGCTTTTGTTGCCATTACTTTTGATGTTTTAGTCTATGTCCTGAATGGTATTGCCTAGGTTTTCTTCTAGAGTTTTTATGGTTTTAGGTTTTACATTTAAACTTTTAATCCATCTTGAGTTAATTTCGGTATAAGGTGTAAGGAAGGCATCCAGTTTCAGTTTTCTGCATATGGCTAGCCAGTTTTCCCAGCACCATTTACTAAATAGTGAATCCTTTCCCCATTGCTTGTTTTTGTCAGATTTGTCAAATATCAGATAGTCGTAGATGTGTGGTGTTATTTTTGAGGCCTCTGTTCTTTTCCATTGGACCATATATCTGTTTTGGTACCAGTACCATATTGCTTTGGTTACTGTAGCCTTGTAGTATAGTTTGAAGTCAGGTAGTGTGATGCATCAAGCTTTGTTCTTTTTGCTTAGGATTTTCTTGGCTGTATGGGCTCTTTTTCAGTTCCACATGAAATTTAAAGTAGTTTTTTTCTAATTCTGTGAAGAATGCCAGTGGTAGCTTGATGGGAATAGCATTGAATCCATAAATTACTTTGGGTAATATGGCCATTTTCATGATATTGATTCTTCCTATCCATTAGCATGGAATTGTTTTCCATTTGTTTGTGTCCTCTTTTATTTCTTTGAGCAGTAATTTGTAGGTCTCCTTGAAGAGGTCCTTCACGTCCCCTGTAAGTTGTATTCCTAGGTATTTTATTCTCTTTGTAGCAATTGTGAATGGGAGTTTGCTCATGATTTGACTCTCTGTGTGTCTATTATTGGTGTATAGGAATGCCTGTGATTTTTGCACATTGATTTTATATCCTGAGACTTTGCTAAAGTTGCTTATCAGTTTCAGGAGTTTTGGGGCTGAGACAACGGGGTTCTCTATATATACAATAATGTCACCTGCAAAGAGAGATAATATGACTTCCTCTCTTCCTGTTTGAATGTGCTTTATTTCTTTCTCTTGCCTGATTGCGTTGGCCAGAGATTCCAATACTATGTTGAATAGGAGTGGTGAGAGAGGGCATCGTTGTCTTGTGTCAGTTTTCAAAGGGAATGCTTCCAACTTTTGCCCATTCAGTATGATATTGGCTGTGGGTTTGTCATAAATAGTTTTTACTATTTTGAGATATGGTCCATTAATACCTAGTTGATTGAGTGTTTTTATCATGAAGAGGTGTTCAATGTTATCAAAGGCCTTTTTGCATCTATTGGGATAATTATGTGTTTTTTATCATTGATTCTGTTTATGGGATGGATTACGTTATTGATTTGCATTTTTTGAACCAGTCTTGTATCCCAGGGATGAAGCCAACTTCATTGTGGTGGATATGCTTTTTAATGTGCTGTTCAATTCAGTTTGCCAGTATTTTATTGAGGATTTTTGAAGTTCATCAGGGATACTGGCCTGAAATTTTCTTTTTTTATTGTGTCTCTGCCAGGTTTTGATATCAGGATGATGCTGGCCTCATAAAATGAGTTAGGGAGGAGTCCCTCTTTTTCTATTGTTTGCAACAGTTTCAGAAGGAATGGTACCTGCTCCTGTTTGTACCTCTGGTAAAATTCGACTGTGAATCCATCTGGTCTTGGACTGTTTTTGGTTCGAAGGCTATTAATTACTGCCTCAATATCAGTACTTGTTATTGGCCTATTAAGGGATTCTACTTCTTCCTGGCTAGTCTTGGGAGGGGGTATGTGTCCAGGAATTTATCAATTTCTTCTAGATTTTCTGGTTTATTTGTGTAGAGGTGTTTACAGTATTCTCTGATGGTAGTTTATATTTCTGTGGGATCAATGGTGATCTTCCCTTTATCATTTTTTATTGTGTCCATTTGATTCTTCTCTCTTTTTTTCTTAATTAATCTGGCTAGCAGTCTATCTGTTTTGTTAATCTTTTCAAAAAGTTCCTGGATTGATTGATTTGTTGAAGTGTTTTCACGTCTCTATCTCCTTTAGTTCTGCTCTGGTCTTAGTTATTTCTTGTTTTCTGCTAGCTTTTGAATTTGTTTGCTCTTGGTTCTCTATTTGTTTTAATTGTGATGTTAGGGTGTCAATTTTAGATCTTTCCTGCTTTGTCCTGTGGGCATTTAGTGCTATAAATTTCCCTCCAAACACTGCTTTAGCTGTGTCCCAGAGATTTTGGTATGTTGTCTCTTTTTTCTTATTGGTTTCAAAGAACTTATTTATTTCTGCCTTAATTTCATTATTTACCCAGTAGTCATTCAGGAGTAGGTTGTTCAGGTTCCATGTAGTTGTTCAGTTTTGAGTGAGTTTCTTAATCTTGCATTCTAATTGGATTGCACTGTGGTCTGAGAGACTATTTGTTATGATTTTCTTTCTTTTGCATTTGCTGAGGAGTGTTTTATTTCCAATTACATAGTCGATTTTAGAATAAGTGCTATGTGGTGCTAAGAAAAATGTATATTCTTTCGATTTAGGGTGGAGAGTTCTGTAGATGTCTATTGGGTCTGCCTGGTGCAGATCTGAGTTCAAGTTCTTGTTAAGGTCTTTGTTAATTTTCTGTCTTATTGATCTGTCTAGTATTGACAGTGGTGTGTTAAAGTCTCCCACTATTATTGTGTGGGAGTCAAAGTCTCTTTGTAGGTCTGTAAGAACTTGCTTTATGAATCTGGGTGCTCCATTATTGGGTGCATATATATTTAGGATAGTTAGCTCTTCTTGTTACATTGATACTTGTACCATTATCTAATGCCCTTCTTTGTCTTTTATGATCTTTGTTGGTAAAGTCTGTTTTATCAGAGACTAGGATGGCAATCCCTGCTTTTATTTTTCTTTCTGTTTGCTTGATAAACTTTCCTCCATCTCTTCATTTTGAGCCTACATGTGTCTTTGCATGTGAGGTGAGTCTCCTGAATATAGCACACTGATAGGTCTTGACTCTTTATCCAATTTGCTAGTCTATGTCTTTTAATTGGGGCATTTTGCCCATTTACATTTAAGGTTAATATTGTTATGTGTGAATTTGATCCTGTGATTATGATGCTAGCTGGTTATTTCGCCCATTAGTTGATGAAGTTTCTTCATAGTGTTGATGGTCTTTACATTTTTGTATGTTGTTGCAGTGACGAGTACTGTCTTTTTTTTTTTCCTTATTTAATGCTTCCTTCGGGAGCTCTTGTAAGGCAGGCCTGGTGGTGACAAAATCCCTCAGCATTTGCTTGTCTGTAAAGGATTTCATTTCTCCTTCACTTATGAAGCTTAGTTTGGCTGGATATGAAATTCTGGTTTGAAAATTCTTTTCTTTAAGAATGTTGAAAATTGGCTCCCACTCTCTTCTGGCTTGTAAGGTTTCTGCAGAGAGATCTGCTATTAGTCTGATGATCTTCCCTTTGTGAGTAACCTGACCTTTCTCTATGGCTGCCCTTAAGACTTTTTCCTTCATTTCAACCTTGGTGAATCTGACGATTGTGTGTCTTGGGGTTGCTCTTCTCAAGGAGTATTTTTGTGGTGTTCTCTGTATTTCCTGAATTTGAATGTTGACCTGTCTTGCTAGATTGGGGGTAGTTCTCCTGGATAATATTCTGAAGTGTGTTTTCCAATTTGGTTCCATTCTCCCTGTCCTTTTCAGGTACACCAATCAAACATAGGTTTGGTCTCTTCACATAGTCCTATATCTTTTGGAGGTTTTGTTCATTCCTTTTCATTCTTTTCCCTCTATTCTTGTCTTCATGCTTCATTTTATTAAGTTGATCTTCAATCTCTGACATCCTTTTCTTCTGCTTGATCGAGTTGGCCATTGATACTTGTGTATGTTTCACAAGGTTCTTATGTTTTTCAGCTCCATCAGGTCATTTATGTTCTCTAAACTGGTTATTCTAGTTAGCAGTTCCTGTAACCTTTTATCAAGGTTCTGAGCTTCCTTGCATTGGATTAGAACATGCTCCTTTAGCTTGGAGGAGTTTGTGATTACCCACCTTCTGAAGCCTACTTCTGTCAATTCATCAGGCTCATTCACTGTCCAGTTTCGTCCCTTGCTGGTGATGAGTTGTGATCCTTTGGAGGAGAACAGGCATTCTGGTTTTTGGCATTTTCCACCTTTTTGTGCTGGTTTTTCCTCATCTTCGTGAATTTATCTACCTTTGGTCTTTGCTGTTGATGAGTTTTTGCTTCAGATGGAGTTTTTGCATGGTCACCCTTTTTCTTGATGTTGACGTTCTGACTTTCTGTTTGTTAGTTTTCCTTCTAACAGGCCCTTCTTCTGCAGGTCTCCTGGAGTTTGCTAGGGGTCCATTCCAGACCCTGTTTGCCTGGGTGTCACCAGCAGAGGCTGTGGAACAGCAACGATTGCTGCCTGCTCCTCCCTCTGGAAGCTTTCTCCCAGAGGGGCATCTGCCAAATGCAAGGCAGAACTCTCCTGCATGAGGTGTCTGTCGACCTCTGCTAGGAGGTGTCTCCCAGTCAGGAGGTACTGGTGTCAGGGACCCACTTGAGGAGGCAGTCTGTCCCTTAGCAGAGCCCGAGGAAGCACTGTGCCGGGAAGTCCACTGCTTTCTTCAGAGCTGTCAGGCAGGAACGTTTTAGTCTGCTGAAGCTGTGCCCACAGCCACCCCTCCCCCAGGTGCTCTGTCCCAGGGAGATGGGAGCTTTATCTATAAGCCCGTGACTGGGGCTGTTGCCTTTCTTTCAGAGATGACCTGCCCAGAGAGGAGGAATCTAGAGAGGCAGTCTGGCTATAGCAGCTTTGGTGAGCTGCGTGGGCCCTGCTCAGTTCAAACTTCCCAGTGTTTGTTTTCACTGTGAGGGGAAAACCGCCTACTCAAGCCTCAGTAATGGTGGACTTCCCTACCCCCACCAAGCTCAAGTGTCTCAGGTCAACTTCAGACTGCTGTGCTGGCAGCGTGAATTTCAAGCCAGTGCATCTTATCTTGCTGGGCTCCGTGGGGGTGGGATCCACTAAGCAAGACCACTTGGCTCCCTGGTTTCAGCACCCTTTCCAGGGGAGTAAATGGTTCTGTCTCACTGGTGTTCCAAGTGCCACTGGGGTATGAAAAAAGCTCCTGCAGCTAGCTCAGAATCTGCCCAAATGGCCACCCAGTTTTGTGCTTGAAACCCAGGGCCTTTGTGGTATAGGCACTCAAGGGAATCTCCTGGTCTGTGGGTTGAAAAGACCATGGGAAAAGTGTAGTATACAGGTTGGAGTGCACATTCCTCACAGCACGGTCCCTCATGGCTTCCCTTAGCTAGGGGAGGGAGTTCCCTGACCCTTTGTGCTTCCTGGGTGAGGTGACACCCCACCCTGCTTCGGCTCACCCTCATTGGGCTGCACCCACTGTCTAACCAGTCCCAGTGAGATAAACTGGGTACTTTAGTTAAAAATGCAGAAATCACCCACCTTCTGCATTGGTTGCACTGGGAGTTGCAGACCAGAGCTGTTCCTATTTGGCCATCTTACCCAGGAATCAAAATTAATATTAGTATTTCTTCTTCACGTAACCGTAGTCCTCAATTGTCATCTGACAAATGAATAAAAATTAAAAACTAGCTGATTGGCACGTTGGCTATGCAGGCAAGAATGGCCAAAAGAAAAATAATTCACAGAAAATCCCAACTGTAATGTTCAGTGCAGTTTGAGGACTTTCTACTTTATTGCCAAAGCTGTCAAGGACCTTCTTTGGGTCACCCTTCTACTGATCTCTTAGTTCTTATACATACATGTTTATTTCTCAAGACTAATATTGTCCACCCAAGGAAACTTAACTACTGTATCTTGAGTTCAAAATATTTTTTATTTAGATGCCATCTGTATTTGAGAAAATCCTGAGTAGAAAATTAGCCTTTCAATAGTCCTTAAAGTATCTCAGCTGCTTACAAAAATATTGTACAAACATATCCTTAAAGTAAGTGTTACATCTCAGGATTTCATCTTTTTAGATGTATAGACTGGCAAAAATACAACAGCTTCCTAGAAGAGTTTTAGAAATCTGATAAATTCAAAAGCAGATGGAAGGACAGAAGTAATTCCTGTGACTAAAGTTCTTTAGACACACAGATGGGTTTAAATACTAAATAAATGTTAACCAACAAGTTTTTAAAATTGATGTATATAGCTAAGAAAAAATAAAAACTGGTGGTCCAAAAGTAATTACTCTCCTTGTTATTTTCAATTATGTGTCAATAAAATGTTAAGCCTATGATATGGACTCTTATGGTTATTAATTTGTCAGGTGAGGATGATGGTCATGATTGATGAGAATGATGACAAACATGGAAAAATAAATATGCGGATGGAATTTCCATTTATATCTAGAATAATTTATTAACTTTAAGATAGTTTGTTGATCACCTTCTATGGGAAAGATTCTGTGTGGGTCAGTGGAAGATGAAGTGGGAAGAAAAGGTAAAGAATGGTGTTATTGGGCTGGGCGTGGTGGCTCACACCTGTAATTCCAGTGCTTTGGGAGGCTGAGGCAGGTGGATCACTTGACCTCAGGAGTTCGAGACTAGCCTTGCCAACATGGAAAAATCCTGTCTCTACTTAAAAATAATAATAATAATAATAATTAGGTGGTCATGGTGGTGTGTGCCTGTAATCCCAGCTACTCAGGAGACTGAGACAGGAGAATTACTTGAATCTGGGAGGTGAAGGTGGTAGCGAACTGAGATTGTGCCACTGCACTCCAGCCTGGGCAACAGAATGGTGTTAGTTTTCCAAAGGGCACACAATGGTGGAGAAACAGACAAAAAATAGTGCTTTTATTCAGAGGAACAATATTGCTCTATTAAATTGAACCTATCTATAGCATGAGCCCTCAATAAAGGAACTTGGCTACTCTACATCTTGTTAGCTGTACAATCATGGGCAAATTAGTTAACACCTGTAACCCTCTGTCACTTCAGTTGCTAAATTTAGTTAATAATAATACCCACTTAAGATATTTATGAAAAATGAGTAACGCTTATAAACCTACTTAATGTAGTGTTTGGTACCTAGAATGCTCTGTCACCGTTAGCTCTGATTGTTATTTAAGGAACAGTGAATGGTCTGTAACACAGGTGTAGTGATAGCAGGTATGGTAGACTCAGTAAGCTTGAAAAGAAACTCACAAGAGGCAATAATGCCCCGTTGATCTTCCAGTACTTTCATTTTAACAGACAACCATGACATAGATGTGCACATATGGTTTCCTTTAGATTTTCCGTTATTCTTGTAGCTTCATTTTCTAAAAACTTTAGGGCATCATATGGATTTTTTAATCCAAATGCTCCTATTAGCATTTTATAGTGATGAAAGGAATTCCACTGTATTCTATGAAAAGTAAGAGTTACACCCGAAGAGCTGAAAGCTTTAACTGGCATTGATTCTCAGGTTGGCTCTGTTCCTATGTTTGGACAGACATTAATTTAATCAGAGCTAGAATCTGCCTGCAGCAAAGACTCAGCAGCTTGGGAAATTGAGCCTTCTGCTCCCCTCACTTTTGAATACATCATTTGGAATTTGTGGCATTTACATGAATTTATTGCAGAGACATAGATTGGATATTGTGTGCAAATTTCTGTTTTATAAACATTCACACATTTCCATTTGAATGACATTAAAATTATTAAACGAGAGGTTTTTATACTTTATGCATTACAAAAGTATTCTATACTATGAGAGAATATATGAGGTTATGTTTCGATGTGCAAACTGCGTTACTTTAAGAAATGCTACTTACGATCTCTGGGCCTCAATTTCCTTATCTGTAAGGTAGAGATAACAATTATAGAACTATTGAGCATTAAATTATATTGTATCCATGTTCCAAGTCCAGAATCTGCCACCGTGGTTCTTATTTAATAAACGATTGTGTTACTATGTAGTCTAATTCATTGCTTTTTTTTACCTATGGAGAAACTAAATATTAGAGGCAGAAAGTAAATTAACCGGGGAATAGGAGTTACTCAGTGGAAAAGCTGAGATTCAAAGTCTAGTCTCCCAGTGCTCTCATCAATATTCTTTTTAGTGTGAGAGTAATGATAGCTTAGGCTGGAGATAGGGAACTAAGCTTCAGGAAAAGAACAAACCAAGCACTGAAACAGGGAGGCACCAGAAAGAATTAAAATATAACTACAAATCTGGGTCCCACAGATAATTACTTAGAAGCGTCCACTCTCTCTGACTCACTTTAAATCTATTTTATATTGACTACTTAATACTTCTCATTTTATTTCATAGAGTAGTGACGGCATGACATCCTTGTCTCTTTCTCTGCTTCTCAGTTGTAACACAGCTACTTGCAAATCAAAATTATAAAGTTCTCAATAGAACAATTGAAAGATAGACTATCAGATAATTTATAGTTTATTTTATTTCTGTTGTTGTAGTTGCTGTTTTGACATAAAAAGTTGCGGTAGGCAGAATAATAGTCCCCAGGGAAGACCATGCCCTAATCCTCAGAACCTGCATACATGTTATGTTACATGGCAAAGGGAAATAAGGGTGTAGAATGAATTAATGTTGCTTATCTGCTGACCTTCAAATAAAGAATTAACCTAGATTATCTGAATGGACCCAATATAATCGTAAGTGTCCTTAAAAATAAAAAGGGAGGCCAAAAACTCCATGAAAACAAAATTTCTTCCTTCCTTTGCAGAAATGTAACTCATTGAAGAAATCTAACTAATTTGACAGACATTTTGAATGGCAAGTGAGAGAAGTAAATACTTTAAGCCTTAACTTTAAGAAAGAATGAAGTGAGGAGAAGGCAGATATTGTGAATTCTCTGGAAGCTGCTGCTGGAAGTGGGGATGTACACCTTGATGTATAGAGGTATTCCCAGGAGAGCAGCAAGACCTTCATGCAGATAGCCCAGACAGGTGCTTAAGGAAGCTAGGTCCTAAGCACCAAACCTCAGCAGATTTCTGTTTTAAGTGTGTCTCTCAATCATCTCAGCTTCCGACTTCAACTCTAGAACAGTGACTAATTTGTGTGGAGGTGAAGCACTTGAGTGTTGCCTTACACTAAGGCATTGAGTAAGACTAAGTCGTCTTTGCCTATTTGTTGAGAATGTATATGTGTATGTACATATGTTTGTATGTGCACATGCACAAAAATCACTGAAATTAAATTCACCAGCCTGGAGGGAAGAAACTTCAGAGTTACATTTCAACCACTTTGAATGAACTTTTTAAAAAATGACTTTATTTTTGCTTACCTGACTTTGCATTTACAAATACCCTACATAGTTAAAGAATAGAATAAAATAAGGTTAAGAAAGGTGCTGCAGAGCTGCATATCTGGACTCTAAAGACGAATACACTACGAACACACAGTGAATACAGATAAAAACAAAATTTCACTCCTCTTTTGGTAAAGTAAGTTGGAAAGAATTGAGACAGACATATATTTCCTTTTGTCTCATATCCCACCTAGATTTTTAAGAAAAATCTCATTCTTAATTTAGTTATATGCTATCTTCCATTTCCTCAGTTCCTGAAAACATGTTCCCCTGTGATTCCAAGTGCTTAGTCATGCCCTGTTCTACCTCTATTCCAGAAACGACTCTGCCCCTTCTTTTTGAATAAGTTAAAGAAGGGAATGTTGGTGACTCAGGGTAACAGAATTTTTTTTTTTTTTTTAATGTATCCAGAAAATTTTTAGTTTACAAAGAAAGTACTCTTATAATAGGATGAAATATAATTGAGTATGAATATTAATTTTACCAGTTACTAGCTGTTTGGTCTTACTGTTTGGGTGAAGGAGAAAGGACAAGATGGAGGAAGGTGAACAAGAAGGCATAATCTATGTTGCTTCCGGGTTCTTCCTCACTAACTTTCCCTCACGCGGGAAAATGCAGCCCTCACGCGGGAAAATGCAGCCCGCCCCGGGAAGATGCAGATCAACCAAGCATGCGCCAGGTGATGTCAATCCGAAGAGATGGAAACTTACCCGGCCACGCCTACGGAGACGCCCCTATCACGCCCTTATCCCACCCACTGCCCTCCCCCTTCCAATACCAATACCTAAAAGTCTGCCACTGGCAGGAGCCAGCGTGACTTCTTCGGCTCCCGCATTTGTGGACCGGAGAACATCAGCGGAGAGCGCCTGCGCGACTTCTCTGGCCCCCCACACCTGAGGACCAGAGAACTTCGCCCCAGAGTGTGTGCATATTTGCAATAAAAGACTGCCACTTTCTTATGTACTTTGGCCTCATGTTTAATTATTTAGCTCTCCTAAATTAAATTAAATGAAACAAAACACTTACCTTACTCTTTCAGTATTTATTTTCTCCTTACATAATCTGAAATACTTTGCTTAATAGCAAAATCTGACATGCATTTTTCAAATAATTGACTTATTTACTTGTTTCTTGCCTATCTCTACCCACAATAGTGAAAACTATGGTGGCAGCAATTTTGATTTTTTGTGTTTATATATAATATTGCACTCTCCTCCTCCCACCCAGTTTTAGAACAGTACCTACCAAGAGGAGGTACACGATTAATATTTGTTTCTTAAAGTAGGAATTTACTCAGATTTATATTATCAGTAAAATGCAGTACTGAAATGTGTTTCATGAGTTAATTGTAAATACAAAAGGAAAATTAGCCGGGCATGGTGGTGGGCACCTGTAGTCCCCAGCTACTCGGGAGGCTGAGGCAGGAGAATTGCTTGAACCCAGAAGGCGGAGGTTGCAGTGAGCCGAGATTGCACTACTGCACTCCAGCCTGGGAGACAGAGTAAGACTCCATCTCAAAAAAAAAAAAAAAAAAAAGAAAGGAAAATTAAGATGTATAATGAATATAGTGCATTTTGTGTTCAATATTGATAGATAATAGTCTTGGGTTTTTCATTTTTTTTTTCCTAATAAAATCGCCAGTGTCAGTGCTCTAATACAGGTACAGAATAGATTAGAGTAATTTTCCAGGGAAAGGGAATGGAGCATAGAACAGGGGATTTGATTTTGGAGGAAAGGACAGCATAAGCTTATGTACACAACACAACTGTTGGGTCTAATAGTCTTTTCTGCAAGGATCCAAATGTTCTATGTGCTGTACAGTATGGTAGCTGGTACCCACATATGGTGATAAAACCCTTCAAATAAGAGTCGTGCAACTAAGGAATTAAATTTTTAATTTTCTTGGTTAATTAATTAACATTTAAATGTAAACAGCCCCATGTGGTTGGTGGCTACACTATGACACAGCATGTCTTGAGCAGTGATTTTCAAAATTAAATGGGTTTAAGGAAGACTTACCTGGAAGCACTCATTAAAATGCAAATTTTCAAGCTTTACCTCTGAAGTTCTTTTGTGTTAGACCTGGAGGTGAAGCCTAGGACTCAGCAGTTTGAGGAATCCATTTTGAGTTACTGAAGGAGTCCATGACCTGCACTTTGGTCCTGTCTTTGTGCCAATTCCTGGAGGTCTCTTTCTGTCATTCTGTCTTTGCTTGTGAAGTGTCTCCCTATCTTTAAATTCCATTCACTTTCAGTGTTATCTGTGGCTTTTCCCAATGGTCCAGAAATAAAATCTTATTTAGGAAGTAGAGCTGCTCCTTTTATTCCCTTTGATGTTATTTTTTCAAGTGTGCTGACTTATAATTCCATTATCGTTATCATCTCTAAATTTAATCCTTCTTATACTTTCAGAAAGTCAAAACCTTACTGTAAGTAGGATGGGAAATTCTGGTGGTTGTACAAGTGTATCTAAGATAAATTTAGTAATGCCCATTTTGCAAATTTTAAAATATGTCCAAAGACCCTTCTGAAGAAGATAGAATTTTAGAAACCAAGGGGAAAACCAAGGGGACCTTTGCAATTCTTATGATAAAACTGATAACCAAAAAACTCGGGACCAAGAGTTTATCATTACTGTTCCCTTTCCTCCATGTGCTGAGTTTTTGGAGGTCAAAGGCAAATGGACGTGTTCAAAAACTGGTGATGATTAAGATTTATTGACAACCCCATATGCTGAGAAGGATTATATTTCTGAAACTTCCTGAGTATAAAAACTGTTTCTGTCCTTTCCCTGCTATAGTTGCAACAGTTGGGATATATAGGTACATCAGTTACTATGCTTTTGGCTGGAAGAAAAAAAAAAATACCTGAAAAAGCATGAACATGGCTTAGATAACAAAGTAGCAAAGATGATTATTCACAAATCAAGAAATCTGGAGAGAGGCTGTTGCAGCATTGGTTCAATAGCTCAATAATGCCATCACTGTTCCAACTTTTTCTGCTTTTGGTTCTGTTATAGCCTGCATATTTATTTTCCATTTTAAATCTTGTAAACTTGTGACAAGATGGTTGTCACAGATTTATACGCATCACTCCCAAAGACACAATGGAAGAAGGTGGGATATTTCTTGGAGTTATCTCTTTATCAAGGAGGGAAATTTTTTCATACATGCCCTAAGCGTACATTTTTGTATATCTTGTTGCCCAGAATTTTGATGCCTGGTGGCTCTTAGCAGCAAAAAAGGCTTGGAAAGCAAGGATCCAACATTTTCAATCTCTATGATAGGGATTGATCTCTGCCAGAAAGGAAGAAAGATGAAGAAAAATGTGTGTTGTTAGGCGAACAATTTCTGCTAGAAGAGAATATGGACTTGCTGTGGGTAGATTAAAATTTTATAGAAATTTAGAGGATGTTTATGAGACATTTCCATCTTGAAATTAGTACAGAAAGAAGACTTTCTACCCAGTGGATATCATCTAGAAAATTCTTCCCTTCCTCAGAGTGTAAAGAAAATGAAACAATCACTAGACAAGAGGAATGAGCAACAAGACAGAAAAAGAGTCCTGAACTTAAATAAAACAAGGCTCTAACATTTTGACCAGAACAGAATTTGGGGATGGAGTATAGAATAAATTCTTTATAGCTCTCAGTCTTATATTGAACTGCCATTGAATAAGATAAACAGTCTACCAGTGTGTGATGCAGAGAAACACTGAGTGAATCAAAGCAGGCAATGTTATTGCTTTCCAAGGTAGTGGTTTAACTAGACTGAGAGTACTATATCTGATATTTGTCACTATTTCTTACATCGGGTATAATTTTTCTTGAAGGACTATTGCACTGAGTCACTTAATGATACCAAGTTTCTAAAATTTAAGATGTAAAGGAAAAATGTTTAAAGTTGTGCATTTGTTCACTGGGAGGTAAAAGGGAGTTTAAATTCTTATTTAGCCTTTGTAATTTCCATCGCTGGCAAAGACGATTTCTCTCCCTCATTTTTTCTCTTTATACAGTGCCAGTCCATATTCTGCTGCTACCTCCCTCGTTCACCACTTTAACTGCAGCACTTTATGCGAGGGGCACAAGTAAAACAAGGAATCAATGCTGCTCTATGAATCATTTGTCAATGGGAGATTTAAATGCATGTTCCTTACCTGCCTAGAGGAAAATACAATAAATGCATTTTGAGGTAGAGAAAGTTATGGGTTCTTAATAACTGGCATATTTATTATGCCCTAAATAGGAAATTGTATATTTGCAGGTTGACAACCACAACTGAATAGAATGATCAGCTTTGTCCACAGGCAAAATTACGAGGTCTGTAAGTATGTGGTCCTTCAATAGAATTAGTATAATAAGACAGACCTAGATTAATTTCCCAGCTCTGCTACTTGCTAACTGTGACAACTTAAGAAAGGTACATAACCACTCTGAGCTTCACTTTCCTCATTTGTAAACTGGGGATAATAATAATGCCCATTAATTTATGCTGTAATAATATTAAATGAGACAATGTTTCTAAATTGTTGATTTAGGACCCGATATAGAGAAAGTATTTAATGCATATTAGCTACAATGATGACGATGATAATGCCAACAAAATCCAGGTAGGTAGTTAGTAGATATCTAAACAGCACTTTTCAGATAAGAGGACTGAAATATTCATGAGTGTACAAATACAATAAATAAAAGAGTAAAGGCCGGGTACGGTGGTTCACGCCTATAATCCGGCACTTTGGAAGGCTGAGGTGGGCGGATCACAAGGTCAGGATATGGAGACCATCCTGGCCAACATGGTGAAATCCTGTCTCTACTAAAAATACAAAAATTAGCCAGGCGTTGTGGTGGGCACCTGTAGTCCCAGCCTACTCAGGAGGCTGAGGCAGGAGAATCGCTTGTACCCAGGAGGCGGAGGTTGCAGTGAGCCGAGATCCCGCCACTGCACTTCAGCCTGGGCAATAGAGCAAGACTCCATCTGGAAAAAAAAAAAAAAAAAAAAAGAGCAAATACATTAAAAATGAATTCTTAGATGTGTAATTATTGAAAACTTGGTTTGAAAGGACAAAAAGTCAACAAGATTTCTCTTTAAACAGCAGGGCTAAATCCCTCCCTGCATTTTGGCTGGATTCATTGTGCCCCATAAGTAATGCTATACTACTCAAATATTAACCTTTTAGCATTAGTAGTTAAGAGAATACACTATTGCCTCATGAATCCAGGTGGTCCATACCGATCTCAACATTCAGTAGGTTTTTGACCTTGGAAAAAACGTTTGAATCCTGTGACTAAGATTTTCCTTTGTAAACCAGGAGAAATTACAATAGCTATTCCATACCATTGCTTTTGAGGATTACATAGACTTTTTGTGAAAAGCACCTTGGAGCAGTGCATCACGTACAGTAGATATTCAATGAAATTTATTTATTATTACAAGAGGAAAGGAAGAAAATTCTATCAATTATAGGAGGAGAAATAGACTGGACCCCAACATATTGTAGCTTGGAATGGACATTCAACTCAAATCAGCTGGGAATAAAACATACTATTCTGCATATATTAGCATTTAGTGACAAAAATAATAGTGACTTAAATAAAATGGAGACTTTTTTTTTCTCTGAAGATGTGCACATCAGAACGTTTCAGGAAGAAAGAAGCTTAAACGGAAGAGAAGGGAACTTCCTCTCAAGCTTAGAGGATAGAACTGATTCTTACATAACACAATTATTGAGACTTGACACTTTTTAAGCACAGAAATTGTTTGGTAAAGCTTTATTATCTCATTTTTCAAGCCACATTTTGAACATTCAATAGCCACATGAGACTAATAACTACCTTATTGGAGAGTACAGGTATATAAAATATATATAACTGCAGGAAGTCCATAGTGCTGCTATAGACTTCCTTAGGACTGTCCTCCTCCCACCTTCGGAGGCGCACAGTCCTTCCATCCATATCTACTGTATTCTTGTTACTTTTTATTTTTGTGGGTACATAGTAGGTGTATATATTTATGACGTCATGAGATATTTTTGTACAGGCATGCAATGTATAATAATCATGTCTTGTAAAATGGGATATCCATACCCTCAAGCATTTATCTTTTGTGTTACAAACCATCCAATTATACTTTTTTAGTTATTTTAAAATGTACGATTAAATTTTTATCGACTATAGTCCCCCGTTGTGCTATAAAATACTAGATCTTTTTCATTGATTCAAACTATTTTTTTGTACCCATTAACCATCCTCACTTCTCCCCCAACCCCTACTTCCACCCCCTGCTACCATTCCTAGCCTCTGATAACCACTCTTACCTCTATCTCCATGTGTTCAATTGTTTTGATTTTTACATCCCCAAAATAAGTGAGAACGTGCAATGTTTGAATTTCTGTGCCTGGCTTATTTGACTTAACATAATGACTTCCAGTTCCGTCCATGCTGTTGCAAATGACAGGATCTCATTCTTTTTTTATGGCTGAGTAGTACTTCATTGTGTATAAGTACCACATTTTCTTTATCCATTCATCTGTTAATGAACACCTAGGTTGCTTCCAAATCTTGGCTATTGTGAACAGTGCTGCAACAAACACGTAAGTGCAAATATCTCTTAGATATCTGATTTCTCTACTTTTGAGGATACACCCAACACTGGGATTGCTGGATCATACAGTAGCTCTATTTTTAGTTCTTTTAGGAACCTCCAAACTGTTCTCCATAGTGGATGTACTAATTTACATTCCCACCAACAGTGTAAGAGGGTTCCTTTTCTCCACATCCTCACCGGCATTTGTTACTGCCTGTCTTTTGGATATGAGCCATTTTAACTGGGGTGAGATGATGTCTCGTTGCAGTTTTGATATGTATTTCTTGATCAGCAATGTTGGGTACGTTTTAATACACCTCTTTGCCATTTGTATGTCTTTGAGAAATGCCTATCCAAATCTTTTAACTATTTATTGATCGTATTACTAGATTTTTTTTTCTATGGAGTTGTTTGAGTTTCTTATATATTCTGGTTATTAATATCTTGCACATGAAATGTTTGCAAATATTTTCTCCCATTCTGTGCATTGTCTCTTCACTTTGTTGACTGTATTCTTTACTGTGCAGAAGATTTTTATCATGATATGATCCCATTTGTCCATCTTTGCTTGGGTTGTCTGTACTTGTGGGGTATTGCTCAAGAAATTTTTGCCCAGAACAATGTCCTGGAGAATTTCCCCAATTTTTTATTGTAGTAGTTTTAGAATTTGAGGTCTTAGATTTAATTCTTTAATCCATTTTGATTTGATTTTTGTATATGGTGAAAGATAGGGGTTTAGTTTCATTCTTCTCCATGGGGATATCTAATTTTCCCAGCATTGTTTGTTGAAGAGACTGTTTTTTTTCCCAGTGTATGTTCTTGGCATCTTTGTCTAAATGAATTTGCTGTAGGTGTGTGGATTTGTTTCTGGGTTCTCTGTTCTGTTCATTGGTCTATGTGTCTGTTTTTATGCCAGTGCTGTGCTGTTTTGCTTCCTACAGCTCCACAGTATAATTTGAAAGCAGGTAATGTAATTCTTCCAGTTTTGTTCTTTTTGCTCAGGATAACTTTAGATATTCTAGGTCTTTTGTGGTTCCATGTAACTTTTGGAATTGTTTTTCTATTTATGTGAAAAAGGTCATTCATATTTTGATAGAAATTGCATTGAATCTGTAGATTACTTTCGGTAATATGGACATTTTAACAGCATTGATTTTTCCAATCCATAAACATGAAACATATTTTCATTTTTTTATGTTCTTTGCAATTTCTTTCATCAGTATTTTATAGTTTTACTTGTAGAGTTCCTCAACTTTTTTGGTTAATTCTTAGGTATTTAATTTTATTTCTTGCTATAGTAATTAGGATTACTTTTTAATTTCTTTTTCCAATTCTTCACTGTTGGCATATAGAAATGCGACTGATTTTTATATGTTGATTTTGTATCCTGCAACTTTACTAAATTTCTCAGTTCTAATATTTTTTTTTTTGCTGGAATCTTTAGGTTTTTCCAAATATAAGATCGTATCATCTGCAAATAAGGATAATTTGACTTATTCCTTTCCAATTTGGATTCTATCTTGTCTGATTGCTCTAGGTAAGACTTCTAGTACTATGTGAAGTAACCGTGGTAAAAGTGGGCATCCTTGTTGTGTTCCAGATCTTAGAAGAAAGGCTTTCAGTTTTCTCCATTCAGTATGATACCAGCTGTGGGTCTACTGTGGAGGTGTGTTTCATCTATACTAAGTTTTGTTGTTGTTGTTGTTGTTTTGTTTTTTGAGACAAAGTCTCACTCTGTTGCCCAGGCTGGAGTGCAGTGGCACAATCTCGGCTCACCACAACCTCTGCCTCCTGGGTTCAAGCGATTCTCCTGCCTCAGCCTCCTGAGTTGCTGGAACTAGAGGCGTGTGCCACTGTGCCTGGCTAATTTTTGTACTGGAACTAGAGGCATGTGCCACTGTGCCTGGCTAATTTTTGTATTTTTAGTAGAGATGGGGTTTCATTATGCTGGCCAGGCTGGTCTCGAACTCCTGACCTTGTGATCCACTCGCCTCAGCCTCCCAAAGTGCTGGGATTATAGGCATAAGCCAACACACTCAGCCAATACCCAGTTTTCTGAGGGCTTTTTATCATGAAGAGATGTTGAATTTTATCATATGCTTTTTTACCATCACTTGAAATGATGATATGTTTTTTGTGAACAATCTAAAAAAGAAATTTGAAAAGTAATCCCATTTATGATAGCCACACATAAACTTTGTTTTCTGGTTGTTTCATGGTCTGCTCTTACTTCTTTTCTTCTTTACTGTCTTCCTTTTAGTAAAAGTGATTGTCTCTGATTGTATGATTTAATTTCTTTCTTTTGTGTCTGTGTATCCATTGTATGTTTTTCAATTTGAGGTTACCTTGAGGGATGCAAATACTATCTTATTACCTATTATGTTAAACTGATGACAACTTAACACTGATTGCATAAACAAACACATAAAAAGAAAATTAATACAAACTCTACAGTTTAACTTTATTCTCCTACTTTTTAACTTTTTGTTGTTTCTCTTCATGCCTTATTACATTGTCTATGTCGTGGAAAGTCGGTGTAGTTACTGATTGGTTCATTTTTAGTCTTTCTACCTGAGTAGTTTACAACCAATGATTAAAGTGGTATAAATTCTGTATTTTTCTGTTTACTTACTATTACCAGTGAATGTTGTACCTTCAGAGGATTCCTTATTGCTCATTAACATCCTTTTCATCCAAACTGAAGAATTCCCATCAGCATCTCTTCTAGCAGAGGCCTGGTGTTGATAACATTCATCAGTTTTTATTTGTCTAGGAAAGGGTTTATTTCTCCTTTATGTTTGAAGGATATTTTCACTGGATATACTATTTTAGAATAAAAGTTTTTTTCTTCAGCACTTTTAATATGGCATGCCACTCTCTCCTTTTCCACTGAAAAGTCTGTTTCCAGAAGTATTGGAACTCCATTGTATGTTACTTCTTTCATTTATCTTGCTGCTTTTAGGATCCTTTCTTTATCCTTGACCTTTGAGAATTTGATTATTAAACGGCTTGAGATAGTCTTCTTCAGGTCAAATCTTTTTGGTGTTCTATAACGTTCTTGTATTTCTTTCTTTTTTTTTTTTTTTTTGAGACGGAGTCTTGCTCTGCCACCCAGGCTGGAGTGCAGTGGCCGGATCTCAGCTCACTGCAAGCTCCGCCTCCCGGGTTCACGCCATTCTCCTGCCTCAGCCTCCCGAGTAGCTGGGACTACAGGCGCCCACCACCTCGCCCGGCTAGTTTTTTGTATTTTTTAGTAGAGAGGGGGTTTCACCGTGTCAGCCAGGATGGTCTCGATCTCCTGACCTCGTGATCCGCCCATCTCGGCCTCCCAAAGTGCTGGGATTACAGGCTTGAGCCACCGCGCCCGGCCTGCGTTCTTGTATTTCAATGGTGATATTTTTTTCTGGGTTTAGCAAGTTCTCTGATATTATCCCTTCGAATAAACTTTTTATCCCTATACCTTTCTCCCCTTTCTCCTTAAGGCCAATAACTCTTAGATTTGCTCTTTTGAGGCTATTTTCCAGATCTTGTAGGTGTGCTTTCTTGTTTTTTATTCTTTGTTCTTTTGTCTCCTCTCACTGTGTATTTTCAAATAGCCTATCTTCAAGCTCACTCGTTCGTTCTTCTGCTTGATCAGTTCTGATATTAAGTGACTCTGACACGTTCTGTAGTAAGTCAGTTACATTTTTCAACTCAAGAATTTCTGCTTAATTCCTTTAAATTATTTTAATCTCTTTATTAAATTTATCTAACAGAATTCTGAGTTTTCTTTGTGTTATCTTGATTTTCTTTGTTTCCTCAAAAGAGCTATTTTGAATGCTCTGAAAGGTCACATGTTGTCTATTTCTCCAGCATCTGTCCCTGGAAGCTTATTTAGTTCATTAGGTGAGGTCATGTTTTCCCGGATGTTGATACCTGTATAGGTTCTTTGCTGTCTTAGCAGTGAAGAGTTAGGTATTAATTGCACTCTTCACACTCTGGGTTTGTTTGTGCCCTTCCTTCTTGACAAGGATTTCCAGGTATTCAAAGGGACTTGGGTTTTTGCAGACTCGTAGGTGTACTGCCTTGGTGGTCTTGAATATGATCTGGTTCACCAGGAAGAGATTTCTTGTTATTTTCCCCTTGTTTTCCCCAAACAAAGGGACTCTCTCTTTGTGTTGAACCCCCTGGAACTGGGGGTGTGGTGTTGCAAGTACTCTTCTTTCCGTGACCACAAGAACTGTGCTGGGTCAGAACAAAAGCTATAACAGCATTGGGTTTTGCCCAAGGCCCACTGCACTGCTACCTGTAACTGCTACCTGGCTACCACTTAATGTTCACTCAAGCCTGTAAGGCTCTACAATCTGCAGGTGATAAAGCCAGCTAGGTCCGCGTCCTTCCCTTTAGTGTAGCAAGTTGCCCTGGGCCCTGGGGGAGTCTAGAGATGCTATTTGGGAGCCAGAAATTTGAGTCAATAATCTTAGAAACTTACCTAATGTTTGATTTCATTTCAGCTATGTTGACCCTCTAACCACAATATAAAGTCCTTCCCACTCTTCTCTTCCCTTCTATAGTCACAGGAGCCTCTCCCTGTGGGCACTACCACAACCAGCTCACGAGGGCATTCTTCCGGTCCATCACCAATATTTGCTTAAAGCCCAAGGACCGTTCCATCAGTCTATGGTGAAAGCTGCCTGGCCGGGACTCACTCTTCAGGACAATGGGCTCAACTCTGTCCCAGGGCAGGTCCAGAACATGCAGTCCAAGAGCCTAGGCCTGGATTCGTGGACCCTAAGTGCCTGCTTGTTACTTTACCCCACTGTGGATGAGCTGATATCTAAGGTACAAGCGAAAGTCCCTCTTACTTTCCACTTTGCTTTTTTCCAATAGAAAATCCTTCACTGTAGCCACCACCACTGGGAATGTGCTGGGTCACGTCCGAATGCAGCACATTTTAGAACCCAAGGCTCGTGGCATACCACCTGAGATTTGCTATTGGTTATTTAGGGTCCAAGGGCCCTTTGGTTAGCAGGTGATGAGTCCTTCCAGGAGTGAGTCCTCCCCTTCAAGGCTGCAGTTTCCCTTGTGGCCTAGGGTGTGTCTAGAAATATCATTTGGAAGCTGGGTCCTGGAATGGTGGTTTTATAACTCCACCTCGTCGCCTATTCTACTATGGCTACGCAGCTATTCAGGATGCAAGGCAAAGTCCTCTTTATGCTTTGCTCTCCATCCCTTAAGCAGAAGGAAGGAGACACTTTCATTACTGCAAGCCGCACTGCCTGGGCTTGGTGGTGGGATGACACAAGCACTCCTTTAGCCAGCCTACCTTTTGTCTCCCTAGGTCACATGTCACTCTACTCCTCTGGCTCTGAGCCTAGCCGAGCAGTAGGAGTTGCCTAGGAACTGCAGTCCTTGTGTCCTATACTGCCTTTCAAATTTACCCAGCACTGCAGAGCACTTTGGCCCATGGTGGCAAGTCTTGCGGAGAAGCTTGAGTTTCAACCATTGGAATGGGCAATTCCTACCTGGTTAGGTCCAAATGCTCCTTCCCTGTGTGGTAACTGGCTGAGCCCAGCACCGCACTACTTTCTGCTATGACAGGGCAGCACTGAGTTCAATGTAATGTTCCCCTATCACTGCACTGCCCCTCCCCCAAATGCACAGACTCTCCCCGCTATACTGAGCTGCCAGAAGATGGGGAGGGGTGGCATTGGCAAATGAAGACTGTCTCTCCTGCTAGCCTCAATGCCTTTTTCCAAGGTATGAAGTTAAAATGAGGTACTGTGACTGCTCACCTAATTTCTGGTTCTTCTGATGGTGCTTTTCTGTGTGCAGATAATTGTTAAAATTTGGTATTCCCGTAAAGGGTATAATTGACGTGGGCTTCTATTCCACCCTTTTGCTCTGCCCTCTTTGCTACTGTATTCTTGCCTGATCTTTAATCTACAAAAAGTTTCTGTTCATATTTAATGTAAAACAAATTCACAAAGAGGACTCAACCTAATGCCCTCTTACATAACAATTTTGAATTTGGGAACTGTCTGTCATGGTGAGTTTTTATATTCTTCACTCTCATGAAATTGTTTAGTCTCACACAGTATACTCTTTAGGATCCCATTACTGGTTCTCCTTCTCATGCAATGATATGAGCTATAGATCCAGCAGAAGTCAGTTCCCTCTGTTGTTTGCCCTGTTTCATAATCATATTCATGGTCTATCCACACAAGGCACAATCAACACACATCTCTCCAGGAAGCATTTTTTTTTTTTTAGACTGAAAATCATGTTTCACCTTCCTGACACCACTACAACCTAAAACTCTTACATGGCTTCCTGTTTTTTCTTAGAATATGGCCAATAACATCTAACATATATTTAAAGTTTTTCTTTGTGTCTAATGCTCTTCCATTTGGTTGCAGGAGTTACTTTGTAAATCCTCAAAACAGTCATGTGAGGCAGTTATTATTGTCACCTGCCCGCACTGTGACACATGGTGTAAATGAGAAAACAGAGTTAGGGAGAGGTGATTTAACTCTCTCAAGATCACACAGCCAATAAATGACAGGGTAGATATTGAAAACTAAGTTGACTGAAACCAACAATAAGCAATCAGATTATCATACTTGGATTGCCTCACATAGCAACTAGAATATGTCAGCCCCTATAATAATGCCCTTGAGGGAACAGCCTTAGAAGAGACTGAAATTTAGATTCCTGCAGCTAACTGGTTAGGAGGAGAGACTAAACTAGAACACACACATCTTGTCTTATTGTTCTGTTCCCTGTACTATCTTGTTGTTTATCCTGTGCAGGCATTACATTATAAAGTGGTATAATAAGCAGAAGAATCATACAAAAGTATTTACAACCTATTATGTATCATACTCTCTTCTGGACACTAAGGAAAAGTTTCAAATCTTACAAATTACAGATCCAGATATTATAATGAATTGCCAAGTAATGGAATCCCAGTTGACCATACTCTCAATTGACTGAGACCTTCTTATGCATAGTTGCATTTTGCATAAACAAAAATTTCATTATGTCACAAATCCCATTGCATGAAGCCCATTTTCTTTTAAATGTTATTTGCTCAGACTGCGGCAGCCTGGCATCATACAGGCAAGCATAATGCCTCCATTAACTATTGTGCCCAAAATTTCATAGTTGTGGCATAACAAGCTTTAGAATTTATAGAACAATTATAGAATTATAGAACAATCAAGGCTTTATAGAACTGCCATAACTGCTAGCTTCAACACCACAGGTAGGATTTTAGGAAATGCTCGTGCTACTATTGCAAATACTTTCAACGGTATTTTGTCGTCGTTTTGTTTGCTTGGTTGGTTGGCTGATTTTGTCCATTTTTGAGCAAAGTTTGCTCCCTTTGTTTTCCACTCCTGTATAACATTGACAGCTATCTAAACATCTTTGTATCTATAAAAGTGTTTAGGACATGCCAGTTGCTTCAACAAACTTACCTCATGCAATCCTCATAATAATCCTCAATTGTAAGATGAAAAAACTGAGGCTCAGCATGATGAAATAACTTGCTCAAGGTATAACAGCAAATGATGAAACAAATACTGAATCCTATTTTGTTGACCTGAAAACTTATATTTCAAAAACAATTCTATTCTGACCTCTTCAACCAGGCCCTCCCTTTCCAAATTATTTTCTCTCTTTCTTGGAGCTGTGTAGGACAGTAAAAGTAATCCCCAGGATGATGGTATTTGGATGTCACGAAGATTATGTCTTTTAGCTCCCTCCATCCATTATAAATTAAATTAATCATTCTAATTTTTGCATAGAATAAAATGAGACATCAGATGGCCAGGTGAAAAGTCCAAGTCCAGCTTTCATTTTCCCACTCTTCTTTTTGTGATGAGGGTGAAGGGTACTCTCACTCACTTTCCTTTTTCCTTTGATTAACAACTTTCTGTTTATATAGTATTCTTTACTGTTCTCTTCCCTCCCACCACTACTGTCTCCTCTTCATTCTCGTTTTCTTTCCAACATTTGTTAATGTGATTTAGGAAAAAGTCACAGGATGTCTGTTTCAGATCAAATACTAGCCCTGCCACTTAATGGAATTCAATAGGATTATGCAGCATTTTAACCTTGAATCTGTTTCCTCACCTATAAAATTCAATAGGTATTCCCAAAGATCCTTCCCAGAACTTCTATTTTATAATGTTGATGATATTTCTTTCAGACACTCTAGGCATTTATAAAATTTTATTCTATGGATTCTGTCCTGATGTTCCCACATTTCCGGACTGCTCTACCTAACCTTAATTTCCTAATCTTTTATCTACCAATGGCAAGTCATTAAGCATTTGAAATGGAAATACACATCTTGTTTTATTGCATTTCAGCTCTCCATCTGGCTTTTGCAATTGGAATTTAGTGGCAAATGTGATTTTGAGCTTTGGGGGGCTATATGTGAGTAAGAAATACTGATGCCATCAGTGCTTGTGTCTATACAACTCTGAACTTTTGTAGTCTATATCATTTGCTGGGAAACAGATGGGAAAGGAAATAATTCTGAAACTCCCTCAGCATGAGGGGGAGAGAGAGAAGGAGAAAGAAAAAGAGAAAGAGAACCATACAAACCATTTGTACAATTACTGGTGTGGAAAAAAAAAAATACTTCATTTGGAGAAAGATAGTCTTTGCCTTTTGAGAAAAGCACAGTGTTGCATTATATAATGGAGTGTTTGATAACTCTAGAAATCACTGGGGAAAAAACGGGTTTAAAGTTAAGGAATGAAGGAGGAAATTAGAAGGATTGCAGTGGGAGGTATGAAAATATGCTTTTCCTTTTAATTATTCTGGTGACCCAAATCAATATTCCGTAGACATTGGTTCTATTTCACAATTTAAGTCGGAAAGCCTTTCTAGGACGATAGGAGAAGCCTGAAGTTGGTCCCTGAGGTAGAAACTGCCAAAAAGTCAAAGTATAAAATGGAAAGAGTCATGGAACACTGACATTGTCACTGGCCAACACAACTCTATGGGAAGAGGTAGTCCAACAATTGCAATTAGTTGCAGCAATACTTTTTGTTTTTGTTTTTGTTTTTTTTTTTTTGGTCTGCTCTTGCTGTGTAATCAATGGTCCTCAAAATAGGTATCACAAAACAATAATTTATGATCATTCCGAGGTTTGTAGGTTAAGTGGTGGTTTGCTGATCTAGTCTGGACTTGATTGGGCATCTGTGCTGTGAGCTGTGGGGTGGGGTGGGCTGGGCCCAGCTCCCGACTCCATGATGGATGGAGTTTTGTTCCACGTTTTAGGACTTCGACGGAACATCAGACTATCCAGAGCATGTTCTTATTCTACCAATGTCAGTAGTACATGGAAAAAAAAAACAAGATGAAATATGAAAAACTTCTTGAGGTTTTGAGGTCTAAGCTTATACATGGCATAAAATCAGTAAAATCAGTTCCTGCCATATCCCATCAGCCAAAGTAATCAGGATTTTCCAGTTATCCATAGCTGTAAAACAAAATGTAATAGCATTAAAAAATAAACAGCTATTTTACTGTCCTCTCAGATTATGTTGTCTAAACATTTAGGAAGGACATAGTATGGATATCTCTTCTCTACTCTATGATGTCTGATCTTCACCTGAGATGATTCAAAAGACTTGAATAGTTGGATAGGAGATCTTCCAAGATGACCTTTTTACGCATATTCCTGGTGAGTTGGTCTGGCTATAGAACAGACTCAGCAAGAAATGCTGAACAGGGTATCTGAACATGACCTTTCTGACCTCAGAGTTGTTGGGCTTCTCACATGGTGACTCTGGGCTCTTCAAACAAGTGTGTCAAGAAACCAGATAGGACCTGCATGACATCTACCAACCTAATCTCAGAAGCTACCCAGTGTGTCTTATGTTATGTTTATTAGCTCCAAGCTAATCATGAAGGCCAACTGAGATTCCAGGGGAAAAGTATTCACTCCCACTTGTTAAGGAGAGTTTCAGAGATTTGTGATTCATTTAAACCACTATGCACGGCTAAGCCCAAACTCAAGTTTCAAAGTGTGTTCTTCCTCCAGAGAAAAGGATTGCACAGTAATTTGGCATCAACCATTGTCACAGGGAATTGAGAAGTACTAGATAAGAAATTAATAGCCATAAGGAATAGGTGGAAACTTTTTAGTAACCATGGAGATTTTATCCAGGTGACTAATTTTTTCACACGTGAGGAGTATGGAAACTACAAATGGTTCTCAGGGAGATGACATCTCAAGGTCACTCCATGGAGTCCAGATTTATACCACAAACACTTGGGATTAAGTTCAAGCAGTTGCATTGGTAGGTAAGATACCCGAGACAAGAAGCCCAGTCATGAAAATTAAGCCCAAACAATGTGATTGGCACCCTCAGCACCAGATCTGAAGGAACAAGACTAAAGATCTTATTTCCCTGATACAGTTAAACTGACACTACACCTCCTCTAACTCAGTATGCTTGAGCTCTGACGCTGGGATTTCTAGATCAGCAAATGGGGAGTTATCAGTATAGCATGGAAAGTATGGAAATACAGCAGCCAAGACTCTCTCATAAATAGAATATTTCTAGACATACTTTTAACAATATATTTGAGATAAATAAAAATTTACTTGTTAAATTTCAGTTTTATTGATCAGAATTATCTTACACTAGAATAGTTGTTTATGAGATACCTTCTACAAATATTCCAGAAACTAGTAAAACCTGCTTTGTTGTCAAATTTATACACTCTATAAAAACGTAAAAGTTGAACATATTCAGTGATATTTTTATCTCCTCTGAAAATAACAGAACTAACTTATTGATTTAAACATATGAGTATTTTTTTCTACAAATTAAGATTTTTTTTTTCTAATAGCATGCTCCATGTCAGATTTACTAATAGTAATAACAAAACTGAAGTCTTACAGGGGATGGAAATTCTAAACTTCCAGATGTAAAATCTTAAAAATGCCAAGAATCACAGTGAAAAATAAGAGTGTTTTTAAAGCTTCCTTGCCAAAACTCTAGGATATGACAATTTCACTCAGGAGTCACTATTATCATCATTTTTCTTATTATTAACACAAGCTGGGCAGGCCTTGACAGAAGATTAGCTTGCAATCAGTTTTTGGTTAGAATTTCCAAAACAAATACCATGAATAGTTAATGAACATCAAGGTACATCTGTTTAATAATAATAACCTCAGTTCTACATTAATTATTTAAAAATCTCTGGTATCCTTATAAGATTTCTGGAGATACAGCTTTGTACCTTAGATTGATCACAGGGACCTTGAGGAAGATTTTCTTTTCACATCAAGATTTTGATTCTCTGAGGCACAGAGAAATAAAACTCATCATTTTTTCCTGTGCCTGGAATTATGGTCTCTACCCAGTATTCTGATTATTTAAATACAGATAATTCATAAATATGCATTTCAAATACCCATTGCTCCTCAAAGCAATTTTGACCACCACGTAACTTTCACTGCATCTGTTCATAATACTTAGTTTGTTTTTTTTTTTTTTAGAGACGGAGTCTCACTCTGTCACCCAGGCTGGAGTGCAATGGCATGATCTTGGCTCACTGCAACTTCTGCCTCCTGGGTTCAAGCAATTCTCTGCCTCACCTCCCAAGTAGCTGGGATTACAGGAGCCTGTCACCAAGCCCAGCTAATTTTTGTATTTTTAGTAGAGACGGAGTTTCAACATCTTGGCCAGGCTGAGCATATATGTATCTATCACATTTTTCTTAGCCGCTCATTGACTGATGGGCATTTGGGCTGGTTCCACATTTTTACAATTGTGAATTGTGCTGCTATAAACATGCATATATCAGTATCTTTTCTTATAATGACTCTTTTCCTCTGGGTAGACACACAGTAGTGGGACTGCCAGATAAAATGGTAGATCTACTTTTTGTTCTTCAAAGAATCTCTGCACTGTTTTCCACAGTAGTTGTACTAGTTTATATTCCCACCAGCAGTGTGAGTGCTCCCTTTTCATGACATTCATGCCAACGTCTGTTATTATTTATTTATTTATTTATTTATTTATTTTATTATGGCCATTCTTGCAGGAGTAATGTGGTATCACATTGTAGTTTTGATTTACATTTCCCTGATAATTAGTGATGTTGAGAATTTTCTTCATATGTATGTTTGCCATTTGTTTATCTTTTTTTGAGAATTGTCTATTTACTTTCTTAGCCCACTTTTTGATGGGATTGTTAGTTTTTTTCTTGCTGATTTGTTTGAGTTCCTTGTAGATTCTGGATATTAGTCCTTTGTCAGATGCATAGTTTGAGAAGATTTTCTCCCGCTCTGTGGGTAACTACAACCACAATTTCTGACTCCAAATTGCCCTATAGTCTCCTACCCCTCCCAGCCTCCTTGAGTATGTTATTTTCTTTTCCTGGAAGACCCTTCATGATTTCTTTCTGTTTAATTCTACTTACCTTTTACAACTCAGCCCTAGGAACATCTCTCTTTTGAAGATTTCTCTGAATACTTCCACACCTTTCTTTTTCACGTAGTTATTTCTTTTTCTAAGATCTCTATGTTCCAACAATATTATAATGTTACTAAGAATATTAAATATAATAGCTGTGAAGCAATTAATAGTGCTTTAGTACTAACAGACACCAAAAATTATTTCTTAATTTTTTTAAATTTATTTTTAAAATAAAATTTAAATTTTAAAAATACTTTTTAATTATTAAAAAATTAATTATCAAATTATTTAAATTTTAAGTTTTAAAAAATTTAAAAATAATTTTTAAAATTTATTTTTAAAATCATTATCAAGTATATACTCTATTATTCTCTTACTCCTTTGTAAAGTATCTCCCAGTTGTTCAACCATAATGCCTGATAGTTTGTTTTTCACAGGTAAGTCTGTCTTTAGCGTCTTCACTGAATATGGAATAGACGGGATGATCAAGCAAAAGGTGCTGTTTATAATACCATTTTATTTATTCAGAAAATTCTCATATATTTTTGGATGAGATTTTATATTTGAAAAAGCTTCTATACACAAGCTGTATCTTGATTCAAGTATAACACTTTGTATAACTTCAGGAACTTCTGATTACACATCTTTTACCTTGATCAATAATGCATACTGGTTACAACTGTATGCACAGTCTTTTCTCTAGGAATGCCAACAACTAAGTTACGTAAGATGAAATATAAGTGACAAAATATTGTTATTGCTTCTATCACCCTTTTAGGAAATATGTGTAATATGGTAAATTTTGTCTTCAAGTTTTATCCTTGTGGATGCTGGGAACCTGATTGCAGTATATGCACAGCAATGTTAAAATGTTACAACTGGGGTAATTGTGAGAAGGTGGAGGGTGGTGATTATGGATAAGACCATGGAGATAGATGGCCTGGCTTTTAATTTCATTTCTGTGCTGATAATTTGACCTTGAACAAGTTGCTTAATTTCCTCATGATTCAATATGCTTGTGCAAAAATAATAATGATGTTAGGATTTGTCTCCCAGCATAGTCGTGAGAGTTAAAGAGGATGTAGGAGCTACACTACTCACTACAGTGCTCCCCACATAGCAGGCACTCAGTAGGTCTTGATCATCATTATTTTGATCACCTTTGGAGCCCTTTTCATCATCCTGCGACAGAAGCCACACATTACTGGGTACCTGGTGGCACCCAGTCCATTATTCCTTCCTAGTTTGGTGCTTTACTCTTAGTGCGTGCAGCCCAATCTCAAAGTCAAGTTTCTCAAGGTCTTCACTTCTCTAAACTGACTGGCATATGTGGTATATAGAAAGTACACAAGCCTATAAAAAGATTGGAGACTTCATGCTCCAATCAGGCGCAATCCATCTTTGAGATTTCATAATAGAGAATAGAGAACAAAGATATCATAAACAAGGGCTAATTTCTTAAAAATCTATTTCTTATTTAGAGCAGGAAAGACTTCCACGTGGAGACATTAGGACTTAAATAGTCACAACTATGCACATGTCATTGAAGAAGCAGCTGAGATTTCTTCATGTATTTGCTTGCAAGCTGTTTGTTTTCTCCTGTCTATTCCAGCTGGAAGTTGCTTATAGCCTCTCTCAGAAGGACTTGTCAGCACAAACAATGCAGATTGCAAAATGAGAAAATCTGAAACAAATGCACGTGCTCAAATCTCCCAGGTAAATATGCTTCCCAATAAAATATTTTTCTTTGCAGCCTCCTGTACCAAAATAATAATCTTTTTCTGTAGTTCTAAACCATTCTGAATCTGTGTCCATGTGAAGGCAGGACATTTGTGGAAGGAGAGACTCCACATCAACGTGATTTCTGGTCCCTGAAGACTACTTCATGTATTTACGATTCAAGCTATTCAAGGAGTCTGTCATAATTGGGCTAAGTTCTTTGACCACTGGAGCACATGAGCTGACTTAAAAAATGAAGGAATACCAACAAAAATGAAAGGGTCTGTCATAAAGACAAGTTACTGAGAAATGTGTATGATTTGAAAAATAAGATGATGGCCGGACACGGTGGCTCACGCCTGTAATCCCAGAACTTTGGGAGACCGAGGTGGGCAGATCACAAGGTCAAGAAATCGAGACCATCCTGACCAACATGGTGAAACCCCGCCTCAACTAAAAATACAAAAATTAGCTGGGCCTGGTGGCATGCGCCTGTAGTTCCAGCTACTTAGGAAGCTGAGGCAGGAGAATCGCTTGAACCCCAGAGGCAGAGGTTGCAGTGAGCTGAGATCATACCACTGCACTCCAGCCTAGCGACAGAGCAAGAGTCCATCAAAAAATAAAAAAAAAAAAAAAAAAAAGAAAAATAAGAGGATATATCCAGTATCAGCAAGCCTGTGCTAATTCTGGGCTTGAAACTAAGTCACAAAAGGAGGCTAGGTAGACCCATAGGGTGCACAATAAAAGCTAAGATGTTGCAGTTAGTATGCTAAAATTCAACAACGATGATAGCTGATATACATAGAATAGTTACTGTGTTCCAGGAGCCTTTTAATTTTATCCCAACAACACTCCAGTGAGAAGATTGCCATTTCTATCCAATCTATGTATATAAAGAAACTCCTGAACAGAGATATTTACTAAGTGCCCAAGTTAAGACACATTCTATGTACTGTAGCCAAGCCTTCCATTGGGCCACATTGTCTCTAGAACCCACACTCTTAATGGCTGGACATTTTTTTCACTGGGATTAGAAAAAGAGGGTAGAGAGGAGAATAATGAGCTTGAGGGTGTGTCTACCTTTAATTTTCTAGCAGTTCATATAAGGTTAATACTCATGTATAGCACAACAACAACAGAAAAAGCAAAATAATTCTCATCACCCAGATAGAGAATTTAAATTATGGAATATAAGTTGCCAGCATATAATGATGCCAAGACTGAGAATAAATAATGAAGGAGGGAAAAAATGCTGAGTCACTGTCCTTGTGATGATTAGTGGGCCAGAAAAAGGGCCACATAAAAGAGGTCGTCAGTTCTGTGCTTTTCACTTTCCCAGACCAGATAGTGGGAAATAGGTTCCCAAAATTATGATAATTATGTCTGACCACATGTATAAAACCTCATGTTATTAATGATAATGATAATAAGTAGTTCTTCAGACACAATTCCATAACTGGGACAATTTCCTTTAGCATATATATATTCATAGCATTATTGTTCTTTCCACTTATTATAGCTATTGTTCCTTTATGTAACTCTATTTTATGAATTGCCTACCGGACTTAGGCTCTCATTCTGTAAGGTAGGGTATTTACATTGCTTTTGAATCAACATTATAGCTCTTGAGTATTAACACAAACTATACAATAAGTATCCTTCCAGTAAGTTAAAAGGATGGGTTTGATTTTCTGATTTCCAAGCCTAAAGCTTATCAGAGCATGTGGTAGTGGAAGTCGTCGTAGTTTTAATGGGGAGAAAAGATGGCTGATGGGAATGAAAAGGACAAACTACCCGGGAAAAACAACCAAAACCAAAACAAAAAAGCACAGAAAAACTAACATCAAGGCACCAAAACAACAAAAATAGAACTCAAACAGGGATGTTGGGCTAAAGCCTTCAGACATTCCTTTAAAAGAATAAATTGTGTTATGTGATTCAGTTGTCCTCACCTCATCCATTTCAGTGTATCACTATTTGTGGGAGATGAATAAACTATGAGGAGGAGTAGTTGAGGATTTTGTAAAAATGACATTTTTTTACAAATACACACACATACACACACACACAGAGAAATAAAGAAATAATTGTTTCTTCAACCACTGTTGGGGAGGAAAAAAACAGTAACAAATGCACAATAACTATAACTAGTCTCTTTTTCAAAGATGAGACAAAGTAAGATTAACCTAGAGAGGAGGACTTGAGCTGTTTCCTTTTGCATACAAACCTCAAATCTTTCCTAAACAATTAGTTTTGGTTGTACTCCACAGTGCTCAAACTAATTCAATAACATTCCCTCGGGATTTCATCCCTCAGCTACTGTTGGCATCATCATTTTTCCCCACAAAGACTTGCATTGGAAGACGATGTTAATTAGCAAAAGATAATATAGCCTCAGTGAAAAGATCGTGTTCAATTTTCTGTACTAAATGCCATGTTGGATCTTTCTTTTAAGAGAAACATCATTTACGTTAGCACTAAAATTACAATCACAGCTCAATAGACACAGTGACGGCAATACAAATATAATGTTTTTAATAATTCCAAAGTGTCTAATTTTGTTTTTAGTGGTAAAATCAACACCAGGGCACTCTCCTTGTGGATATCTCTTATCTAAGATACAAACAAAAATCATCCTGGAAAAAGAGATATGGATATGATAAATTGTTTCTACTACCTGCCCGACTTTATTTGTGTTTTAGACCTATGATGTTGACATGTTCACATAAACAACATGATCTCCATATATCACACACATAAAAAGAAAGCCAAATTTCTTAGTAGTTATGAGCAGAAATATTAGAGTTACATATTTCTGGGATTTTTTAAAAAAGCACTCCAGTGCTGATAGATCTTGGGGAAGTTAATTAACCTTACCAAGGATTGGGTTTTTCATTTTAAAAATGAGAATACTAATTCCAAACTCACAGATACAGTGTCCAAGAAATAAGACCCTGACGAATGGAAAGTGCCTAGTACAGTAAATCCAGCATAAACCCAGTTATAGCACTCACAGTCCTGCTTCCTCCTTACATCCATTCAATCACATCCATATATGTCCTGACAGCATGCCAAGGGAGAGGGTCTTATATTCTTAAATGGAGAGATCCATGTAACCTCATCCCATAGGTTGAGGTTGCTATGTCATCTCCTTGGCATAGATGTGTTGAAACTTTCTATCACTTTCAAAGAGCCATGTCATTGGAGTAACCACAGGATTGTTAGTGAAAAGTAGCAGGACTCATGTTTACTCCTGCTATTTTGTTATGGTAATAACAATTAGTTAACACATTGCCTATAAAATTTTCCAGTTTGTTAATTGATATTAACTGGGTACATGTAGGTCTATAGATATTACATATATACTATAATACATATAATTATAATAATTCTGAATCATAATTAAACATACTCATATAATTCTGAATAATTCTGAAACATAAATATTTGGGACTAGAGCTTCCCGTGAGAAAACTTTGTGTGTGGCTTATAACTTTGGTTCTATGATGTAAAGGCAGTGTAATCCTTCAACGTTGTGTCTATGTTCTCTGAACCTCTGTCAAGTGGGAATGACAAATTTATAGCTTAGCAGTGAGAATTAAATTGCATCATATATCTCCAGCACTAAGAATGGGTATATGATAAGAATTCAATAAGAGTTAGAAGCTTTTCGGTTGTAGCTCTTATTACTCTTGTGTTTTATTATTGTTTTTGATATTATCATTGTGGTTGGGTAGCACTGAGTGGACAAATACAATGGGCTCAGAAATCAAGAAAATCAAGGTTTAAATCTTTAAATCTCTTTCTGAGCTTAAATTGTAACATCTGAAAAATGATAATGTGACATCTGAACAAATTAGGTATTAACAATTATTTTTTTGTCTCAACTTCACTGGGCTAAAGGATGCCCAGATAGACAGTGAAAACATCACTTATGGATGCACCTGTGAGAATGTTTCCAGAAGAAATTAGCATTTGAATCCATACACAGAGTAAAGAATATCTGCCCTCACCAGTGTGAGTGAGCATCATCTTATCCATTGATGGCCCAGATAGAACAAAAAGGCAGAGAAAGGACAAGTGCTCTCTTTCTTTTCTTCAGCTGGGACATCTATCTTCTCCTACCCTGGGAAATCAGAGCTCCTATGTGAGGCCTTTAGACTCTGGAATTAACACCAGCCTCCCTCCCCAACCCCCCATATGCTTTCCTGGTCCCTCCCACAATCCTCAGGCCTTTGAACTTGGACGGAATTACACCTCCAGCTTTTCTTTTTCTGTGTCTTGCAGTTGGTATATTGTAGGACTTCTTAGCCTCCATTATTTTGTGAGAAAATTCCCATAACAAAACTCTTCTTAAATATCTATGTATACTATTGGTTTTCTTTCTTTGGAGAACTCTGACTAATACATACATGGAAGGAACTTGCCTCAACATGGTGAAGTTCCTATATGAAAAGCCCACAGGGAACATCATGCTCAATGCTAAAAAACTGAAAGCTTCTCCTCGGAGATGTGAGACAAGACAAAAATGCCCATTCTCTCCACTTCAATTCAACATGGTACTGGCATTGCTAGGTAGAACAGTCAGGCAAGAAAAGAAATAAAGGAGATCAAAATCAGAAAATAAAAGGTAAAATTATCTCTGCAGATGTCATATTATTATCTATGGAAAACCAAAAAGGACTCCACAAAAATTATGAGAACTAATAAATAAATTGACAAACATATAGGATACAAAATCAAAATGCAAAACTCAGTTGTGTTTCTATACACTAGTAACACACTATCTGAAAGAAATATTAAGAAAACATTTTTATATGCAATAGCATCAAGCAGAATACAATATTTAAAAATAAACTTAACCAGTAAGTAAAAGACTGAGACACCAAAAACTATTTTAAAAATTGTAAAAAGAAATTAAAGTGAATCCAAATAAATAGAAAGACATCCCATGTTTATAGAGTAGATTAGTATAGTTAAAATTTCCATGCTACTGAAAGCAACGTACAAATTTGGTGTAATCCTGAACAAAATCTCAATAATGTTTTATATAGGAATAAATGAAACAATCCTAAAATGTATATGAAACCATAAAAGACCCAGAATAATGACACAAATTTTAAGCAAGAAGAACAAAGATGGGAGCATCACACTTTTTGATTTCAAAATATATTATAAAGCTACAGTATTCAAAACAGTGTGACATTGGCATAAAAATTGATATATGAGTCAATGGAGCAGAATAGAAAGCCCATAAATAAATGTACACATATATGGCTAATAGATATTTGACAAGAGTGCCAAAAATACACAATGGGAAAAGAATAGATTCTTCCATAAATGGTGTTGAGAAAACCGGATATTCACATACAAAAAAAAATGAAATTGGACTCTTATCTTATACCATACCCAAAAATCAACTCAAAATGGATTAAAGGCTTAAACACAAGACCTGAAAAACTATATTTCTTAGAAGAAAGCACTGTGGAAAAACTTTTTGACACTGCTTTTGGTAACGGCTTCTTGAATATGCTACCAAAAGCACAAAAAACAAAATAAAAAAATAGACAAGACTACCTCAAATTTAAAAGGTGCTATACACACAGCAAAGGAAAAGAAAAAGAAAAAAAAAGGCAATCTATGGAATAGGAGAATATACACATATATACACACACACACGTATATATATAAGTGTATATATATTATACACACACACATATATGTGTATATATATTCTGATAAAAGGTTAATCTCCAAAATATATAAGGAATTCCTACAACTCGATAACAATGCATAAAAACCCCACTTGATTAAAAAACAGTCATTTCTCCAAAGAAGAAATAGACATTTCTCCAAAGAAGACATAAAAATGACCAACAGGTATATTACTAATCATCAGGGTAATGCACAGCATAACCACAATGAGATGTCACCTGACACCTTTTAGGATGTCCATTTAAAAAAAAAAAAGATAATGGTTGGCAAGGATGTGGAAAAGTAAGGAACCCTTCCATAGTGTTGGTGGGAATATAAATTTAAACAGTATGAAGATTCCTAAAACAATTAAAAACAGAAATACCATATTATCAATTACTGTTCTGGAAATAATAATTAATACTCAAAAATGATCTTCTAATTTTATTATTCAAATTAATAATTATTATTCAAGTATTCAAAGAAGTTAAAATTAGGATCTTGACAAGATATCTGCACCTCTACACTCACTGCAGTACTATTCATAATAGCAAAGAGTGGAGGCAGCTTCAATGTCTATCAGTAGATGAATGGATAAAGAAAATGTGGTCTATATATACAATGAAATATTAATCAGCCTTAGAAATAAAAAAATTCTGTCATTTGTAACAACATGGATAAATCTGGAGGACATAATGCTAGGTGAAATGAGTCAAGCCATAGGACAAATGCTACCTGATAAAATTGACATGAGGAATCTAAAAGAGCCAAACTCATAAAAGCAGAGAACTGAATGATGATGTCCAGGGACTGGGGAGGGGAAATGGAAGGTAGTAGTCAAAGGTTACAGAGTTTCAGTTATGCAAAATGAGTAAGTTTCTGAGATCTACTGTATGTACAGCATAGTAGCTACAGTTAACAATACTGTATTATCTACTTAAAAATGTGTTGAGAGTGGAGAACTTAAGTGTTACTCCCCCCCCCACACACACATACACACACACACAAACACACACATACAAAGATAATAAAGAAGGTAGATGTGAACTTTTGTAGCTGAGAGATATACTTATGACATAGATTTTAGTGATGGTTTCACAGGTGTATATTGTCTCCAAAACCATCAAGTTGTACAAATTCAATATGTATAGCTTTTGTACATCAATCATACCTCAATCAAGTGGTTTAAAAACAAAAAAAGGACAGTTGTGATAAATAAAGGAATTTTGTATACAAAATAATTAGCATGGTGCCTGTTGGAAGTACACTCATACACATTAACATGTTTATATTTATGTTTGCAAATATATTACTCATAGTATATGTGTTATACATAACATTAAGTATATACTTTTTAATAATTTATATGTGACAGATTCTTGTCCTTGTTTTTCCTCTGCAATACTTTATGTGTTCATCTTATTTGTTTTCATGGGCATATTTGTTTCATGGGCTTGTTTCAATGGGCATAATAGTGAGACAGGAACACAAACAGAACTCAAAAACTACCCTTGATGTATATTTCATATTTGAAAGTGGAGAGAAGAAAGAAGTTTTATATTTCATTGACTACTGTCTGTCTGCTTGTATTTCTCTAGAGTCAAATGTTATTCTTTTACGGAAAAAAACATATCATTGGCATGATTGTCCAAAACAAATAGCTTTCCTCAAACATTAATTGGGAACATTGGTGGCAAGAAAATTCCAACATCAAAATGGTCCACAGTCAGAGACAGTTCCTTTGTTTCTCTGTTCATCCATCAAGAATATGTTTTGTTTAATGTATTTGTATGGAGTTTTTAAAGAAAATAATCTTTTAAAAAAATAACCTATCTGGTTCTTCAGGCAACAATATCCCATTGGCAGAGCACAAGTCAATAAACATTAAATGAGTACTTGCTATGAATTAAGCTTCATGTTAGCTGTATCAACACAAAGATTATGTAACCCATGCACAGAAAATTATTTAATGTAGAGGAAAAGGTTGGTATGAGCAAACAGAAGCAATAGAAGCAATGAAGGACATTGAAGAGATTAGGAAGGTCAATCACAAGATTCAGAAGCATAAAATGACATGGTGGGTTTAGGCAAGAGTAAATTTCTCAATTATTCAATTGTAGAGTGCTAGAATGTAAACAGAAATGAATGAAGATATGTGCTAACACAAGAATAAGGTGTCTGAACAGGGAGCATCTTTGGGCTGGGTACGGTGGCTCACAACTCTAATCACAGTGCTTTGGGAAACTGAGATGGGAGGATCACTTGAGACCAGAAATTTGAGACCATCCTGGGAGACCCTGCCTCTAAACACACACACACAATGACAACAACAACAACAAAAAAACAAGCAAACAAACAAAAAAAAAACAAAAAAACATTAGCTGGACATGGTAGCATGCACCTGTAGTCCTAGATACTTGGGAGGCTAGGGTGGAAAGATTGCTACATCCCAGGATTTCAAGGTTGAAGTAAGTTATGACAGTGCCACTGCACTCCAGCTGCGTGACAGAGCTAGTCTCTCTCTCTAAAAGAAACAAATGAAACAAACAAACAAACAAATGAAAAAACCACAGGAGCATCTTTGTTTAAGCTTTGACTAGTGGTATGAGTCATTGTCTTGGTGACTGGAAGTCAAAGACCAATTTTAAGCACAAAGGCAACAGTTGAATGCACCAAACTTCATATGGCTTTACTGGTGTTCAGATTTTTGTTGCTGTTTTTAATGAGTTAATTTCTTCTTAATTGTAGGCATAGCTCCTTACAGAAAATCATCTTTGGCTTCTTTCTATATGATGCCTAACAGGACAAACATACTCTTCCCAAGTAGAAGCAGATGTATAGAGCAATGCTTAAAAACAGACTTCGGAGTCAAACTAATTTGAGTTTCGTCACACAGAGGTTAATTAACCTCTCTAAATCTTAATAGAGAAAAGGTTATACTTATAACAATGCTTTCTTCCTCCTCCATGGCCAGAGCATTCATATCCCTCAGGTCTTAGCTTTTGGAGGAGCCTTCCTGACCACTGTACATAATTATTTTCTGACCTTCATTCAGAGCTGACTTCATGGGTGTATGACCAGTGCAGTCGCATTGGTCCCTCCAACTCAGAAGTGCACTTTATTTGGAGTTCAATGGTCTGCAGTTGCTGTCCTGCAATTCTCTCTATCTCTCTTTTTTTTTTTTTTTTTAAACAGACAGAGTCCTGCTCTGTCACCCAGGCTATAGTGCCGTGGTGTGATTTTAGTTCACTGTAGCCATAAACTCCTGGGCTCAAGTGAGTCTCCTGACGCAGCCTCCCGGCTGAGACTCCAGGTACATGCTAACTGGAGTTCTTAATAATTTTGTCTTGGAATTTGTATTCGGTAACTGAAGTCCAAGGAGGCAATGAAGCACGTGCCCAGGACTTGGAACCTTGACTTATACATCCTATCACAACACACCACATTCCTGGGATGAGTTCTCAGCCACTTGCTTCCCTGCCTCCTGGTGTCCTGGGCCAACCCAACCTCACCCTCCTTTCTCCCATTCATGGCCACCACCATCCTTCGCACTGGCGAGTTCATGAATAGGGGTGCAGAGGGTTACAGTTGTATGCACTTGCCCCGTGATATCTCAGGGTGGGGCATAGTGGCTGTCGAGGCTGCAGGATGGCAAACAATGGTGTGTCTGGCAGACGATTGACTAGAGCCTGCATCTCAGCAGGGGAAAGCCTTTAGCTGAACTCCAAACCATCTACTAAAACCTGTGGGAGCTGGCCATCTACTGTGAGTTGCAGTGAAAAGCCTGAAGGAAGGAAACACACCTAATATCCCACTTCCAAGACTCTACCCATGGTCGGGTAATAGAGTGTCAGTTCATCAGCTAGCAGATGGGGAGCCAGGCACTCAACAGGCTCCAGCAAGCACAGGTATGATAAATTTTATGTGGCAGGGCCCATGGCCCTCTCTAAGGCTCTGCACTCACCCACAAGTATGTCCTATGCCCAGGAGTATCTCTCAGCCACTCCCAAGCCAGTGGGATTATCTCGTCCACCTTCCAAACTTCCTCAGTCTGACTTGTGTTTGTAGGGTTTTGTTGTTGTTGTTGTTTGAGATAAATTCTCTCTCCGTTGCCTAGGCTGGAGTGCAGTGTTGCCATCACAGCTCACTGCAACCTCTGCCTCCCGGGTTCAAGCAATTCTTGTGCTTCAGCCTACCAAGTAGCTTGGATTACAGGCTTGTGCCACCACACCTGACTAATTTTTGCATTTTTTAGTAGACACGGGGTTTCACCATGTTGGCCAGGCTGGTCTCAAACTCCTGACCTGAAGTGATCTGCCAACCTTGGCCTCCCAAAGTGCTGGAATGTCAGGCATGAGCCACCACCCACAGCCTGACTTGTGTTTGTTTCTTCTAGCCAGCTTGAGACACTCTCCAGGGAGAAGCCGTGAAATAAGAATTGTGTAATTTCAGAACATGGAACCAAATGAGGTATATAAAATAACAAGTAACCTATATCAAGTCAATATTTAATTACAAATTATTGTTCCATTAGGGTTAGAATCTATGTCTGATGTCTGTTTTGTCAAATACTAAATATTGCATAACAATGAATGCCTGCCATAGATTAGGCATTTAATAAATATATATTGAATAAGTGAATCGATAAATGAATGGATGGGCAAACAAATGAAAGCAAGATGGTGTAAGGATTAAATGGAAAAATGTAGAATAAAAATTATTGTAGTTCCTGGCACATAGGCCTGCAGTTGGTGGTCATTGACATGGTAGTAGTGACAATGGTGAAAGTGATGGTGATGATGGTATTATTCCACTTGATACAATATATTTTATACAGTAGGAATTTTCTTGAAGTACCAAATTAATAACCTTTTTGTATATAACTTTTCTCTTTGTCTTTTATGTTTTGTACCTTTGCCGTACATACTTTTCTTCTGATTGAAATGTTGTTTATCTTTCCCTCGCAACCTACACTCATTCCTAACTCCTGTCTCCTTGTTAATTCATACCCCTAAAACAGAAATTAGCAAAAATATTACACACTTAAAAAGGCCTGTCTGGATATCTCTGCCTAGGTCACATCCACATAAATATTCTTCTACTGTGCCACTCTCAGCACATTAGCTGAGTTATGATTTGTATCTGTGTGATTTGTGCATAGGTGTGAGTCATCTTGCATGCTAGCTATATGTAGGGTCTATATTTTTGCTCAATATGGCATCCCAACACATAGCTCAGATTCCGGCCCAGGGTTGCTATGTAACACACATTTGCTGCATAAATTTGTGATTAAAAATGTAGGAAAGAAATGGTTAGAGCAAATGAAGATTGTGGGGGACTAATAGCAAGGAACATTGTTCTAAGTGGTGAAAACCTCTCCAGTCTACTTCCAAGAGAATTTCTTTATTGTTCCTTTTTTGACTCCTTTTAAAATTCTTACAATGGCTGTTCAGGTCTCTGCATGTGTTTATTTCTTTGTTCTTCAAGCAATTTCTTCCTTCCAAAGAGCCCATTTGGTAGCTCTGATAAGTCAAGAGGAGATATGCATCTTCTCGGCTTGCAGAGCTCTGCAATGTAGACTTGGCTAAAGTCCTGAAGCCCCCCAAAAAGTAAAGAGCCAGCTGAACCTGTAGCATGAATTTACCTTTCTCCTCATGTTTACTGTCTCTACATTTCTGGTTCAACTTAAGTTGCTTGAGTTAATATTCACCCTCAAAAACTTGAAAGAGCCTAATTTCTGCATATTTGGAAGATATCCTAGAAGAGGTGTATTTCTCCTTTTATAGGCCTTGAATCTTTTACAATATGAGTGAAGCCTTCTTTAATAATACAAATTATGAATGCAAATTTGCATGACCAAAATCTTTTATTTAAAATGAGGGAAGAAATCATAGCAGATTACAAATTGAAAAGAAGATTACAAATATCCGTTGTCCAAAAGAATAGCATATTTTTAATTAATTAACTTATTGAAACAGTTCCATAATACTTTTTGTTTTCTAAAGTATTTGGCTACGTAGTCTCATGACAGTTTTGGATTATCCTGTTTTATAGAGTGAATAGAAAGTTATTTTCAGTCTTTTATCTAGCAAGTTTGATGGTTTGTTTTTTGCTTATTTTTCTTGAATTATCAACGATATCCTTGAAGGATTAAAAATGGTGATTTGACTAGGCTTCAGCGAGAGCAAAATTCTTTCTTTACAAAGTTAGATGTGTGTGGGTTAGAAGATTATTCCACACACAAGTTTTAAATTTTAAAACTTTTTTCTCCTCCGTCACCTAATTCTGATACCGAGGACCGTAGGACATTTTTGCATCATGATACCAACTATCTATGTTTTGCGCTGAGAGAGAGAGAGTCATACCTTGGGAAGTCATTCTCACTTTGAGACAGTTAGCAGTAACAACCATACACACAGCAACTGAACTATATAAATATACTCCGTGAAATCCATGTATTCCTGGCACAGTTTTCCTTTAGCCAGATCCCAAAAATGTCCATGGAGTACTTCAACTCCAACTAACCCAAGCAGAGAGTAAGACGTAGAATAATTTGGGAAGGAAAGAAAACAACTGACCAATCAAGATGAAAATGTTTTACACTGTAAATTTTATAAAAGCACAACAATCTGGCTACAGTGCTGGGCCTTTTAAATAACGGGCCCCTGCACTGAGATGCGTTTTCATTTTGGTAAACATATCTTTTCTTCCTAAACAAACTCCTCTTGGCAAACATCATTCAGTAATGCGAGCCTTGTCTCTGTCGGGAAGATAATACATTATCAGGAACCTCATAAGGATACAATGCTATTGGCATGTTTCTTTTCAGAGGAGAGATATTGAATCAAAGTGCTGGTCTAGATCCTACCTACTACTAGATTCTAGATTACACTGAAGAGGATGTAGTAAGAATAACTGTTACCGTAGCTCTCATACCAAGTTTTTTTTTTTTTTTTTTTTTTTTTTGGAGATGGAGTCTTGCTCTGTCACCCAGGCTGGAGTGCGGTGGCATGATCTGGGCTCACTGCAAGCTCTGCCTCCTGGGTTCAAGCGATTCTCCTGCCTCAGCCTCCTGAATAGATGAGACTACAGGCGCCCACCACCACACCCAGCTAATTTTTTGTATTTTTAGTAGAGATGGGGTTTCACCGTGTTAGCCAGGATGGTCTCGATCTTCTGACCTTGTGATCCTCCCGCCTCAGCCTCCCAAAGAGCTGGGATGACAGGCGTGAGCCACCGCGCCTGGCAGCAAGCTTTTTTTAACTACATAACACACTGTGTCAAGAGTTACATGATGCATTTCATTGTTTTTTATGATGTCCCTGTGAGAATGTCTATCTTTATAACAGTTTCATGGTACAGGCAAAAATGCTGAAACATAGACAAATTAAGTAAACCATCCCAAGTATAAGCTGGTAGAATTGGCATTTTTCACTATGGAAATCTGATTTCAGTGTTCTTAGCCATTATATTTCAGTGTTTCTTGGTTTCTTATATGTATCTTTTCTCAAAAATGTAGAGTAAAGAACCTAAGTTTTGGAATGCAACCAAGTTCAATTTAAATCTCCCTCAACTAAGTTAAATATCACTAGTTGAATGAATCAGTTACTTTTTAATTGTTGTCAATTAAAATTTTGCTTCTCATCTGTAGGCTAATAATTTTTTTTCAAGTACATACTTCGTAACACTTTTTGAAAAGTAAGTGAGATAATGTGCAAAACAACCTTTAGCCCTTTGGACAAGTATGTCTCTGAGCTGTAGTTTCTTAACATAGCAGCTGTTTGTCCTTAGGCACCTCCATTTCCTTTAGCTGCACACTGGGGTTACATTATGTAATTTGATTGAAGATAAGATAACATGGAAAACAAGCTGGATGTGGTGGCTCATACCTGTAATCCCAGCACTTTGGGAGGCCAAGGAAGGCGGATCACTTGAGGTTAGGAGTTCAAGACCAGCCTGGCCAACATGGTGAAACCCTGTCTCTACTGAAAATACAAAATTTAGCTGGACTTGGTGGTGGAAACCTGTAATCCCAGCTACTTTGGAGGCTGAGACATGAGAATCGCTTGAACCCAGGAGGCAGAGATTGCAGTGAGCTGTGACTGTGCCATTGCATTCCAGCCTGGGCAACAAGAGAGAAACTCCATCTCAAAACAAAAAAAAAAAAAAGAAAGAAAGATAAAATGGAAAACAAAGGTGAAAAGGGTATATCAATTGTAAAGTATAATGCAAAATATACATAGCTAATATTTTCTACTATCTTTTTTAGGAACCATTACTAGTGTCATATTTTGAATTCATAGAACATTATGGCTACTAAGTATATGAACATCAGGTGTTTGAAAAGTTATGAAACTTGGGCCTGTGTCCATCTTTGAGGAAAGGGAGGAGACAGGAAAATGAGTTTTAAGTTCATCCAATCAATTGAAACTAAATTCCTGGTGGCATAAGTTGTTTCTGGTTTTGATATTTTGACCCCATAGGTGGTGACCACAGAGCCTAGGTGGACTACTAGGTCACTTTTACTTTAATTTCTCTTTGCCACAAAAACAGACTCTGCCTGGAGTTCAACAATAAAACATTTTAAAGTAGGCAATTAAAAAAAATCACGGTTTTTTATCCATTAATGTAGCTGCATTTTAGACATAGTCTCCAGATTATTCATTTTTTTTTTATAATGAGGATGACATTTTCTTTGGTGTTGCTTTAAAAATGTGGACTGTAAATGCTGAGAAAGAGGCAATTCTTACACAGTGCATTAAGTGCATTATATTAATCAATTTACATGTCTTTACTGTGCCTCATTTATTCAATTCACACATCTTCCCCAGACCTCAATTTACTATGAAAGCAGTGTCTCTCCTTACACTTTCATTTGGACCAAGACCAAGTGAAACCAGGAGGGAAGGGAGGTATAAAGAAAGATGGACATGGTTTATTATAGGGAGAGAGGAAGCAAAATGGCCTCTTAGATATTTCCAATGGAGGACATGACATTTTCAGAAGAGTCAAAAAAAAAAATTTGCAAAGTCACCTTTTCCATTTTGTCACCCATTTAATGTTGGGATATTCATGGCTGGTTACAAGAAAAGGCAGGGTAAAGTCACACTAGGGAACAGTAATTCACTCAGGTAATCATCAGAAAGGAGTAATGGGGAAGTCTCTAAAATGCCAGTGTACACAAGATATTGTTGTGGTAAGATTAATGAGCCAAAAGGAGAAATACCCTTCAAGTAGGCTGACAGTTGCCAAGTGCTCTGACGTTTTACCATGTGACCACAGCCACTTAAATTCCTTCTGATGCTGAACTCCACTGTAAGATCAGAAAGGTAAATGAGAACAAGAGCAGAAGTTCATTCTTCTCAGGAATTCATGTGTTTCTTAGTGTAGCTTGTGAATCTCTAATTGCTGCTGCCAATCATGTTTGGCCTTCTTACCTGATCTTCAGTCTGTCAAGCTTATCAGTAAAGGTTTTCAGCTCAGTAAAAGCAGAAGATTCCCAAACTACAATGGTTCTCTATGATTAAACACATTAGGCAAGTCTAATATGGCTTTTGTTTTTCTCTTTTGCCTTAAGTGCTTAACTTTTCCCTAATGTCATTCACTCTTGTGTCATCTTTCTCTGCCTTCTATACCTGGCATCAAAGCAGAATAGCCAACTCTTTCTTCCTACAGTCATCTAGACAGAGAAGCACACGTACGTTTACATTTTTAAGGATTACACCCTGATTGATAAGGGAAAGATAGAATGATACTGACAAAATAACGATGAAAAAAGAAACTAATATTTCAGACTTACATAAAGTTATCACAGTTCATGGCCCTAGACTGTAGTTTCTACCATCCTTCTAATGTAATAAATGGACATAACATTTGACTCACATCCTTAAATTTTTTTCCTATGCTTTTAACTCACTAAATATTTCTCTCTTACAATCTAAACACTATGATGGCATGTGTTTTGATAATGCTTAAAGTAAACATGTCTCATGCAACTATACAGCACAGCACAGAACACAGCATTTCCTTGTTCAAATATTTTTTTTTTTTTTTTTTTTTTTTTTTTTTGAGACGGATTCTTGCTCTGTCGCCCAGGCTGGAGTGCAGTGATGAGATCTTGGTTCACTGCAAGCTCCGCCTCCCAAGTTCAGGCCATTCTCCTGCCTCAGCCTCCCGAGTAGCTGGGACTACAGGCGCCCGCCACCTCGCCTGGCTAATTTTTTGTATTTTTAGTAGAGACGGGTTTTCACCATGTTAGCCAGGATAGTCTCGATCTCCTGACCTTGTGATCTGCCCGCCTTGGCCTCCTAAAATGCTGGGATTACAGGCGTGAGCTGCAGCGCCTGACCTCAAATTGTTAATGTGTGTAACTAAGCACTGCAGCTTGGGTGAGATTCCTTTCACCACTCCTGCGGTCCAAGAGTGACTCTCACCTTCCTCTCTTTATACATCTTTTTTTCTCAGATCTTAGGTCCAAGTCAGGAAAACTTATAGGATCCTCAAGCTGGTTACTTGGTAGGTTAGCAACAGGATCATCCCCATGATGTCCGTGTCTCCTTCTTCTCCAGTTCCTGTAACCAGGTCCCTGCCTCTTCTCTGCTTTACTCTTCCTAATATCACCCTGTTATTGGAGTCATCCCTTACCCCATGAGGCTTACACTCCCCCAGCATTTCATTCATAGCATAGGAAGTCCCCTGGATCCCTGGAACCATATACTCTTGTGAAACCTGGTTAGATGATTTGGTATCTGTCTTGACCACTTCCTATGTTTCATTCTACTGCTTGTACTGAAAACAGACTTGCCTATAAACATGGCTCCTTTCAAAATGCAGACATTTTTATCATTCAGGAAAGATCAATTCTGATGCACACAAAAATCCCTGGGATGCGAGTGTAGATGCCTCTAAGGGCCTACTTTCAGGATCTTCCAAAACTATCATTAGTCGGTCCCCTCTATCCCAGCCCCTCATGAATTATCTCTAAGTATATCTGTGCCCACAGGTTCAGTTTCACCCTGTGGCTTAGTGAACGCCACAACTGGGCCAAGAAAAATACCAATTGACATTGATTACTCTTGGTATGAATGATTTACAAATATATCTTTTCATTCCTCATGGGTGTGAAAACTGAGACTCAGAGTTTAGTTAATCTACCCAAGGTAGCAAGGCTATTAAATGGCAGGGCCATCTTTCAAAACCAAGTCTTTCTAATTTCCAAAGTCCTTCCTCTTAATTTAATGTCAAAGCTGTATTAGAATTGCTTGCCCTGTTGCAGAGAGGTCTTGAAGTGGAGACCTGTTTTTTTGAACTAAAGCCTAAAAGGCACTGGGAAAAAAATTACGGCTGAATTCCCAGCAACTAAGGCAGACCTTGTACATTGCAGATGCTCAATAAATATTTATTGAGTAAGTGAAGTACACGGTGATCTAATATTAAAATAGAATTGGAAGCAGAGTTAGGAAATTTCTAATCTGTCAGTTTTGTGTTAATCCCTTAATAATCAAGTTAGGTCTGTAGACCAGTGGCATGGGTTCTTCGTAAAGCTTATTAGAAATGCAAACTCTCAGGCTTCACCCTAGAGGCCAAGAATCAACATCTGCATTTTAACCAGATCTTCCAGATGATCTGTATGCAAATTAATGTTACAGCAGCTTTGGCCTAAGCTTGGTCAGAGAGTTCACTGAGACAGAATGGCTTTGAATATCTCATTATTTGTATGACGATTCCTCACTTCTTTTGGCTCTCTGCTAATTGAACAGACTCCCTCAGTTGGACACTGTTGTAAGATGAACACTTGCTAAAACCCCTTTGTAAATAAAGGTGTAGAGTCATCTTCCTTTGTTTGATAGAAAGTGAGAGTTTTCTGAGTTTTTCTGGCTTAGCTTGTGAACTAATCTGCAATTTTCTGCTACTGATAGTATTCGAGAAATATTTTTGACATAGGATAAATACAGCACCAAAAAATACTTTCATTGCATCAATTTTACTCTCTGTCTTGTTATGCCCAGACTGTTTGTTCCCCAAAGAAGACCACCAGAGTCCAGAGTCAAAGTCAAGCGGCAAGGATCTTTACTACAAGTTCGAACCTGGTCCCTCCTTTACACAGTATACAAGAGGGCCCCGAACAATGCGAGCGTTTGCTTTTTATAGCCCGAAAGTTGTAGGGGAACAAAGAAATTCCTGCGCTTTCAGTAACCTTGAACGGCTGTCTCCTTATCGGAGACTTTCCAGGTGGTGTTTGTACTGAGCTCAGGGAGTTTGAGAGATATATGGTGGTGGGATGGGAGGATGGGATGTGTTTGTGCTAGGCTCAGGGAGTTTTGAGCCGGGGGCTGAGGAATGTGCCCAGCTCCTTTCAGTCTCTTGCCCCACTGGTAACAAAACAACATCATTACATACATATCAGTAATTTTGGATGTTGGGAGAGGAAGAAATTGGTGGAAATAAACTTAGAAAAGTATTCTTTAAAATAATCTGGAAACTTTTAAAGTTTTGATAAATATGTCAGACTGAGTGAAGCCTTTAAAATTTATTATTAACAAAATAGAACCATATGACCAATAACCTAATATTCTTCTATTCACATGGCCACTTGCTGGCATCCTCATTTATATTACCTCAGCAATTCAGAGAACATTAATGAAAGGTGTATGCTTGTTGGAGGGAATGATCTTTTCGTTCGTTTACTAATTAAGTAACTTATAAGCTTAAAAGAAATGATTACTTAAGATGCATTCAGTACTTTTAAGAACAAAATAACTATGATCTCATTTGGAGCTATCAACAGAACACACAAAACTAGTGTGATTTGGGGCCGAAACAAAAGTTTTTAATAAACAAGTTTCCTATATCAAGGCTCAATTCATAATATGTATTTTCTGATGCCTAAAATAATGTTGCTAGACCAAAAAGAGTAAATTTAGTTCTGGCTATAAGGTTTTAAAAAATGGCAAAATTGAACCCTTTCAGTGATGAAGAATCAGGATGATGAGGGGAAAATTAAGGAATGATGACAGGACCTGGAAATATTTCAAATGGAGAACAGACACTCCAGGGAGAGAGGAGTATTTGGCATATACTATAATAAGAGAGATTAGAACTCCCGAGAATGGCCTCATGGTAAAGAAACACTGCCTGTGGTTGAAATGAATTTGTTGGTAATGGTTTGAATTGTCCAAGGAAGGTTCTTACTGCAGGAAATTGTATTCAGAGGCTAAACAAACAAACAAGAACAAATCTAACAGTAGTGTTGGGGAGAAGGATGGTTAGGAAACATCTCATTTATATGTACATTCAGGACTTGATATTCGGTAGATGATCAGAAATTGTATACATGCAAACTTGTTATTTCTTGCCTCAACTAGATCTAGTGTTTGACTCTCCAGTATTAGTTCCTCCCTCAAATCTTAAAGACAACTAGAGAGAGACTAATTCTAAAATCTAGCTAATGGATGCAGGTGCTTATCTGTTTCCCCTTTCATCTCTCTATATATGTAGTTCAATAATTATAGTATGCTATCATGATTTTCATCATATCTGCAAAAGGTCTCTACTTATCTTCCTTTTGATTGACTCTTTTTAATATAAGCAAATGTATCTTAAAGGGAAACCTTATATCACTACACAGGAGAAATTAACATGCATTAACAAAGTGGTAAAGACATGTTAACTTAAAACTAAGGCTTCTTTAGTAATGCAGTTAGAATGGACAAGAAAGTAACTTTCTCAGCAATTCAATGGCATTTGTTTCCAGTGTCTGTCTACCCTCTATAAAATGTTTCAATGTTATGCACACTTTACAGTTAAATGGTCTATGTCTTAGGGCAGTAGGATTTTGATACCTATTGAAGAGAACTCTTTAGGTGGTTGTCTAGTTCACAAAACAATTTTTGCTTTGACTCATACTGTATAACTTCTCCCTTTCACACCAAACCCCTCAAGTATTGTCCTCTGTCTATACTGGGTACGTGTCTGTTCCATGGTATTTACTGTAGTATTTGACTTGAAGTGATGACTATTTTCTTTTTCAACTCTTCTGTTAAAAGACCCTCTCTACTAAAAATACAAAAAAAAAATTAGCCCGGCATGGTGGTGGGCACCTGTAGTCCCAGTTACTTGGGAGGCTGAGGCAGGAGAATGGCATGAAGGGAGGCGGAGCTTGCACTAAGCCAAGATTGTGACACTGTACTCCAGTCTGGGTGTCAGAGCGAGACTCAATCTCAAAACAAAACAAAACAAAACAAAATTAACTTATTTGTTTGACAGGTTTTGTCTCCCAGAATCCCCAACATTTCATTTCACTTAAGTTACACTATTGTTGATAAAATCCCCTGAGATTCTATTTTTAATACTTGTCTGCTTTCTCTAGATAAACTGACTACTTATGGATAATAAAAGGTTTGGTTAAGGTAGTATTGTACAATCCAGGAACAGAGAGCTATCATTTAAAATGTAAATCGCATTCCCATGTGAACCTTGCTTTCCAAGTCATGTGCTATGTGTGAGAAAAAGGCAAAATGATTTATGGCAGGGTCTTGCATGCAGAGGAGGATCGATTCTTTGTGCTGAACATTCTGGTGATATATTCTAAATCTGACATGTGCCTGTGGCTTTACCCCATTACAGCTGGCATTCTGCAACTTCCGGGAGCTGGGTGACATTGCATAAAGCACACGGGCCTTTGAATCTGACAAGCCGGAGCACGAGGCCAAACTCCCTCCTAATTAATTGTGAGGTTCTGAGCTAGTCTTTGAACCATTCGGAGCTTTACTGGTTTTCTCAAAATATTGAAATGTAATGTCTTTATGCATGGACGTGAGGCCTCTCAACATAGGTGCCAGTGCCCTTCAAGTGAGCCAGGCGAATACATGTTGAGGGTTCCACAGCAGGTCTAAATCCCTGTATATCTCAAAGCAGAACATAAGGAGACCAGCATAAAGTGACCTTGGAAGGGTTACTGGCAAATATTAGATGTCTCCTACTACAGGATGAAAAATAAAAGATACCACAAAATTGACCCTACCAAAAAAATTAGGATACTTTTCATCAACTCTGAATGTGAAAACACACTGTACGTAACAGCTGTTTTTAACGAATACTGCAATTCAGATAACCAATGTACACTTCATTTTCAAAAATCGTATCATCCAAAGAGATGACTATATTATTTTTCCTTCTTTATTGTTAAGCTTTTACTTTTCTTGATCATATTTTATAATATCCAATTCTCAAGAAAACAATACATAAAAAGTTAATGAAAGCAGAATACAATTTGTAGTAAACCTTTTAAAAAGTCTGCATACATGAACTCACATCAAACACGTACACACATATACACGCACATACATATACACGTACGTATCCTGCAAGAATGCTCCTTGCTATTTTGACTATGATAGTTAAGAAAAATGAATGTGTTCGGGAATTACTGTTCAGTAGTTTAGAAAATGGGATTTAAGATCCGTTTCAACAAGGTGATAAAGACCTTTCAACCCTTTTCCCTCTTGTTTTATATAGTTTCATTTTTTAATAATCAATTTTTTTTTTTTTTGCTCAGTATACTCTAGACAGATATCTACATGGTTGACATAATGAAACAACGTCATTACTCTGTTCTAACAAATTCCCAGTGTAGTAATAAGCCAAATAACTTCTTAACCACTACAAGTATCTGTGTCAAAGAGGAATGAGAATTGCATAGACTGGAGCTATTTCCCTCTCCTCAGACCTCCGTATCTAGGTGTCTTTTTTCATAGCTTAAGCTATAAATTGAATGGCATAATTTGATGACGGACATGGAACTGTGTATTAGTTTTTATTTTGACAAAATCATTAAACATCACATAGGTTGAAAAATGAATCACGAAGCCCTAAGCCTGCCTTAGAAGATTGCACTTCATAAACTGAATTGCTCACATGGGCAACATTTTGGTGGAAGTTATAGATTTTCTAGCATATCTCTGATAGATAGGACTAATATAACTTCAATAAAAACTCTGGATATGTCAATATAAAATTTTCCTCACCACTGAAAGATGTAAGATACTCTAACTAATAAATCGGATGGCAACCTATTCCTTAAGGTATACTAACATACATATTGGGTTACAACAAGCAACAGAATCATCGAGGTAATAAACCTCAGTCACAGAGGGCCCATCAGAGAAGGTTTCTCCCCATTGCAAGAGTTCATATGGTGGCTGTAGATATGAAATACTCCCTGAATGTTAATTTCCAGTAATTGACTCAGCTATACATGTCATGATTTAGAACTACATATAAACTATACCTGAATGTCATGTATGCCACCTATATTTATGACACTTCATATGAATGATATGGGTGGTGTGATCAAATTGGGCCTGAAGGGCAAGGCAAACTGAAAAATCAAAGTGAAGAAAGTCTAATTTATGCATTTACCAACAATTTTTGTGTTACTTGAAACTGTATATTACTTAATATTTCTGGCCTCATTATCATTATTTGAAAATTGAAGATGATAATGAATATCTCTTAGGGAGGCTACAAGGGTGAAATTTTGAAGCAAGTAGACCAAGCCTTGGCAGCTGAGAGATGTTAGTTTCCTTGCCTCACCATTCAGGTTGCTTTTCACCTTCATGACTTACACTACTCTTGGTAACATGCCTTATGTGTGATCCACTATTTTTCCTTCTACTTCATTTATTTTGGGAACATAAATCATTTTGTGTTAGTCAATGTTCTTCAGAGAAATAGAACAAATAAGATGTGAAAAAAAGAGAGTGGAGAGAGAAACAAATTTATTTTAAGGAATTGACTCATGTGGCTATGAGGGCTGGCAAGTGCAAAATCTGCAATCGAGGTTCAAGGGCCATCAGCAGGCAGTACTGCTTCCTCTTGCTCAGGGGAAATCAGTCTTGCATTTTCTTCAGGTGTTCAACGGATTGAATGAGGCCCACCCACATTATGGAGGGCAATCAGTTTTACTCAAAATCCACCCACGTAAATGTGCATCTCAGGCCAGGCATAGTGGCTCACACCCTTAATCCCAGCACTTCGGGAGGCCAAGACAGGCCATTCACTAGAGGACAGGAGTTTGAGATCAGCCTGGCCAACATGGCAAAACCTCATCTCTACTAAAAATACAAAATTAGCTGGCCGTGGTGGTGGGCACCTGTAGTCCCAGCTACTTGGGAGGCTGAGGCACAGGAATCACTTGAACCTGGGAGGCAGAGGTTGCAGTGAGCTGAGATTGTGCCACTGCACTCCAGCCTGGCCAAGAGAGCAAAACTCTGTCTCAAAAAAAAAAAAAGTTACTCTCATTCAAAAACATCCTCACAGAAACATTCAGAATAATTTTTGACCACATATCTGGGCACATAAAATTAAACATCATACCCTTCCTATCATTGTGTTTCTATGGAAAACATTATTCTTTGTTCAGAATCCTACTTCTTGGCAATTGAGTTTCAAACTTATTAGATTTTGTTGTTAGCTAGTGAACATCAGGCTATACAATAGTTTAATTTTTAAGAAAGATTATAAAATACACTTAATGATAAGGAGGAAGGTTTTATTTTTTATCTTTGTAAGCACTAGGCAGGCACCTCGATTTTTAGGATGTCAAATTTGCATCATATCATACATATGAAGATACTTTAAATATCAGTTTTTAGAACAAGTAAAAAGCCTTTTAACAATATGCTTTTCTAATTATTTGACCATGCATAATTTGTTTAATTTAAAATTGAATAAGCTTATTAGAAAGCATAGTACCCACTGAAAAGTCAGAAAAATAAACCCACATGTTTTCAATAGGATGGACATTTTGTGAGGGCTAATTTAACAATTCATTCCATTAATTTAAAAAGTAATGAGTTGTCTTAATGTTATCTTTCTAGATACTTACATTTTTATTAATTTATATGTTATTTTATTTTTATGTTATTTAGCCTCTTTTGCCTAATTTATCTGAAAGTTGAAGATATTAATATCTCTTAGAGTAGTAATTTTTGTTAGACCCTGAAACAAATAAAACAATACTTTGAATCTTAAATACTCTGTGCTTATTGCCTCAAAAGAAGACATACATCATCTTGCACTAAATCCTTTTTTGCCTTCATTTCTGGTTTTTTCTTTCACAGATTCAAGATATTTCTGTAATCCATGAGATGCTCATAGTTTATAAGCAAAATAGCAATCACAATCAATGGAGTGGAGAAACTCAACTTCATTGTTTTCTGAATTTGAAGAAACTATTTATCATAGTGTCTATTACTGTCCTTTACCATAGTCCCTAAATGAATACAACTCTCTACCCCTCTGGAAATGGAAAACATGGATATTATTATCTTAATGATTAATCTCTCCTTTAATTTTAAACATAGCCATGAAACAAGTTTATTACTGTCAATGGTGTGGATTCCAGTTTAAAGATTGTTTAAATTCTTTTATATGAGGCAGAAACACACTAACTGTCTGATCTCCAGTGATCTTAGAAGGCAATCAGGAATAAAGATAAGAGACTTAAGTTATTTCTTTTTTAAAGTTTTTCTCAACAACTATTATTGGTATTCACCTCTCAAAATTTGACTGCATCTTCCCATTGCAGAAAATATTTCCATCTCAACAAGTTCACTTTCTAAATTTCATCTTGATGAGAGTCTACAGATTAGGCTCACAATGCTGCCTGTCTTCTCATACCTGGAAACAAAAATTACTTAACAAAGTAACTCCATTATCTATTATTTCTATTGTCCTGCATGATTTTTCATCACAAATCTGTTTCAAAAATTTAATATTCAACGAACTGAATCTGTGCTGTTAAGTTGTAGGAATCAAAAAGCAATCAAGAGGTGGGGATGTTTTCACATGCCTCACAACAGATTTGAAGAGATAAGGTTTCCACATCCTCTGGAATTCTAAGATACAGTAGAAGGAATTAAATGAATCTAAAACAAAAACAATATGCATAAATTTATATTAAAAGTAAACCATAAAAGCCATAAAAGTGTTTTAAACACTTACGGGAATGTAAACGGAGAGACTGGTTTCCATCTGTGATGGGCAAAATAGTAACCCATCAAGATATCTATATCCATATCCCCAGAAACTGAGCATATATTATCTTACATGGCATGTGAATATATTATTTACATGTAAAGATAATATATTATCTTACATAACTTTGAAGTTTGTAGATGTGATTAAATTAAGGTTCTTGAGATGGAAAAGATTATTCATGATTATTTGAGTAGGCCTGATGCAATTACAAAAGGCTTTCTAAGAGGGTCAGGGTCAGAGAGTCAAAGATGTCCCACTGCTGCCTTTGCACAGAGAGGAAAGGGCCACAAGCCAAGGGATGCAGGAGGCCTCTAGAAGAAGCAAAAGAAAAGAAGTGGATTTTCACTTGGAGTGTCTAGGAGTGTAGTTTTGCCAACATCTGAATTTTAACCCAGTGAGCTTTCTGGCTTACAGAACACACAGGTGATAATTTGCATGGTTCTAAGCCAGTCCATTTGTGGTAACCTGCTGCTGTGGCAATAGAAAACCATTAGATCTCATGAGAACTAACTCACTATCACAAGAACACGATGAGGGAAACCGCCCCATGATGGAATTATCTTTACCTGGTCCCTCCCATGACACATGGGAATTACGAGAGCTACAATTTAAGATGAGATTTGGGTGGGGACACAGCCAAACTGTATCAATCTTTATGGCAGAAACTTCATATTAGTAAGGAAAAAATATACCTGGAAACAGTTGAATGATTTTTCTATTGAAAGGATTTGATTCTGGGTTACTGCCACTTTCTTATCCTAAACATATTCTGACTTAGAAAAAATAGAAATCTGAAAATAAAGAGGAATTATTTCCCAGAACAAAAATTAAAAGATATATTTTAATATATAAATTCATAATCCTGTTGTACACAACGACAAAGACAAAAGTTTCAAATTGCTAAGCTTCCAAACAATTCTGCAAAATAGTTTAGCTAGCATTCTAAATATTCCAAAAGAATGGGTGACAAATTCTACCCAAGCTAGTGGAACTGTTTTGCTTTTCACATAGCATAGGGATGTAAAAAGAACAAAGAATTAGGTAAAATGGCCTAGTATAAAGAGGGTTAAGAAGAGACAACATTGAACCTGTCTAAGCATAAAACATAACATAAGAGTAGAGGGAGTTCTAATTCTATTAAACACAGTGTCTTCAGTGGGAAAATTGAACGGGTCAAGACTCGTCAGATTGTATTAAGTGAAAGAAGATGGCTAATGGCATGTCACCAAGATCGATGCATGGACTACCGCTGCCTATCTAGTGGCATGACTTCCCATCATGGTGAACAGATGTGTAAGTCACAGGAAATTGGAAAGAACAGTTAACTGCCAAGAGGAAGGTTTAAGAAGCACGTTCCTCTAAAATGACCATACAATGCCACTGTAAAATTTTCAGTTTCCAGCAAAGATTTTATTTAAAAAAAAAGGAAATTAACATTCTGATTGCATAAATAATTGTATTATAATGCTCTATTATAAAAAGCTGATTTGATATTCACTAATTATTTTATAATTCGTAAATGCAATGTTCATATGGAAATATTAGCTATCAATATATAGGCTCTAGTCATTAACTGGTAGTAAACTGCTATCATTAAATGAGTAATATTAGCTTCCACCATTTGCATTTAACTTTATTGTGTCACTATATTCTTGCAATAACTTCTGAAGATGGCAACATTAACCCTATTCTACAAATGTGAAGACTGAGTTTCAGGGAGCTTGTCACTTGCTGAGGGTCATGCTGCTAAATGATAGTAGAGTTTATTCTAATCTCAGTTTATCTGATCTTGGAGTTGAAGATTTTTTAACAACTATATGCAAATGCACATACATAGACTGCATCAATGCACAGTCTATCCTGTATATTTATGTATGTAGGTATGTATGTATGTGGGTATATATGTATGTATCTATGTATCTATACACATATTGTTAGTGGGCATTGTTTTTATGTATCTTTCAGAATTGTCCTTCATAAGAGCAATCTGAGGAAGTCATAGGCACTATCCTTCAGGTGAGAATGGAGTGACCTTGGACAAGGAGAGCATGTGGGTAACAGGGAGGCGTAAAGAGAAAGAAAAATCGCTAAGGTTTTATTTCTACTATGTGAAGGTGAAAAGAAGCAAGGTTGCAATTTAAAGCCCCATGTATCTTTCAAAGCATTCTAAGAGGCACATTAAGCCAAAGTGAGAAATTGATATGGAATCTTACTAAAGAAGTTAGAATTTCCAGATTGAAGAAAATAAGCTGCTAAACCTATCTTCAGTTCTTAGGATATGCCAAAATCTCATCCTTTGCCACTGACACAAACATTTTTTAAAAATACAAAGCAGTTTTTCCAACTGTTATGATAATTCTTTTAATATATATGCTTTATAAGTGTGCTTAGGTCTATGAATGTATGTAAAGATACATATCTTTGTAATGTAGATGCATACATTTTCTATAATGTGGAGACTTTCTGCTCAACAAGATGACAAGGCAAAAACATACTGAAATTCTGATTTCAACAGTGAGTTCTGGATTCGAATTCTTATTTGTGATAAGTATTATCATATTTATTATAAACATTAAAATATTATTACACATCCCTTAGGATTCATGTAAAAAAAATAAAAGAATTAAGACATACATACAGTATCACAATAATGAAAAGAATTATTAGAGCCTCAAGGTTTTTTGTTGTTTGTTTTTTGTAATTCTCAATTTTATTTGAATCATAAAATGGTTTCAGGTGATGTGTGAAAAGATATATTATCTGTCCAAGTTATGTGTTCGCAGTAGTAAATGGTTGTTTAAAGACTCCCAAAGGTGAGTAAAATAACACTGTACAATGAATATGTGCTTCCATCAATGTGTGCATTAAATTACCTCTGATTTCTATTGTGAGTTGAATTAATATGCAAGAGCATCTATCTCTGTACCCCATATTCTAGACAGACAATATTTTGTAATTAATTCTGCATCTCAATTTATTGGTCACAGGCAATGTCCTGGATAAGTATAGGCCTGTACCTGTGAATACAAAGATGAATAACAACACATTGCTCTTATTCATGAGAACTTCAGAATATGGAGAGGGACAGGGTTAGATGACATTTGATGTGATGACTACAGGTATTCCTATAAATATTAAAATAAAGATAGGTATAGAGTTCTTAAGAGGCAAGCAACCTTATCCTTTGATCATGTAGGATAAGCCATGTTATTTTTCAAAAGCCTGCAATAGTTCACAAGTTTACTCAGGGTTAAATCCTCACAGTAGCCTACAAGGCCTTACAGAAGCTTTTTTGTCATATAGTTTTATGACTCCCATCTCCTACTCTTTCTTTCCGCTCACTCTAAATCAACTCTTTGGGCTCTCAAACATGGCACACATGCTCCTGACTTAGGCAATTTGTACCAGCTTGTTTCTCTATCTAGACATCAAATTGGAGAGTTAAGCTTATATTCCAGGCAATATTTTAAAGTTTTAAGCAGAAGATGTCACATTACATCCATCTTTGAGTAACAGCCCTTGTAACATGGGTGGACTGATGGATGAGCCTTGAAGATAGTCATACTTTGAACTTGATTAGTACTGGTGAAGATGAAGATAAGTTGACACAATTAAATAACAAATCTGCAAATTGTCTCTGTTTGCAGATGACATGATTGTATATTTAGAAAACTCCATTGTCTCAGCCCCAAATCTCCTTAAGCTGATAAGCAACTTCAGCAAAGTCTCAGGATACAAAAGTCAATGTGCAGAAATCACAAGCATTCCTATATACCAATAATACACAGAGAGTCAAATCATGAGTGAATTCCCATTCACAATTGCGAAAAAGAGAATAAAATACCTAGGAATACAGCTTACAAGGGATGTGAAGGACCTCTTCAAGGAGAACTACAAACCACTGCTCAAGGAAATAAGAGAGGACACAAACAAGTAGAAAAAAATTCCATGCTCATGAATGGGAAGAATCAATATCATGAAAATGGCCATACTTTCCAAAGTAATTTATAGATTCAATGCTATTCCCATCAAGCTACCATTGACATTCTTCACAAAATTAGAAAATACTACTTTAAATTTCATATGGAACCAAAAAAGAGTCCACATAGCCAAGAAAATCCTAAGCAAAAAGAAGAAAGCTGGAGGCATCACGCAACCTGACTTTGAACTATACTGCAAGGCGACAGAAACCAAAACAGCATGGTACTAGTACCAAAACAGATATATAGATAAATGAAGAAGAGAGGCCTCAGAAATAACACCACACATATACAAGCATCTGATCTTCGACAAACCTGACAAAAACAAGAAATGGGGAAAGGATTCCCTATTTAATAAATGGTGTTGGGAAAACTGGCTAGCCATATGAAGAAAACAAAAACTGGACCCCCTCCTTACACTGTATACAAAAATTAACTCAAAATGGATTAAAGACTTAAATGTAAGCCCTAAAACCACAAAAACCCTAGAAGAAAACCTAGGCAATATCATTCAGGACATAGGCATGGGCAAAGACTTCATGACTAAAACACCAAAAGCAATGTCAACAAGAGCCAAAATTGACAAATGGGATCTAATGAAACTAAAGAGGTTGTGCATAGCAAAATAAACTATCCTCAGAGTGAACTGGCAACCAACAGAATGGGAGAACATTTTTGCAATCTATCCATCTGACAAAGGGCTAATATCTAAAATCTTCAAAGAACTTAAACAAACTTACACAAAATAAAAACAAACTACCCCATCAAAAAGTGGGCAAAGGATATGAACAGACACTTCTTAAAAGAAGACATTTATGCAGTCAACAAACATATGAAGAAAAGCTTATCATCGTTCGTCATTAGAGAAATGAAAATCAAAGCCACAATGAGATACCATCTCACACCAGTTAGAATGGTGATCATTAAAATCTCAGGAAACAACAGATGTTGGAGAGAATGTGGAGAAATAGGAATGCTTTTACACTGCTGGTGGGAGTGTAAATTAGTTCAACCATTGTGGAAGACAGTGTGGCAATTCCTTAAGGATCTAGAACCAGAAATACCATTTGACCCAGCAATCCCATTACTGGGCATATACCTCAAGGATTACAAATCATTCTACTATAAAGGCACATGCACCCGTGTGTATATTGTGGCACTGTTCACAATAGCAAAGACTTGGAACCAACCCAAATGCCCATCAATGATGGACTGGATAAAGAAAACGTGGTAAACATATACCATGGAACACTATGCAGCCATTTGGAACTCAGCCAAATGGATGAGTTCATGTCCTTTGCAGGGACATGGATGAAGCTGGAAACCATCATTCTCAGCAAACTAACACAAGAACAGAAAACCAAATACTGCATGTTCTCACTCAAAAGTGGGAGCTGAACAGTGAGAACAGATGGGCACAGGGAGGGGAACATCACACACCAGGGTCTGTCGACAGCAGTGGGGAGTTAGGGGAGGCATAGCATTAGGAGAAATACTTAATGTAGATAACGCATTGATGGGTGCAGCCAACCACCATGGGACGTGTATACCTATGTAACAAACATGCATGTTCTGCACATGTACCCCAGAACTTAAAGTATAATAAAATAATAAATAAATAAACAACAAATCTGTTGCAGATTTCAAAAATTTGGCAATTGAATATAGGAAGCAGATAAAATAAACGAGTTGAGAAATCAGAAGTTTTCTTGGCTAAAAAGATTGGGTATCCATTAATAAGATTAGATAATACAAAGACCATAACATGGGGAACAGTAGATAATTAGTTTAGTCTTACAAGTTGAGTAAATAAGGCAGGGGAATTGAAGAAGGCAATTGAAACTAAAATTCGGACTCTTGAGGAAAGGATAATTTAAAGAGACTATTAAGATTAATCAGGAGGTATCTCTGGAGAGTAATACAATTTTATGAATAGACAACGCATAAGTACCGTGTCAGGTCTATGTATAAAGGGTCATGGAAGAACAGAGAGTGAAATGTATAATGCTAATTTGAGAAGTGACTGCACAGATGGGGTTTTGGAGCCTTATAAAAGAGAGAAATTTTATTCAAAAGGCCTTTTATAAAAATATAAGTATGCATGCAAATATTATATAATAACTTGGAAGCAGTTTGCTGTATCTAATACACAGGATTATGGGTTTGGGGATAATCATTAAGACAGGAAAGTTAGACTTAATAAAACCACTAAAAAACCTGGCTGCTGTCCTAAAACCTAAATTGATGTGGTAGGTAAGGGAAAGAAAAGAATTTAAGATAATTACAGCATGATTCAACTCTTGGGTAGACATTCTATTTATTAATGTCAGAAAAACAGAAGTAAATTCAAGTCTAAATGCAATTTTGGATTGGGCAGATATTGAGAGTTTTTAATGAGTAGTTCCTACTAGCTGCTATGAGCACAGGCAAGTCATAGGAACTGTGTAACATTAAATTTAGGTATTTTGACTTACAGCCTGCATATCATAAATGGACAGCTGGTATACTTTTACCAGTAAGACACTTGCACTGTAACTTTTCATTTTAACATAATTCATGTGAACTTACTAAAAATAAGCCAAAACTTGTATAGGTTACTTTGGCTCTCACAGTACTTTTTTTTTTTTTTTTTTATGATGAGGGTAGTTTACATTACCAGCTGCTAAAGCAATTCACTCCACTTTGAATGTTTCTTAAAACATCTCCATCAGGCTCTGATGGAGTGTCTAGTGTCACACCAAGTCTCTCACTCAGAACAAACATGAAGCATTTTGAAGGCATCAGAAAGCAAACTAAGATAGGGAAAAAAGAGCACATTGAGACAAACCCAATATTTTCCACTACTTACATGTATTCTTTTTCTCTCTCAGGTAAGACATGGAAATAGAAAATTCTGGCTTAGAGTTTGTACTATTCTACCCAGGCTGGGAAAACACAGCAAAAAACAAAAACAAACAAACAAAGAAACCCAGGAATTTGGGACTTGAAAGCCTTTTTTAAAATATATACTTTATGTTCCAGGGTACATGTGCACAACGTGCAGGTTTGTTGCATATGTATACATGTGCCGTGTTGGTGTGCTGCACCCGTTAACTCGTCATTTGCATTAGGTATATCTCCTAATACTATCCCTCCCCCCTCCCCCTTCCCCGCAACAGGCCCCGGTGTGTGATGTTCCCCTTCCTGTGTCCAAGTGTTCTCATTGGGACTTGCAAGGCTTTTACACATTGAGGAGTAAAGATCCCTGGGGGCGGGTTGGGGGAAGAACCATAGAAAAGTCAACCTGTCATTTCATTTAGTTTGCTCACAAGGCACATACCAACATACAAATTTCCAGGAATAAAAGGTTAAAAATTCTGCAAAAGTCTGATGCTTAGAAGTTAAAAAGCCTGGCAGAGCATTAATAACCTTGCAATGTTGAGGAAGAAAAACAACTGAAGCCTAGGAACCATGGTAAGTATATAAAGCTTTGAGTTTAAGTTCTAGGAGGGCTCAGCTCTAAGAGGAGTGCAAACAGGAAGTAGACCAGTCTAAAATTCAGCTTCAGATTAACTCAAATATTAAATGCATGAAGCTAAACATGCTGCTTTCCAATTGCTCACTATACAAAAGTTAAATCATCTCTGGAAAAAAATAGTATCATTTACACTTTCTGTTTTTTGTTTTTTTTTCCACATACATTAAAGCATTTAATCAAAAATTACCCAGCTCACTTAGGCTTCTTTTTAGGATGTAGAAAGCCATAGGAGAATGTGCATCTACCTTAGTGATGAGATTGCTAGATAATCTACAAAATCATGATTATACATCTCAGTAGAGAGCTGAGAATGTAAAGAAATCTAACGAACTAAAATTGATAGAGTGTTGAGCCCATCCTAAGACGGAACTCATGGCTACTGTCACCCTTGGTGGAGCGGTGAGAATGGAGAAAATCGCCGTAGATGTGGGTAAGAAAAAATTTAATAGAAAAACTGCTTACTGTTTAAGGAATTTTCAAAGTTCAAGGGTGAGCTGACATGGCAATTTCAAATCCCTGGGAGCCATAGATGGAAAAGAAAATCTGTTTGCATTTGTGAACTCTTTTCACCAAATGCTTTTGAGAAAAAATAGGAGTAAGAAAGATACTTGACGTCAGGCCTAGGGCTCATTGAGGGTTTCTTGAAGACGGTTCTGTCCCCATAATTCTACTCTAACACTGTGCTTCACTGGGTGTTCCTTTCTGCTCTTTCGACACTTTACAGTCCGGGAACCATCTATTTCCTTGGTAGTGTTAAGGCCTAGGGTTTCTTTTACTCTACTTGCTTAACCATTACTCATCAGCAAGCACTGAGATGATAGCAGTGCCTGAGACGAAACATTTATACACTCAGAACCCAAGCCCCAATAAAGGAAGGCTCATGATTTTACTTTCAAATTATTTGAAAATTATACTGAACTGACCCTAAATAATGCAAAACAGAACACAAACACAGATCCACAGATTGGCCAGTCCTCCACACCAGCAGCCTGACAGATGGGCTGTGCCCTTTTCTGGATATAAATGTTGTTTTTACAAACTGAGCTGTTCTTTTACCAAAATATTCACTATTCATCAAAAGCCACTAGACAACGAACCTCCAACTTTAGCCAGGATCAGGTAATGAAGGTTGTTTATTTCTTTCTTCTTTCTTTTTTTTTTTTTTTTTTTTTTTGAGAAGGAGTCTCGCTCTGTCACCCAGGCTGGAGTGCAGTGGCCGGATCTCAGCTCACTGCAAGCTCCGCCTCCCGGGTTCACGCCATTCTCCTGCCTCAGCCTCCCGAGTAGCTGGGACTACAGGCGCCCGCCACCTCGCCCGGCTAGTTTTTTGTATTTTTTTTTTTTTTTTAAAGTAGAGACGGGGTTTCACTGTGTTAGCCAGGATGGTCTCGATCTCCTGACCTCGTGATCCGCCCGTCTCGGCCTCCCAAAGTGCTGGAATTACAGGCTTGAGCCACCGCGCCCGGCCTGAAGGCTGTTTATTTCTAAGAAGAAAGCAAGATGATCTCTACAACTGCTCAAGTTTACTACCTGTAGAATGTTTCCAGACCACAGTGAAGAATTCGGAAAGCCCCGGCCAGGTGATTACAGTTTGCAGGGCAGAGTACCCAAAAGGAGAGAGCCGCACAGAGATGGAGCTCCAGAAATCTGCAGAGGGCCCCTTTCTTATTCAGATGAGTGCTGATCTGTACACAAATGTGAGGAAACTACTGACAGCTGCTGTAAAACCGCTCAAACCCAGAGATTTCACGCAACCAGAAATAAAGCCTAGCACCACCAGCAAGCAGAAAATCTTATAAGATGTAGGACATTGAGTGGAATACAGCTAAGAGTCTTGCCTTAGTAGTGTGCGACAACTAACTTTAGAATAAAAACGAGCTTCACCTAGAGAAAGCTTAAAAACAAAGCCCAGAGGATTACACTGTTTATAAGTAACTCAACCACACCCAAGAATGTTTATAGCAATACAAAAATATCTAAGAAGTCTTGATTAAACTATCACTTGACTCAGAATACTTCAATAAATTTTGTTCACATTACCACTAAGCATATTATCAGTAAATTATTAACTGACTCACATTATGTAATACCATATACTTTGTGTTGAATTCACTAAAGTCCTTCCATTTATATACCACAATTTTTTTTAACTTTTATTTTACGTTCAGGGGTACATGGGCAGGTTTGTTACATAGGTAAACTCATGTCACAAGGGTCTGTTGTGCAGATGATTTCATCACCCGAGTACTAAGCCTAGTAACCCATTACTTATTTTTTCTGATCCTCTCACTCCTTCCACCTCCACCCTCAGGTAGGTCCCATTGTCTGTTGTTCCGCTCTATGTGTCCACGTGTTCTCATCATTTAGCTCCTACTTATGAGAACATGTATTTACCACTATTTCTTAATGGCATTCTGAAGGCTTTAGCATTTTGTGAGTCTTAAATTTGACTCTTGAATGGCAAAATAATGTTCATATGTAGAAGGTTAAATTTCATCTATAACACAAGTGGTGCAGATGTCCAACGTGTTAAATAAAAATATTTACACACCGTCTCTCACTCTTTTAAAAACAAAAAACAAAAAACAAAAAACAACTTTTAATATCAGAACTTTTTCTTGGGAAAAAGTAGGGTTTGACTTTGCATACAAATTTTAACTGTAAAATACAGACTTACCTTTATAAAATCTAAGCTGCTAGTGCTTTTTACTTTAGTTATCCTGTTAAAAGTATATGTCAATGATGTTTCCAACTGGATCTCTGTCATTTGAATTATGGTTGAAATAATTGATTACAGACATATGGTGAAACCAATACATCTTGATTATACAATAAAATATCAATTCATTGGTAGTCTGAATCAATTATTTCAAGTGTACCTGATTAGCAAAAATATCAATAGATCCAACATAGAATTTTATACTACTAAATGTCAAGTCTAGCTATGAATTTTGTTCTGCATCTGAGGTAAATTTGTGATCAGTTTCTTGAGCTATCAACAAAAAGATATGTACTTTTGTGAACTATACATTTTCTAATTAAATTTTACATGCTAGAACATCATTTTTACATAAATGATGCTTTTTGAAACTAAAATGTCAGTAATATACTATAATTTTGTTATAAAATGAACAGTATTGGTAAATAAACTTTGATTTAAAAAATCAAATTAGCTTCAATTTTATATTATTTTTTGCAAATAAAGATAGGCTTGGATAAGGGCTAAAAATATTTATCAATCATTAAATAAGATACAATTTACAATGCTTAGAATCTAATAAAAAAAATCCAAGAATGTGAAGAAGCAAGCAAATAAAACACATAATGAGGAATAAAATCACCTGGAACTTGCCGACATTTGACACAGACAATAGAATTAGTTGACTAAGGCACCGAAACAATTATTAACACTGAATTCCATGTGTTCAAGAAATTAGAAAAATAAATGTAATATACTAAATACATATAAAAAGATTGAAATCAGATATTATAAATTAGCCTATAATATCTGAAATAAAAAATATGCTGAATGGACTTATCAGCAGATCAGACATTGCAAGAGAAAAGATGACTAGAACTGAAGACATTGCAAAAGCCTATATTCAAAACAACAGAAAAATGAAAGTAAAATAGAGGATTAGTAAGCTGTGAGTTAGTCTATGTAGTCTAATGTTACTTCTAATCCTAGTCTCTGAAGGAGAAAGAGAACACAAATACTATTTGAGGAACCAATGACAAACAACTTTCTAAATTTGATGAAAATTAAAAATTCACAGATACTAGAAGTTCAAAGTCAAAATACATCAAAATCAAGTTGTGGTGATTTAAAAAAATGTCTTAAAAGCAGCCAGAGAAAAAGACACATTATGTATAGAGGCAAAAAGATTTTAAAATGTCAAGCTTCTTATTGGAATTAAACCAGGCTAGAAGAGAGCTAGGGATTTTTTTCGATATGGAAAAAAAAAGAAAAAGAAAATTGTCTGCCAATCTAGAATCCTTCACCTGGTAGTAATATCTTACAATTTTTTTTTTAAAAGCAAATAAAGAGTTATTTAAAAATATAAAGGTAAGTATTCATCACTACAGACCTGTACTACAGAAAGGGTTTAAGCAGAATAAAAATTACAGCAGATCAAAATCTAAATCTACTACAAAAGAACAAAAAGCATTGAAAATTGTAACAAAGGGGACAAGTATTAAGGTATTTTTATAATTATTTAAATTTCTTTAAACATAATTGTTAAAAAGTAAAAACGGCATGTAGAAGCGTTTGTGACATTTGTAGAAGTAACATGTATGACATCGACAGCACAAAGCCCTTGAGCAGGGAACAGGAGTGCACTCTTATAAGTGTCTTCTACAATAACTAAAGTGATATAACATCACTTAAAAATAGACTGCCATAAGTAAAGGTGTATACTATAAACCTCACAGCTTCACCAAAATAACTCAATAAAGAAGCATGGCTAATAAGCCAAAAAAAGTACATAAAATGGAGTCTTTAATCTGGAATCAAAAGAGATCAAAAACAAATCTAGGAGAAAAGAAATAGGAAGATAGTAGATGTAAAACCAACCATCCTAATCATCATTTTAGCTGGGCACAGTGTTCACGCCTGTAATCCCAGCACTTTGGGAGGACTAGGTGGAAGGATCACTTGAAGCCAGGAGACTGGGCAAAAAAAAGCAAGACCACATCTCTACAAAAAACAAAAATAAAAATAAAAATTAGATGCTGTGGCATGAGCCTGCAGTCCCAGCTAGTTGGCAGGTTGAGGCAGGAGGATCATTTGAGCCCAGATGTTCAGAGGCTGCAGAGATTTATGACTGTACTCCAGTCTGGGCAACAGAGTGAGACCTCATCTCTCAAAAGTAAACAAGTAAATAAATAAAGTAACTACTTTAAATATAAGAGGTTTAAAAATTCCAGTTTATAGGTAGAAATTATCAGATTTGATTAGCAGAATAAAAGCAAGACTTACTACATGTTTTTTATATTCCTTCCTTCAAAATATTAATTTAAAATATTAAGACAGGCCGGGTGTGGTGGCTCACACCTGTAATCCTAGCACGTTGGGAGGCTGAAGTGGGTGGATCACCTGAGGTCAGGAGTTCGAGACCATTCTGGCCACCATGGTGAAACCCTGTCTCTACTAAAAATACAAAAATTAGCCAGGCATGGTGACACATGCCTGTAGTCCCAAGCGCTCAGGAGGCTGAGGCATGAGAATCGCTTGAAGCCAGGAGGAAGAAGTTGTAGTGAGCTGAGTTAGTGCCACTGCACTCCAGCCTGGGTGACAGAAAAAGACTCTGTCTAAATAAAATAAAATAAAATAAAATAAAATAAAATAAAATAAAGACAAAGATTAAAAGTAGAAGAATGAAAAAAGAGGTACTATACTAGTGTTTATTAAACATCAAAAAGGTAGAGTAAAAATATGGTATTATAATCTTATAGGATCAACATTTTATATTATCTAAATTTCATTGTACAGTTTATGACCATCCAATCACTTTGGAACACATACATACTATTTATGTTAGCCCATTCTCACACTGCTAAAAACACATACCTGACACTGGACAATTTATAAAGAAAAGAAGTTTAATCAGCTCACAGTTTTGTAGACTGTACAGGCTTCTGCTTCTGGGGAAACTTCAGGAAATTTATAAACGTGACTGAAGGGTGAAGGGGAAACAAGCACATCTTACATGGCAGGCAGGAGGAAGACAGAGTGAAGGGGAAAGTGTGACACACTTTCAAACAACCAGATCTCACGAGAACTCACTATCACGAGAACAGCAAGGGGGAAATCTCCCATAATCCAGTTGAAATGGGAAAAGTTCCCTTGTCCCCCTCACAGGGTGTATGAAAGGGGGAGTGGCTGGCTTCTTCAGTGCCCTGCTGCTCAGACCTCTAGGGGAGCATACAGACAGGCAGGCTGTGGGGCTCCAACCCCATGGTGGTGTCTAGGGGTGAATGTTTACAGCTCCTGAAGCCCCAGTGGGCGTGTGTTACAGGGTGCTCTTTCACTTTTCCCGTCTATAGGTGGCTTGTGTTAACCAGCTCTGTTGGTCTCTCTACCCTGTCATGAGGACAGAGGGCTTTCTGTATCTTGGGTTCTTGTCTTGGTGTACTGGAAGAATCAGATCACACCTGAACTAGGAGAATGAGGGCAAGGTTTTATTGAGTGGAGGTAGCTCTCAGCAGATGGGGGAAGCCAGATAGGGATGGAGTGGGAAGGCTTTCCCCTAGAGTCAGGCTGCTGAGCCACCCGGGCTCTCCTCTGACTGCCCTGGCCAAACTCCGCATCATTCTGTTGGTAGATGGCACGCCGGCTGGCCAGTGCCTGTTGGTGCATACCTCTCAGTGTTCAGCCGCCTCTGTGTTTCTTGGCTGATGTGTTCCTCTTGAAATCCAGCTGCCTGTCTCTCTGCCTGCTAGGGTGTCAGGGGTTTTTATAGGCACAGGACAGGGGCGTGGCAGGCCAGGGTGGTCTTGGGAAATGCAACATCTGGGCAGGAAATGCCAGTCCTCAACCAAGTCCCTGTAGGTGGAGCCCTAGCCAGGGATCACACCCTCCTTTACCCAGCACTTCCCTTAACCCTGCTCCCCCTGCCCCCTATCATTTAAAGGGACCATGCTCTTCTTTTCCCAGCACTTCTGTATCACAATCACCTCCCACCAGGTCTCTCTCCCAGCATTGGGGATTGCAATTCAACACGTGATTTGGGTAGTGACACAGAGTCAAACCATATCATACTTCAAACAGGCATTTTTACTTTGAGGTTATACCCAACAAAAAGGTAATCAAATATGTGTCAAATACATTCATATCAGGTAGTTCATAATAATCCAAACTGGAAATGTATTAAAATACATACATACTGTATGCCTCCCTCCCTTAGTATACATTTTGAAACAGACAAAATTAATCTGTGTTGCAATAGGCCATAGTTGTGGTTTCCTTTAAAGGACTGTGATACAGGAAGCTTTTAAGATGCTAGTCAAGTTCAAATTTGATCTGTGTTGTAATTAAACAAGTTTATTCACTTTTCAAAAATTAATTGACCTGATCCATTTATGAGTTGCACATATTTTCTGCATATATGTTTTATTTCACCAAAATGTATATTTAAATATAAATGATATAAACAATATTCAAAATCGGATTTTTCCAGACAAAAAGTCCTTCAACATTTTTATTGAACTTTTTTATTCTAACTTTTGATAGAACAATTATTTTCATATAAAAAAACTGCAAGGGGCATATACATTTAAGACACAAAGAGACACATTTGCCACTTTGTTCCTGAAAAATAAAATCTTTTAAAATGTAGTTTCTATGGTCCTGAAAGAAACACAATGGTCATTTTTTTTTTAAATAAAAAGCATTGGTACTGTGATATAGAAATTAAATATGAAAAAATAATAAAGACAATTTAGTGTCATAAGGGAAAAGCTACATCATTGTAAAATGTAAATAATGTAATACATATTTAGTCACAAAAACTATTTCAGTCTTCCCTCCTTCCATTAAACACTTTAATTTCAAACTGAATAACACACTCCCACTAAGAGAATCATTTTGCATTTATATGCTTGTGTGTGTTTTTTCTCTTATTAACTATTGCATGGAATGGGTCAAAATGGTTTCTAGTCTTTAAGTTTGCACAAATTATTCTGGGTATTACCAGAGTTTATAATGCATACCAATGTTAAGAAAGAGAGAGAAGAAAAATGTTGTTAAATGTTTCATGATTGGTACTCCCAGTTCTGCTTGGGTGTAAATACAAATGACACCTTGTCTCTGATTATGGACTATGAGTCTTACACACTTGAACAGGCTTGGGTCCTTCATGTTAACTTCTGACCTGTGTGAAATCCCATAAATGTCACATCTGCCACAGCCCTTTTCCCAGTCTTGCATGCTCTCAGTGGACCCAAGTGTTCATAATTATCAAATGAGAAAATATATATGGAAGTGTTTTAAAAATTAGAAACCACTAAAGAGGTAGATAAGAGGACTTTGGTTTCTGACTTAGCAAATTAGGACTATCAGGAATTCTTGGAGAAAGGAATGATGTTTATTGTAAGACAAAGGCTTACTTCACAATTAATTCTCAGAGACCAGGTGGGACTGAGCCATTTCAGGGGCTGAAGGATGTGAGGATGGGTTACTTTGTAACACTCACATTTTCCCTGGAGACTGTGCAAATTTGGGTATAGAGGAGGAAACCCTAAAAAAAGAAGTGGCTTTCTCTTACAGATATGGGCAAGAAGTTTTAGAAGTTTAGGGGGTGAATATTAATAAATCTTGGTCAATGGTGTCCGTTCTCTGGGTTTTTTGCTTAAAGACAAAGCCAAGAAATATTGTGATAAAATTATTAGAAAATTACATAGACTTTGCTGGACTCTGAACCCAGAAAATGAATAGCCTTGATTTTTCTCAAAATAGGATTATTCTGTTTAATCGACTTCTCCTAAATGTAAACCTTTCCCTTTCCTCCCAATGACATCCTCCCCACCCACGACAAATAGAGATATTAACACTCAGGAAGGAAGATGATCCGGTAATTAAAGCGTTTAGATATCATTAGGTGCTCAATCTGTTTCTTCCTGTTATTGCGAACTTCCTATCTCGGTGGACGAAATGTCTGAAAACAATCACTGCAGAAAAGAACTTTAAGTAAAATCAGGTATAAGAAACTAAAATCTTGAGAAGCACTGAAGCTTCATGAATAATTCTTGAACACCATGGTGTGAATGTTGCCTTGCTCGACTCACAGTCTTTCAAGATGTTAGTTTCATGTTTTATTTAAGCTCAACATAAATGTTAACGTGGTCCTCATCAGATTCCTTTTATCTAACTCTGAAGACTGATGTGTTGATGTTGTAATATGGAAAGAGGGCCTTGGGGATGGATTATAAATGCCCATCCAGGTATTCTGTAAGAAGTCACAGATGAATTTCTTTTCCAGGAACTGAGTTGTAAATTTGTTTGTCTCGGTGCACCAACTCAGCATATACATCTGCTGATCACTGTTAGTCTCCTACTGTCCAATTTGTAATCTAGATATGTTTTATGGAGATGTAACTGGCAAAGCATCATTGTGTGTAATCTTTGTCTGAAAAGATTCTGCTGAGCAAGTGATCAATAAAGTGTATGCAATGCAAACATTAATCAAAGAGAATGTCATTAAAGCTTACTATAGCAGTCTTCATTAAGAAAGAAAACTAATGTAACTACTATTGTCCTATCTTCATTATGAATTGTTACTATTATGATGATTTTATGATTTTACTAGTCAATAGCCCTCTTGGAATATTTGGGCTACTTACAAATTCAGTTTTGGACTTCAAGTCACTTGTAAATCAAATAGTTGTTTGTTTCTTTGAGCTACAGTGTTCTGTCGGTAATTAGTACTCCTGGTTATTCTGAATAGTGCACTGATGTTAGATTTGAACATTAGGGAAAAGAACAAAGGATATATTTTCATGGTGCATATATTTGGATCATTCCTACTAAAACATTATTTCATTAGTGTCAAGAGTTACTTAATGGGCACCTGATACAAGCATTGGTAACTTTTGTATGTTACTTAAATAAAAAATAAATCATGAAACTAACATACAGATAGACTTCACATTTAGCAATGCACCATTCATGCTAATTGTCCTTAAGGATGATGCTTATAAGATCTCCTAGAGTTTAAGTTCACAGCTTATCATTTATATATTAAGAAAGTGGTTCACAGGGGTTCTGGTCAGTTCTTCCCAGAATGCAGTTTACCGGGTTGCACAGACAGGATGTTTGTATAGTAAATGGGCATCCACTGAGGTGAAATTCTTTATTCACGGTTGGTAAAGGAATGTTTCTCTAGGCCAGAGGCCAACAGTATTAACAATATATTGTACTACACAGATTCTAGCCAGAATATATTATTTAATAATTTTGTGAAAAAGAAATTGGTCTTGGCACTTTAGATTTTTAGGCCTCAAAAGCATAGACATCTCAAACAAAGATAGACAAATGGGACTATATTAAACTAAAAAACTTTTGTACAGCAAAGCAAACAATCAGCACAGCGGAGAGACAATCTGTTAAGTGGGAGAAACTATCCACAAACTGTTTGTCTGTTAAGGGACTAATATATAGAACATATAAGAAAATCACACAACTTAATGATACAAATGCACAATTCCATTAAAAAACAAGCACAGGACTTGAATAGACTATTCTCAAAAGGACAAATACAAATGGCTAACAAACACATGAAAAAAAAAATGCTCAACATCACTAACCATCAAAGAAATGAAAATCAAAGCCACAGTGAGATACTGTCTTATTCCATTTAGAATGGCCATTATGAAAAAGACAAAAAATAACAGATGCTGTCAAGGATGTGGAGAAAAGGAAACTATTATACACTTTCGGTGGCAATGTAAATTAGTACAACCACTATGGAAAACAGTATGGAGATTTCTCAAAAAACTAAAAGCAGAACTTCAATGTGATCCAGCAATCTCACTACTGTGCATCTTTCCAAATGAAAATAAATCAGTAACCAAAGGGGTACCTGCACTTGCATGTTTATTGCAGCAATGTTCACCATAGCAAAGATACAGAATCAACCTAAGTGTCCATCAACAGACAAATGGATAGAGAAAATGTGGTATGTATACATACACACAATGAAACACTATTTGGTCATAGAAAAAGAATGAAATCATGTCATTGCAGCAGCATGGGTAGAACTGGAGGTCATTATGTCAAGTGAAATAAGCCAGGCACAGAAATGCAAATATCACACGTTCTTACTCATATGTGGGAGCTAAAAACCTTGATCTTATAGAGATGAACAATAGAATGATACATACTAGAGGTTGAGAAGGGTGTGAGGGTGGGAGGAAAAATTGAAGGGATGTTGGAAAATAGTTACAAACTTACAGTTAGATAGAAGAAATAAGTTACAATGTTCTACATCAGAGTAGAATGACTATAGCTAGCAACAATAGTTGTATGTTTCAAAGTAGCAACAAGAGAGGCCTTGAAATGTTACCAACGTATAGAAATAATAAGTTACTCAGGAGATGGATACCTCAAACACCCTGACTTGATCATTATGCATTCTACGCATGTAAAAAAATACTCAAGGCACCCCATAAATATGTAAACTATTAAGTATTAATAAAAGAAAGGAAAAAAGAAGTCCAGATGCAGTGGCTCATGCCTGTAATCCCAGCACTTTGTAAGGCTGGGGTGACAGGATTGCTTGAGCCCAGGAGTTTGAGACTAGACCAGGCAACAAAGCAAGAACCGTTCTCTACAAAAAATTTAAAAATTAGTCGGGCATGGTGGCATGCATTGTACTTGTAGTTACAGCTACTTGGGAGGCTGAAGTGGGAGGATCTTTGGAATCTAGGAGTTCAAGTTTGTAATGAGTTATGTCACTGCACTCCAGTCTGTCCCAAAAAAAGAAAAAAAGAAAAAACCCATTATTTAGTTTAGTGATTGTCTTTTCAGAGTTATTTAGTTTGAACTAACAAATGCATTTTACCTATGGCCAAATACTTGACTCCCTGAGCCATAATTTACAAAGTGATTTTCGTTTGATTGAACTTTACAAGACCGCAGGATTTGGAATCCAATGTCAAAACCTACCATCTGCCTATGTGATTTGAAGCCAACAAGACAGTGAATCCTTTGGGTTGTGTTTGCTTATTACATGAGGTTTGCTCACTCTCTTCTTATGCCTCTTCATTATCTGAAGATGGAAAATGCGCTCTCGTACAAGGTAGACGAATTTATGAGTCCAACAGGCTGAATCTAGATGCAAGGCTAAGCAAGATCTCTTTATTATCATTAAGATTAATAAATTATAACAATAGCTGCTAACACACATTGAGGACTAACTTTGGACTAGACAGTTTGCTAGATACTTCCTGTGGACTCACTTGACCATCAAAATAACTGTATGAATTTGGAACTCTTATAACTCAAATTTTCTAAATATGACAGGCTAGTCACAGAGAAATCAATTAACTTGTCTGAGGTCACATAAATAGAAGTTACGGATTTGGATTTGAAATTAGGAACATCTTATGCCAGTGCCATGGCCAAGCATTTAATCTGTTACCATATTACTGCTACTTTTTTACATAGTCCACACACTAGAATTCAGTCAAGTAATGGTTGAGATATTTGAAACCGTTTGTCATCAGTAATGGGGCCAATACAATTTTCAAGGTATCATATTTGAAGTGTATTTGCTTGACTCATGGGTCATTTCAGTCACAGCACAGAACAAAATGGGAAGGCTGACAACGGGCAACAGATCTCTGTCCTCATTCCTACTCTTTCTAGTTATGTGAACTTAAGCAATTCCCTTGACCTTCTTGGACTGCAGTTGGCCTCATCTTTATAAATGAAGAGACTTGACTAAATTATGTCTAATTCCTTTCCAAGTCTGACCTTCTGTTTCTACAAAACCATATCCTTTATATCCACACAGGGACAAAGACATAAAAATAATAATAAAATACATGTGTGTAAATACCCTTACAGATTTGCTAACCTTGCACTCCCTGAATAGCATCTTCATTGTATTGCCTGAAATATCATCATGCATTTTTCCCCTCAGCCCTTTTTGACACATGCTAATTAGAAAAAAAAATGCCATTCTAAGTGAAGGGGGCCTCTTCATCTTCCACTTCACCATATGACTCCTGGGCTCAAAGAAACATTTTTATGGGCATTTTTTAATATGCTACTGTTTTAACCTCTTGACCTTGTCTTGGGCACTTTATTTTCTGTCTTCAGCTTCAATATTCATTAGTAACACTGTGACAAAACGGAATATGAATGGCATTAGGAAATTGAGCCCTACTCCAGCTAAGAAAGCTATGCTAATGCTCACACATTGAAATAGAGCAAAGACGTTTGATGTTTCTATACCAAGGGCTGGTTTCAAATGATCGTGAAAACGTGCTAAGACTTTTCATGTGAACAGTACGTTTAAAGACAAACTCATTTTTAAAAATAACAATAAATGCAGAGTTTACTTCCCCACCCCAAGCTAGAACTTCATTATGTGCCAAATACATTATTTGGGACTGGTATGGAGCATGACATACTAAATGTTCTGACCGTTGTAACATATGCATAGATAATATATGGCTCATACAACTTTCATAACCCTCTCTGCTGATTCTCTTCTAATATCTCTCTAAAGACATTTGTGGTATCATTCTTCATTTATTTTGCATGCTGCTTTCACCCATTGTGGATAAACATGAATATAAAATTCTAGAAGTACGAATAGTTATCTTTGCTGATGCTTGGTGAGGTTTTAATAAAATATACATGACACCAGTGGTATGTATCTGGGAGTTATATAGCAGTGAAGAAATCCAGAGATAATTATAATCTTTTATGCTGATGGAGGAATTAGCACCTCAGTAATAAGCAATGTGAAGTAGCATAGCCAGAGTTTTCTATTCGTCCTTGAACCATTCTATGTGAATGCAAATAACTAACACATATAATTCTAATTTTGATGGCCCTATTCAGGAGTAGAAATCTAGATGGAAAGACAAGAGGGGCCTTGTATAAGTTTAGTGGAGAAAATCCTCAAATGATTGTTGCCTACATCTTTTACCTGAACACAAGGGTTTCAAAAACAAAGTCTATTTGGTGGCTTAACAAGGAAACTCATTTCTTTCCACTATGTCACCAGTGTCCTCCATTCTTGTGTATAAAACAAAACTCCTGGTTTACCATGAACTACATTCTTTGAAGGCGTCTTAGTCATTTTGTACTGCTATAACCAGCATATCTGAAACTGGGTAATTTATAAATAACAGAAATTTATTATCCCACAGATCTAGAGGCTGGGAAGTTCAAGATCAAGGTACTGGTATCCGGTGAGGACCTCCTTTCCCATCTTTACATGGTGGAAGACAGACGGGCAAGAGAAAGCTAATGTTGTGTTCTCACACAGCAGAAGAGCAGAAAAGGGAGAACCCACCGCTGCAAGCTCTTTTTACAAAGGCATTAATCTATTCAAGAGAGCAGAGCCCTCATTAGCTAAACACCTCCCAAAAGGCCACACCTCCCAATAGTGTTGTATTGGGGGTTAAGTTTCAACAAAAGTTTGGAGGGAACAAAAACATTCAAATCATAGAAGTAGGTTATTTATTCATGCTGCCTAGATTTCTTGAATTTATAAAATTAAATCAAATGCACACCTATAATTTTTGACTTCAGAGAAACAAGGGCCATTTCCAGTGACAGACATTTCCAGTTCAGTGAAGATTAAGATGTCTAAATCATTACACAAGACCATGCTTACAGCACGTAGCAGATCAGGAATAAATGAAATCTTTGCACTGGGAAAAGAGATCATTGCGTCATAAAATCTGGCGAGGTATACACTGCCATGTTAACAGGGGTTGCTTTTGTGTGGTCAGCATTTTTTTCATATTTGATACAGTTGTTCTATAGCTTTCTATAACAAATTTACAAAAATGACAGTCTATTAAAAACAAGTTAACAAAATTAATGATGGCTTCATGCCAGTAAGTGCATCTTTCTTTCATTGCTCAACTTTGAAAAACTGTGAGTACCTGCTATGCTATTCATTGACATGTATAACATAAAAATACATCGTATGTACCACGTACCAGATACTGAAGAAGGTCTATGTGTGAATTAACTCATATCGGTATGGTATTTCTAAAAATAGTCATTATTTTACTGCGAAAAATAGTCATTATTTTACTGTATTTCTGGTAAAAAAAAAAAATCAGAGATTCAGAAACTGTGTAACTTGTAAGCAGCAGAAAAACTAGATCTATTAAAATATGTGATCAAATCATTTTCAACATTCTTTTTTATTTTTTTCTTAGAGGACACTCAAGAGCATGCTCTACTGATGTACCCTTCTATGGGTAACTCAAGGCCATAGTGTGACCAGAAATATTTAAGTCACTTTTGCAGTTGATTTTCATTTCAGGTGAAGCTTCCTTCCCTTCCCTTCCCTTCCCTTCCCTTCCCTTCCCTTCCTTTCCCTTCCCTTCCTTTCCCTTCCCTTCCCTTCCCTTCCCTTCCCTTCCCTTCCCCTTCCTCTTTCTTTCTTTCTTTCTCTTTCTTTCTTTCTTTCTTTCTTTCTTTCTTTCTTTCTTTCTTTCTTTCTTTCTCTCTTTCTTTCTTTCTCTTTCTTTCTTTCTTTCTTTCTTTCTTTCTTTCTTTCTTTCTTTCTTTCTTTCTTTCTTTCTTTTTCTTTCTTTCTTTCTTTCCTTTCTTTCTTTCCTTCCTTCCTTTCTTCCTTTTCTTTCTTTCTTTCTTTCTTTCTTTCTTTCTTTCTTTCTTTCTTTCTTTCTTTCTTTCTTTCTTTCCTTCTTTCTTTCTTCTTTCTTTTCTTCTCTTTTCTTTTCTTTTTCTTTTTTTTTTGAGTCTCACTCTGTTGTGCAGTGGTGCAATCTCGGCTCACTGCAACCTCTGCTTCCCGGGTTCAAGTGATTCTCTTGCTTTAGCCTCTTGAGTAGCTGGGATTACAGGTGCCCACCACTGCGCCTGGCTAATTTTTGTATTTTAGTGGAGAGGGGGTTTCACCATCTTGGCTAGGCTGGTCTTGAACTCCTGACCTCGTGATCCTCCCGCCTCAGCCTCCCAAAGTGCTGGGATTACAGGTGTAAGCCACCGCTCCCAGCCTCAGGTGAAGCTTTCTAACCAATGTTACTTTATGTTATTGTATTTCTTTAACATTTTTACACGGAAATCTATTAACTTGGGTCAACCATATGATTGTGGTGGATGGCACACCATTTACAATTTTCGTCATCTAGTATTGGCTTACCAAATAATGATGGAGGAGATTTTTAAAAATCAATGCATCCCATTTATTATTAAGTCAATTCTGCCTCTTATAACTTTGATATTTCACTTCTAAGTATGTTATCTGGAGTCACATAAATGTCTCTTGTATGGGATAAATATTTTGTTCTATTGCAGTATTTAAATGTTTTAACCATGACCCTCACCAACTCAGATACTCTTGGGGTGTCTAACCTGGAGATAAGCAGACATAATTTATGTATCTCCTCCCGAATAATGGTTTCTATATCCTCACCCCCTTGTTAGCGGAAATGTAGAGCGATAGTTAAAAGTGTGGGCTCTAAGGTTGATCCAACTGGCCTGTAGCCTGGCTCTGCCATAATGGCTCTGTGACCTTGGGAAAATGACTTACCTCTGTTTACCTCCCTGCGTCATCATGAAAGAAAGATTAAACTATGGCACTTGCCTTGCAGAGCTGTTGTTAAAACAATGAAATAAAGTAATTTACATGGCATATGTGTACTTGGAATGTTCATTGTTCATATTTTTACTCTTGTTGCTTGCCTTTACACATAGTTTTGATTGTCAAAAACCAACATAAAGCAAACAGCCTTTGAAAGTGTAGCACCATTTCTCATCTCAGAGTGTTCTTTAAAACCATCTTGATCAGGGAATATTATATATCATTGGAAGAAAAGGTAAAAATTGAATCCGGTACCTACCCTCTGAACTCTCTGTCCTCAGCCCACTGTACATGATACAATGAGAACACTTACAGACTGTGTTGCAGTTTCTGTTCTTTGCTATAGCTATTCAACTCTGAGTCCCTTCAGAATTGGAACGGTATCTTTTTTCTATTCCCACACGAAGTACTTATTACACCAGTTGAAAATATTGGATAAGTATGTAATTGTTATAACTGATAGGGTCTGGTGTAATCAGAAGAGGAAATTAAAACAGGGTCATAAACTCTAGGGTCCCCTTGACCAAAAGGAAGATACATTTGGTCATTTTGGGGCTTATAATTTTATCTCTAATTTACAAAGTACCAAGAAGAACTGTCCTCAGCAAACTAATATGAGTAAAGTCTCTCACATTGTTGATTGTAATGAGCAATGATGTATTTATTTTTACCTAAAAATATTGAGTTAATTATAAGGTAGGAGAGTGCTAGAATGGTAAGAAGTAGTAATGTAGTACTAAATAGTTTGATTTTTTTTTTTTAATATATTTCTCTTGTTGCACTCTTATGGAACAACCTACACCATGGCTGCTACTTTAAAAAGCAAAGCACGTGTCTCATGAACAAAATCCAGTCTGAAGCAAACCAAGGCCTTTTATTTCTTGAATCAGTAAACTATTTTGGGGTAAATGAGGCTTTTGGTGGGAAGTGCAAAAAACATTTTTGAGAATCAAAGTCTATGCCCATTTTATTTATTCTTTGTATAATTCAAAGGCCGAATTTGATTACTTTTTCAACTAATAAGTTAAAAGTAGTACAGTACATTTTAAATGTGACATAGACTCAGATGAAGAGATATCAACCTGCATAGAATTGTTGTAAATCGCATGCTGTATTTAGTTCAGCAGTTCTGTGTGTATACCTTGCCTTAGTCTGTTCCGGCTGCTATAACAATATACCACGGACTGGGGGGTTTATAAACAATATACATTTATTCTCACATTTCGGGAGGCTGGAAAGTCATCAAAATTAAAAACCCTGACTCTGTGAAATAGCCTCTTAATAGGATAAAACAAGAAAGTAAATACCAGGAGAAAATATTTGCAAATCATACATCCGACAGGAAGGTGTGAGGAAGCCTCCAAACATAATCGCATTATTTAAGGAGGAAAAAAATGATTATAAAATAATCAAAGACACAGAACAAGCATTTCATCAAAAAAAGAGGACATAAAAGATGGCAAATAAGCAGATGATAATATGTTAGTTATGTCATGGGAATGTAAATTAATATCATAGTGAGACAGGTCACATACATCAGAATGCCTTAAACAAAATATCAGAAAAGAATCAAAGGCTAGTGTGGTTCTGGGGAAACCAGGTCACTCCATATTGGTGAAGGTCATACATAATGGTCCAGCCACTCTGGTCCTTTTCCAAACGACAACAACCAAGCAAACAGCGATGTGCAAGTACCCTACAAACCAGCAGCTCAAACACCCCAGCATTAATTCCCACAGAAACGAATGCATCGTGCAGTAAAAGGTTGACACAGCAGGTTTGCTGTGTTCAGAACCTGCACATTTCAAAGACAGGCCTGGCCTTACTTGGCTCCTAGATGTTAATACATACACCTTTAGAATACCATGACTGTTCCTGATAAGAGTGCCCTCCTGTAACTGGGGTCTTAGGCAGTTATATCAACAACAGTGATCTATGGTGGGCACCTTGGGCTCTGGAGTACATGTTTGACCTTCGGGGGAGTCAGCTTCATGGAGTTCTGTGAGTCCTTCTAGTCATCTAATTGGTAGGTATTCTGGAGGACACTACCCCTGACATGACAGCCTTTGCATTCATCCTGGACATGAATGTTCTCGTGTCTATATTGCGTATATTACTTATAGCCAATAACCAGAAACAACTTCTCAGATGTACTTCAAGGAGCAAGATTGAGAGTAGGAGTAGGTTTAGGCATTTTCTTTCAAGGAGTGGGTGTATGTGTTTTCCTTCACAGGAGTTCAGCAATAAACAATGATTACTACCTAACGCACTGGACCATAAGCTCCAAAAGGAAGGGTATGATTTGTTGTTGATGCTGTCTTCTATCTTAATCAGTGCTGTATCATCACACCCTAAAATAGTGCAGAAGTTTACTAAATATTTGCTGTGTAAATTAATTTATGTAGGACTGAGCACTTGCTTATGTGAAAGCTGAGATTATTATATTAATTTCAGACAGAGATGTTGATAACCCTTTACTCCTATTTTAAAGTAAAAAATCACAAAATTCTATTATTCTGAATATATAGTCTTTTATTGGCTTTTCAACATGTCTAAGCAGTTTTAGCAGGTTAGGGACATGCTCTCTTTCACTTCATACACTGGAAAATGCCTGCTACTTACACCTTCTCTTTGTGTGGTGACTTTATAAACCACCCTGAACAAAAGCAACTTCCAGGCTAAGAGTTATTTGAATATTGGGAAAGAATGATTCCAGAAGTCTTTTGGAAGACTTCTCTCCAATAGTTTAGAAAGCTTTCAAGTAAACACATAATAAAGAGGCGTTGTAATTGGATCTCAAGTATATTACACATTCAATTGAGCATAGTATCAATATTAATTCCTTACATATTATGATTAATTGAAATGTTATATTTATTTACAAATGCTCCCATGCTTACACACTAATTTATATCAGTTATCACACCAATAACTGGTCATTCTTAATAAATGAGAACTCTACTACTAAAAATTTATCCATACATTTATAAAAGATGTGTGTGTGCACATATATATGTACATATTGTTGATTGTAATAAGCAATGATACAACAGTGCATGTTTAATACAAATTTAATAGATTTTCAAATATCTTCAATCCAATGTTGGTTGAATTAGCTGATGAGGAGCCCATGAATGTAAAGGCCAACTGTGTGTGTGTTTGTGTGTGTGTGTGTGTGTGTGTATTGGCTGATGTGTATATACACACATATATGTATATACACACACACACACACACGGTGGTTTGTAGAGTCACCACACAAAGAGAATGTGTAAATATATAATTACCCTCATATTGTTGATTGTAATAAGCAATGATGTATTTATTTTTACCTAAAAATGTTGAATTAATTATAGGATAGGAGAGTGCTAGAATGGAAAGAAGTAATAATGTAGTACTAAATAAACCGTTTGTTTTTCTTTTTTACATTTTTCATATTGCATTTTGATGGAACAATCTACACCACACATATATACACACAAACACATACATGTATACACACACACACATATATTCACATATATGTATGTGTATATATACACATCAGCTAATACACACACACACACACAAACACACACACAGTTGGCCTTTACATTCATGGGTTCCTCATCAGTTAATTCAACCAACATTGGATTGAAAATATTCGAAAAGCTATTAAATCTGTACTAAACATGTACCAATTTTTTCTTGACATTATTCCTTAAGCTATAGAGTATAGCAACTATTTACAAAGCATTTACATTGTTTTAGATATTATAAGTAGTCTAGAGATGATTTTGAGAATACAAGAGGAAGTGTGTAGGCTATATGCAAATACTATACCATTTGATATCAGAGGCTTGATCCTCCTGGAAATAATCCCTCATGGACACCCAGAGACAACTATGTATATATATATATGCGTGAGTTAAAAATTTAAAGCCCCTTTTTACTGTATTGTATTGACTTAATTGCAAAATATTCAGATTTAAAGCTCAAACTCTAATGATCATTCAATTATAAACACATTGCTATTACTTAAGCAAGAGAATTGCTTGATATTAGATTTTAACTTGGTATAAAATAAGGAAATTTAAGTGATGAAAAAGCCTATCTTTGAAAAGGCAATGTTGTGTAGATTAATAAAATTATATAAGAGGTACTTTAGTCTCCTCAGAAGCATATTAAAAGGAAAATACATATTATTAACTGATTTAGAAACAGCTAAAACGGAACTTCTTAAATAGTAATTGCTGTTTTAACATGCTTGGAGGACTCCTGGAATATAAAGTATGAACGGTTGGTTTCCAGTGTGGACATTTGTCCCCAGTATGAGCTTTGTGGTAAGAGGTCACGTTCATTGTCTCTAGTCACAATCATTGTGGGTGTTATGCTCAGAGACCGTATGACCCACAGTGTTCCATGTTGAATGCCTGGCAAGCTGGCGTATGTCATTACTGCAGAGTAGGTGGTGCTGTCGCGGCAGCCGCGCAGGAACTATAGATGCGATTTCCCAAAGCATACATTTTACTAACAGATTTGAGAGAAAACTAATGTTATCTATGTTTAAACTGACATGGCTTTATTATAAGTGGAATACAAAATATGCATGAAGTTTTCAAATAAATCCAAAGACTTAAAAAATGTTTTACTTTTCTTGTTGGTTGAGAGCCTCTGGAGGTTCTCATTCACTCCCCTCTGCTATTAGAATAATTCAGTGGGAAAGTTTGTGAAATACCACATCATTGAATCTTGGGTCTTTGATAGTCTACATTAAATAAAAATGAATTTTTTTCAAGATGGCAGCTATGCATATTCTACAGACACTTGTTTATTCCTCTTTCCGCAAAGCTGGGTCTAGCCCAAATTTTGGCTGGGAACTTGGTATTCAGGGAACTCATTTCCTTTTCTTCCTCTGTCTCTCCCTCCCTGACTTTGTCTCTTCCTGTTTCCTCTACTTTTCTTATTTCTTACTATTTATCCTACTTCTTCCTTTTTATCTCTTCCCTTTTCCTTCTCCCTATCTCCCAGTTCATTCCTCTGTTTTTCCTTCAAATATTTATTAGGCATCTCATACCTTAGGCACGGTGATAAGCAATGTGGCTATAAAGATGGAAGATGAGAGAGAAAGAATTGGAGCATTCTGCTTTCAGCTCCAGATAATTATACTTATTTTTTTTTCAGAACTATGTCACTAGTGCCATCTATGATATGTAGCCTATGTTAAATGCTCAATAAATATTTATGAATAAACAAATCAAAGAATGCATAAGGGAATGTAACAAAGCAATTACAAGTAAAGAAGTTTTAATAATGTCTGCATTTCATTTGATCTTATTACTTGAGTCTTGCACTGACTGATAAGTGAGAAAAGTGGAAGAACTAAGGTGTAAACTCAGGTGTCATGGTGCTGCTCCCTGGAGAATATCTAGCTTTGAAACTTTGTCTTGTCTTCAGTGAAGACCAAGGAGTCTGGCAAGAATCAAAGACGGGAAATAACATTTTGTGCAGAGTAAAGAACATATTCAAAAACAATAAAGCAGAAAATGGCATGGCATGTTCAAGAGATGATGAAACTATTTCAACATGACTAGTGCAAACCACCCTGTCACAGCAGAGGGATGTTTGGGAGTAAGAATAAGTTGCTTGGTAGAAATCATGAAAAATAAATATTTTGGCAAACAGAACAAAATGAACTTATGTATTATCACAAGTGCTTTTGAATTTTCCTTCTCAGATATTGCTTATCCTTGATGCTCATTTAATTCTTCCAAACATGCTTTCACAGGGTAATAAACCAATTACTTTGTTCACACTTTTAAGTTGGTAACAAGAGCTGAAGCAGAGATTCAGAATTAAATTCCACAGCAATACTGCAGGTTACAATAGTGTGTGAGACTTCTGGGCACAATTTTTGGAAAGAGTACTCAGTGATTTCAGTGCTCACGCACCTGCTTAAAAGGATTCAACTCCATCTGGTTGTTTCCATCAGGGATGTGAGTAAAGTGTTATCAGACATTTTCATTTTTCAGGAGGCAAGATATCAATGCCTGAATATAAAATATAAAACATTAAATGTTGATTAACTGTATTGGTTTTCTATTACTTTTGTACAAATCACCACAAACTTGGTAACTTAAAACATGCTTACTAACTTATAGTTCTGTAGGTCTCAAGTTTGATATGGGTCTCATTGGCTAAAATCAAGGTATTAGAAAGACTGAATTTTGTTTTGCATTCTGCAGGCTCTTGGGAAGAATCCATTCCCTTGGTCTTTTCTTGTTCTGGAGGTCACTCACTTTTCTTGACTCATATCCCCCTTCCTCTGTCCTCAAAGCCAGCAACATTGCATCTTTCTAAACCTTTCTTCTGCAGTCACATCACCATCGGACTACAGCTAGAAAAGGTTCTCCACTTTCAAAAACTTATGTGACTAGATGGTCCACCTGATTAATTCAAAATGACACCTGCAAAGTTTTTGGCAATGAAAGGAAATGTATTCACAGGTTCCTGAGATTAGGACTTGCACCTTGAGGGGTGGGATTTGAAATTTGTCTACCACACAAGTTTATGTGTCAGTACATAAGTTTTTATTACTGTGTAAGTCAATGCCAATTGTCAGATAAGTAGTGTTTATAAAGCCAATCTTTATTTATCTCTAATACGTCAATATTTTCACCTCTATTTTTTTCTTTTTGTAAAGAAAGGCCAGGGAGAGTGACCAGCAAGATGACAGAATAAAAATTCTCTGGCTCTACTCTTCCTCACAGAAGTCCACCTAGCAACTATCCACATATAAGAACATCCTCATGGATATCTCAGAACTTGAGAGTGGACCATGGAACTGAGAAAAGCTGCATCTGAAGAGTAACAGGAACAGTTTCACTTGGTTTGTGTTGTCCTTCCCTCCAAGCTGGCACAACCTCACACAAAGATGATTCCCCTTGGCCCACAATTTCAATAGTGGGGAAAGAGAGTCAGAGACAGCCACTCACCCACCATTCTGGGATCCTCTGCAAGAGACCTATTTCTGTCCTGTCTCATGGGGGAACATTAAGATACTGGCAGTGCTGGACTACCTGGGTGGGGTCAGTTAGAAACAAAGAGCAGGGTGGAGCTCAAAGTGACTAGCGAAGAGATGTTGGTAGTAGCTCTGCATTCTGGCCAACAGAGGAATCCCACCACAGAAGCAGCACAGTCCCACCAGAAAATCCCACCTGGCCAACAACATCAATCTGCAGAAAGCACAGTAGACAGGTTATCAGTTTAAAATAGCATATTATATGTGTAGGGTGATTTATGTTGACCACATGGTAACCACGAATCAAATACCTATAGTAGTGTCACAAAACATAAAAAGAGACTCAAGTCATGCTACCACTGAAAATCACCAAAACACAAAGGAGGACAGTAAGAGAGAAAGAAACAAACAAAGGATTTATGAAGCAACCAGAAAACAAATTACAAAGTGGTGGTAGCAATTTCTTACCTAGGCATAAATACTTTGAATGTAAATGGATTAAATTTCTTCAATAATAAGAAATAGAAAGTCTGACTAGATTTAAAAAACTTTACTTTGCCTATGAGAGTCTTGCTTTATTCATAAAACACACATAGACTGAAAGTGAAGGGACAGAAAAGATATTCCACACAAATGGAAATCAAAAGAGAACATTAACTACACTGAAACAAAATAGACTAAGTTGAAAACTGCAAAAAGAAACAGGTAACTAAATAATGAGAGGCATAATAATTATAAATATATAGGCACCCTACATCGGAGCAGTTAAATATATAAAGCAATTATTAAATGATCTGAAGTGACAGGTAGATTCCAAGATTCCAAGTAGGGGATCTCAATACCCCTTTTTCCACAGTGTACAGATCATCAAATCAGAAAATCAATAAGGAAACATTAGGCTTGAATTAAACTTTAGACACAATGGACCTTACAGACATATACAGATGTTCCATCAAACAGTAAGAGAATACACATTGTACTCATGTGCATTTGGAACAGTCTCCAGGATGTATCATGTATTAGGCCATCAAACAAGTCTTAACAAATTTTAAAAGATTGAAATCATATCAAGATCTTCTCCAAAAACAATGGCATGGGCCTGGCGTGGTGGCTCACGCCTGTAATCCCAGCACTTTGGGAGGCCGAGGTGGGCGGATCACAAGGTCAGGAGATCGAGACCATGGTGAAACCCCGTCTCCACTAAAAATAGAAAAAATTAGCCGGGCGCAGGGGCGGGCGCCTGTAGTCCCAGCTACTCGGGAGGCTGAGGCAGGAGAATGGCGTGAACCCGGGAGGCGGAGCTTGCAGTGAGCCGAGATTGCGCCACTGCACTCCAGCCTGGGCGACAGAGCGAGACTCCGTCTCAAAAAAAAAAAAAAATAAAATAAAATAAAAAATAAAAAATAATAATAATAAAATTAAAAAAAAAAACAATGGCATGAAACTAGAAAGAAACAACAGGAGAAATCTTGGAAAATTCACAAATACGTGGAAATGAAACAACATGCTTCTTAAAAATGGGCAAGAGAAGAAATTAAAAAGGAAATATAAAAATATCTCAGGATCAATGAAAATGGAAATACAACCTACCAAAACTTATGAGATGCAGCAAAATTAGTCCAAACAGAAAAATTTATAGCAATAAATGACATCAAATATATCTCAAATAAACAATCTCAAAGAATTAGAAAAAAGAAGAAATTAAGCCCAAAGTGAGCAGAAGGTTAGAGACACCAGAAAGACGAGAAAAAAAATAATTAACAAAACAGGGTGAGTTTTCTTAAAAGATAAATCAATAAACTCTATCAGCTATAATAAGCTAGACTAGGAAAAAAGAGAAAACTCAAATACATAAAATAAAAAATGAAAGAGGAGGTTTTTTTTCTGTTTTGAGAAATGACAGAAAAATGGTCAAAAATCATAAAATCTTTAAATACAATCTACTTTACAGAATTTATACAGGTGGAGAATTCCTATTCCCAAAACCCCAAATCTTAAATTCTTCAATATTCTAAACTTTTTTAAAAGCCAACATGATACCACACATGGAATATTTCACACCTGACCTCATGTGACTTGTCACAGTCAAAAGACGGTCAAAACTTGGTTTCATGCACAAAATTTAAGAAAATGTATGTATGTACCTCAGTCTATGTGTATACGGTATACATGAAACATAAGTGAATTTTAGATTTAGACTGAGTCTCATTCCCCGGATATCTCATTAATATGCAAATATTCCACAAATAAAAACAAAAACAAAATCCAAACCACTTCTGGTTTCCAGCATTTAGGATAAAAAATGCTCAACCTGGATTTTCATTCTTTCAATAAATTCTGTGAAAAGCATTAAGAAAATTTCTATTTAAAAAAAGTATTGTGTGAGTCTAAAAACTTCTAAAAATAACCCCTTAATGTGTTTGTCTTTTCGAGTTTATTGTAAGGTGCCTTTTTCTTATGGACCTCTGTATTCTGTACGAGCCAAACTTCTCCTTTGCCCCCTGAAGTTTCTCTGGAAATCAGCTAACAACAGTCAGATTGTAACTGGATCCAAGTTGATTTGCTCACCATTCAAATGTCAAACACAAGAGGTGAGGGCTGGTGTGAGGAAAAGTTGGTTGAAACAGAGGGCTAGCAAACCAAGATGTGAAACTGTATTCTAAAGCGCCATTGACATTTTAAATTTTACCGTAGAAATTTTAAAGGAAAACTTAGTATGGGAGGCATGCAGGAGTGGGGCAGGGGGTGCAGGGTACGTGTGTCGTGTTGATTGCTATGTGAGTAACTGCTCATATGCGGATCTGGTTGGCATTATGTTCAGCTAGATGATGCTGGACTAATTGTTCATGACTTCCCCTAAGTGAAAGGATTCCACAGGGGCTATAGGCTTCTTGCCTAGTTTGTTTAAAGATTGCCTCTGGAATTCCTTAAGCAAGAACATAATTAGATAAGCATGTATGGCTAGAGGGGAGTTTCTAGAGAAGGAAGGAATGAAGGGGAGAGAGGGAAGGGAAGAAAGTAAAAGAAAGTGGGTGATTAAAACATATTTTTACAACTGAGGCCCCGGTTAAAAGACTAATAGGAGAAACAGTATACAAAATATAATTATACGCATATTCATGCACGGAAGCAAACAAAACATGGACATATTAAAGAAAGGGCCAGAGGGTTGAAGTTTCATACTGTCCTGAGATTACACAAATAATAGGGGTTTGGAGCACACCAAGACCAGTTACAGGAAGGAGCAGAGGAAAGGCGTGGCTAACCAAGGTTTTCTCACTATGCGGATGAAACTGACACAGGACAGGCAAGTCCACAAACTGAGGCTCATCCGGGGGCGTTCTGGGCTTTGCCCAGGAAATAATTCAAGGGCAAGCTGGTGGTGTTAAAAAGTAACTTCAACTGAAGCAGCAGTGTGCAGCAGAAGCATAGGCACCTTTCCTTGCGGAGCAGAACTACCACATAGGTGGTGTAGCCACAGTAGCAGTTCAGAGGCAGCGCCTTGCTCATATATATATACCCGCTTTTAATTTTATGCAAATTAAGGGGCGGTTTATACAGACATTTCTAGGATGAGGGTTGTCACTTCTGGGTTGTCTGGTTGTTGTCATGGAAAGGCGTGGTAACTTCCGGGTGTTGCCATGGCAATGGTAAAATGACTTGGCATACAGGTGGGCGTGTCTTACAGGAAGGCACTTCCACCAGGACCTGTTTTAGCTAGTCCTCAATTTGGTCAGGTGTCCAAGACTCACTTCTGGGGTCTAGTCGGACCTCTTACCTCAAAATCTCACGAATAGCAGCTCTTAGAAAGAATGTTTCTGCATGAGTTCATGTCATTTGCAGGGACATGGATGAAGCTGGAAACCATCATCCTCAGTAAACTAACACAGGAACAGAAAACCAAACATCGCATGTTCTCACTCATAAGTGGGAGCTGAACAATGAGAACACATGGACACAGGCGGGGAAAATCACACACCGGGGCCCGTCGGCGGGTTGAGGGCAAGGGGAAGGATAGCATTAGGAGAAATATCTAATGCATGCACGGCTTAAAACCTAGATGACAGGTTGATGGGTGCAGCAAACCACCATGGCACATGTATACCTATGTAACAAACCTGCACATTCTTCACATGTATCCCAGAACTTAAAGTATTAAAAAAGAAAAAAAAAAAAAAAAAAAGAACGTTTCCGTCCGATCCTCAGAGGTGTCAGGCTATCAGTCTTTCTCTCCCAGAAGCCAATCCTTCCTAGATTCTGACAAGGGGAAGGGGGTGGAAAGACAGCCTTGCTATTTATTTCCCAATGCAGATTTTCTCTACAGATGCGAATCTCCTCCACAAAGGCAGCTTTGCTTGGGTATTTCTGTCTGCACTCCCTTTGAATAGCCATCTCAAAATATGTCAAAGAAGTATAATTTGGGATGAAATATTTTTGGTATTATTTAGTCCCTGATTTAAAACTGTATTTTCAGAAAGTTTCATATATTAATGTAGGATTGGTAAGTATAGAGAGTTTGGGGTTAGAAGTTTCTAAATAAGAGTAGGCAAAATGGGTGGGGGAACATTGGAACAAGCCGAGAAAGAAATTTAAGTACATTGCTTTGTATCTTCTTCAAACAGCCTCAGTCCTGAGAATACATCAGTTCAGTTAAACAGTTGTGTCCCAGTGCAGAAGATGTCAATGCAGATGGGCCCTCAAAGCGAGGCCTATGTATATGAGGCAAGCAAACAGAAATTTAATAAGAGGCATTTCTATGTAAACTGTGGGGAAAAGAAAGAGATCAGCCTGTTACTGTGTCTATATAGAAAGAAGTAGACATAAGAGACTCCATTTTGTTCTGTATTTGAGATGCTGTTAATCTGTGACCCTACCCCCAACCTTGTCCTTGCAAGAGACATGTGCTGTGGTAACTCAAGGTTTAATGGATTTTGGGCGTGCAGGGTGTGACTTTGTTCCTAGAAAAGCTAGGTATTGTCCAAGGTTTATCCCCATGTGATAGGATGAAACAATGTTGCTAAAAGGTTTATCTCAAGGCACAGGATTTTCCTTTAAACTTATTCATGTCACAGATCCTTGTTCTTATGTCTTACTGCTAATTTCCTCCCTAAAAACGATCCTATTGTCCTGCCACTCCCTTATCTCTAAGATGGTAAAGATAATTATAAATACTAAGGGAACTCAGAGGCCGGTGCCGGCGTGGGTCCTCTGTAAGCTGAGCGCCGGTCCCCTGGGCCCCCGCTTTTCTTTCTCTATACTTTGTCTCTGTGTCTTATTTCTTTTCTCAAGTCTCTCGTTCCACCTAACGAGAAACACCCACAGGTGTGGAGGGGCAGGCCACCCCTTCAGTAAACAGGGAAAAAAAAAAGTTTAATGGCTGGAGTGGTCTATAAACCAGTTTTGCTAGAGTAACTGAAGTTTCTTCAGTCAGAGTGGGCAGGCAGTGGCAATCTAATAGATTTTTCTGGATTGTAGTTTGAATCAGGTGTTCCAGTGAATTTTCTGAGTAGTTCATACATCAACAGCCATGAAGAGTGTTTATATTTAAGCTGCTGTAGTTATTTCTCTTAAAGTTTATATCAAGTTGTCTAGCTTTAGTTTTCAGAGCGTTAGGAAAAAAAACAGTTTTACTTTCTCATTATTTCAAAACAGAATTTTAGGATGCAAATAGAAATGTTAGTCTGGAGAGTCAGAGTCAGATATTAAACCTAAAAGTTTAGGATTTAGTTTAGACAGCGGGTAATTCATAAAATCTGAAAAAAAAAGAGTTGAAGTTAATGACAGGTGTACCATAGGTTTGATTTATTTGTTGTTGTTTTTGACTGTTGTTGAAACATAATTTTTCTCTCTCCAGTGCCCCATTTCTACCAAGAAGAAATCATAGTATGAACAACTTATTTGCAAACTAAACTTTAGTTTGTAAAATACTTCACTATTTGCATAAAGTGCAAGAAGAATAGTGATTGGCCACAAAGGCTCTTTTTAAGTTGACTTTTTTGGAACTTTTGTATATGAAATTTTGGATTAGACTTAAAAATATTGAGGATTGGGGGACAAGGCAAAGATTGTGTCTGTAATATTTGTACATATTGAATGAATTTTTTTGTAGTCAACAATAGAGAAATTCATTCCCTTAAAGCTGATGCAAAAACCCAGGAGAAAAACACTGAGGGGCTGGGCCACACAAGTCTTCTACAGAGTACCTTGCTTGAGCCTGCTCTGCATAAATAAAGGGACTCAAGAATGCTGGTTACAGAATTATCTGGGGTTTAAATATCCTGTAGATATTTCCAGTTGGTTATTTGGTTGCACCCTATGTAAATGAAGTAGTGGCCCATGACCAGTCTGATTGGTTGCAGAAGGAGGCCAATCAGAGGCTGAAGTTTCAAAGTTACACCCCTATGCAAATGAAGACAAGGCCTGCAACCAGTCTGATTGGTTGTGAGAGGGGACCAATCAGAGGTACTTTCCATTTTTCATCTGTGGCACGGAAGGTGGGGGTAGTGATTGCAAAGGGATCTTTTTGTTACTTGGACATGGTAAGTTGGGATTTTCCTTTTGATTCAGTTCTTGGAAGTCAGTGCAAATTGGCCCTAGGTTCCCTGCCTCCAGACCTTTTTCTCCCGCCTCAATAGTTAAGGTAGCATACAGGAAGGAAGAAAAGAAGTAAATGGGAGAACAAGTCTTACAGAAAACTATTGTGGAGATTTTAACCTTTCCCAAAAGCCAGTGAAGTTCTAGTTAGCAGGAGTTTCAGGGAGAAAAAAAAATCTAGTTCAGTAAGAAGTTCCCATGTGAGAAATAGGATTTTAAAGAGATCAAAGAAGAATAGCAGCTTTTAATTAAGCTTATTTTTGACCAGAGTGCTCTTAAAAATCCTTTCGAATATACCAGTAGCAAACTTTATGTCTCTTGAGAGGTTGAGCTTTCATTGGAACTGAGAATATGGCAGAGGTAGCTGAGGGAGAGATCTGTCTACCTTCCTGGCCAGGGAGAATCCAGCCTCTTTCACTCATTTGTTTGTTTCCCAGTGTGGAGTGAGGTATGTCTCTCTGGGCCAGTGGAGAAAGCAAGATATAAGGAAAACAGAAGTTGCTCCACACTCTAAATATATGCCAAACGTTTAAAACAAAGATATACCTAAACAAATCACTCAAAAACAAAACAAATAAGCACACATGAAATTAAACCCAAGAAGTCCCTCATGGCTTAACCAAGCTCTCCAAAGAGGGATCAAAAGCTGCAACCCTCCCAGGATGCAGAACATCCTCAAAGACATCTCAAAGAAAGGACAGGATTGTTAACTGCACATGAGGTGCACACCACATTTCTGCCCAGCAATATTCTTTAGGATTTCAGCTTCTCAGCTGACTGTCTGCACACAAAGGCTTGATAACCCCTGTGCTCCAGAGATAGAGGATTAAAAGAAACAGTAGGTAAGACCGGAAATCAAAAACTGCCCATAGGGATAGAAAATATATTAATGGTTACCCCAAAAGATCAAGAGTCACAAAATAAAAATTCAACATGGATAATTCAGACTCATTTTTATAAATATTTCTTTTTTCTTCTTAGTTAAAAGGCTTAACATTTCTGAGGGACTGATTCCCTGATCAGGAACCAAACCCTGGCCATGATGGTTAAAAAGTGGAATCCTAGCCACTGAACTATGGGCTGGAGTGCCTTTTTGAAAAATCCCACAAGGGATCCAACACAGCACTTTCAGCAAACTGCCCAGTGTGGTGTCAGAGCCCCGACATTGGAAAATGTTTGACTCACAGGTTGGTAAGAATTTACCGACAAAAGTTAGGTTTGAAGAAAGAAGGATTTGTTAGAAAGAAAGAACGCTGCAGAAGAATGCAGTGGGATGCCTCAGCAGGAGAGGACTGAGCTACCACAATGGATTTTTCCTTAGGGGTATTTATAGACCTTAAAGCACGCGCTTAAGGGTAATTTGGACTATGTTAGCCATGTAGGTCATGAGAAATGATTACATTTGTCCATGTGTTGGTGCCTTAATGTCAGCAAGGGTTGCACAAAGAGTTTCACTATGCATGCATTCTGGAGATGTTTGGAAAGTTTAGTTACTTATGCATTTTAGGGAAAGAAACCTGGAACCAGATGCTTGCTTTAGATCATAGGGAAGTCAAATTATGCCTGAATTCCTCAGATAAGGAGTTTTGCCTCTGGATGTTCTGCTTGATGGCCACCGGTGATCTTTACTGTCCTCACATACAAAGGATTTTAACTTTTTTAAAAAACTGATTTCTGCCTTTCTTTTAAAAAAAAAAATCTTGCCAAGGAATTTTTTAAGTCTCTCTCTCTCTCACACACACAGATTTGTATTTTTATAGGTACCAATAAGATAGCTATTTAAGATGAGAGTGCTCCAAAAAGTTTTCTTTAAAATATAGGTAATTTATTTATTACATAAGTGAACTAGTTCATATTCAATTTGTTTCCTGGTAATCCCAATTGGAAGGGGAAAAAGAAAAGGATTCTTACTACTCTTATTCAACCTGGGCTCCATAGGCAGAAATCTAGGATGATTGACTTGGTAGAGTAATTCTTACTATTTTTTGTAAGCGTTTCCTCCGTTGTTCCAAGGTTCCGTCTGTAGGCTATGAAACAGAGGGATTTGTTATCCTGCTCACAGCACCAAAACTGTAGGGGCCAAGGAAAACTTCTCCTTTGCCCACTGATGTAGTTCATTGAAAAATCAACTGACAAAAGGCAGATTAATAAGAAAAAAAGGCATACAAAATTTATTAGTGTGCACATGTGAAACACAGGCAACCAGCAGGCCTTGGGGCTGCTCTGTCTATGGAGTAGTCATTCTTTTATTCTTCTACTTTCTTAATACACTTGCTTTCACTTTACTGTGTGGACTCACTCTGAATTATTTCTTGTGCAAGATCCAAGAATTCTTGAAACCTTTCCTGGGGTCTGGATAGGAACACCTTTCTGGCATCACATCTGCCACATTTTGGGAAGCAAAGGCTGGGCATGGTGGCTCAAGCTTGTAATTCCAGCACTTTGGAAGGCCGAGGTGAGTGAATCACTTAGGGTCACGAGTTCGAGACTAGCCTGGCTAACATGGTGAAACACCGTCTCTACTAAAAATACAAAAAAATTAGCTGGGTGTAGTGGTGGGCACCTGTAATCCCAGCTACTTGGGAGGCTTAGGCAGAAGAATCACTCGAACCTGTCAGGCGGAGGTTGCAGTGAGCAAAGATCGTGTCACTGCACTCCAGCCTGAGCAATAGAGAGAGACTCTGTCTCAAAAACAAAACAAAGACAAAATATTTCATTTTGTTACACCAGTAAACTACGTGTGTGTGTATATATATGTATATATGATATATATCATTTTTAAATTTTATATAGTGATATATATATCATTTAATTTTTTTTTTTTTTTTACTTTTCACAGACCATCTCCTTTCATCTCTCAAATACTGTCTGACACTTCAAAGCATCTCAATCATACAACGTCTGCCCACATGGCCCAATTGATGTTTTGGAAAACCTTGTCAAGAATTCCAGGGAATGAATAGAATTATTCCAGCAGCTTCTAGAACTTTTCACAGGGTTGTATATTTCTGCTGTTCATTATGGCAGCCACTGACTCCATGTGATACTTGAGTTCTTGAAATGTGGCAAGTGTGAGTGAGGAATTGAATTTTTGGTTTTATTTAATTTTAATTAATTGAAATTTAAATTTAAGTAGTCACATATGGCAAATGGCTACCACATTAGTCAATGCAGCAGAAGTTTCTAAATTGAATATAAAGCACCTGATTATGTCAGGATGGGTTACAATAATAATCAATTTATTTTAACATCCTGCTATTGAAATAATATCATGAGGATGCCAATCAGAAACCATCCTCTTTTATTTCTGGTGTTGTTTTTATGAGCACTAATACTCTAGAGTTTTGAATGATGGATTAAAATAACTAAATTCTAGCTCCATGTGATTTTTTCTACTTCACTAAGTGTATTTTTCATGTGTATACAAAAGATGATACTCTACCTGAATCTTTCATTGTGATTTATGATAATATTTACATTTTAAGAATTATTGAGCACCTACTAATTACTAGATATGAGACAAGTTCTTGGTTTGCAAAGATAAATAAAACATGGTTTCCAATCGAGCTTATAGTCCAGCTTTATATTGCTTGTGAAAATTGATTTAATATTTATAAGGTGCTATGGAAAGTCAAGGATTATTATCTTTTGTTCTTTAGTCACTGTAATGTTTTCTGTATATAAAGGTCAGATTTTCAATAGTAAAAGATATTGGAAAGGCATAAAAACTGGAAAATAACAGACCAAGCTGGGAAAAGCTGACTATATTAAGACCGCAAATATCTCTCAACGAGTGGTGTTAGGTAGGTGACAAGAAGGCAAGGGACTTTTCCATTCATTGAAAGCAATAAATAAAAACCAATATCTGGACAGTGTTTTAAGCTTATGAAGTACAGTCACAGCACCTAGGCCCACACTTAAGGTGTGCAATCTCCATTCTGGTATTGTAGAAAATAAGAAATGGTAGGGAAAGAGAAAGAACTGAATTTTTTTCTGAAGGAAATTGAGTGTAGAGAAGAAATTAGGCCACCAACCAGCAAGAAATTTATGATAAGCAAAAGCCAGATAAAGTCATCTTCACTCTTTTCATAAGACGACCAGAATAAAGACAAAAAATAAATAAAATAAAACAGCTTCACTGGGTGAGACCAATGTCCTGTTCATTTTTGCAGCCACCAATTGCATACTTGAGGCAAGTCCAAAGAACTGGAATGCGATCATTAGTGAGATTGTGCTTACCACTAACATTTTAATGAATGTGAACGTATCTTTCAATAACAACAGATTTATTGTTGTGTTGTGATTGCTTGGTGTTTATGCCACTACTGATTTGTGATTTTTAAATATAACTTAATGAAGTAATGACCATTATGATCTCTATCTTACATATAAGGAAACTGGATCATCTAAAGTTAAGTTACCTGCCCGGGATGACATAGCTATTAAGTGATGCCAAGTCTCCTTTATTTTAGATATGTATATAATGTTTCAAAAATATTTTATTAGAAGAAGAAATTAATAGTAAACAACTATTTCTAAGCATAGAGTTTCAAGTTTCACTTGTGAGACTACTCGGTGATCTAGTACAACTTTTTTTTTAAGCTACCGGGTACTCAGTGATGTTTGATGAAAAATAAATGGCTTTGTCAGATAATAAACTTAGTTTAAGTACTAGGATATCAGATGGGCATAAGATGTGATCCTTGCTTTTGATGAGCTTCTAAAAACTTCATCTCCTTCCACTGATGCCCATAATCCATTGACTGGGTTCGATGTATCCAGTTAATACAACTGAAATTTTCTTCCTCAAACTGAAATGCTTTTGTCTACTGCCTACTTTGAAGAAGATATCAAAATCTCCAAATCTTCTATCTCCAAATTCAGTGTTACTTTGGGATCTTTTACTTATTTAATACCACCGATTTCTTTCCTATTTACTACTATCTGCTACTGCTTCTAGCATATTCGCCTCAGAAAATAAATATCCTTCCCTAATTTCCCATTGCTAAGACCAGCTGGTAAAATGTATCGGAATCTTATAAACCTGCAGGTGCTGTCAAACATTTTCTGTAAGGGGTTAGTTTGAGCAGTGTCTGTCTCAACCCTGCAACTTTGCCTTTACAGCAAAAGTGTCCTGAGACAGTTACATAAACAGCTGGTCATGGTTATGTTACAATAACACTTCATTTACAAAAACTGGGTGCTTGCAGATTTGCCCTGTGGGCTGTGATTTTTTGACCCCCGAATGCAATTGCAGTATATAGAGAGTTCACTCCCTCCTACAATACAAACACTTGAATTTGGGTTCTGTGTTCTGGTGAGGTATCTGAGTTATCTGAAATTGCATTCAGGTCATAATCTTCAGGTTAGTGAGGTATAGACACTCATACTTATGGGAAATCTAGAAAGATAAGACACATTTTAGTGACAGAACTTGGGAAATGATATTCACTTTCTCTTTCCAGTAACATTGTTTCCTCTTTAAAAAGTTTGAAAGGGGCCGGGCGCGGTGGCTCAAGCCTGTAATCCCAGCACTTTGGGAGGCCGAGACGGGCGGATCACGAGGTCAGAAGATCGAGACCATCCTGGTTAACACGGTGAAACCTCGTCTCTACTAAAAAAAATACAAAAAACTAGCCGGGCGAGGTGGCGGGCGCCTGTAGTCCCAGCTACTCGGGAGGCTGAGGCAGGAGAATGGCGTAAACCCGGGAGGCGGAGCTTGCAGTGAGCTGAGATCCGGCCACTGCACTCCAGCCTGGGCGACAGAGCGAGACTCCGTCTCAAAAAAAAAAAAAAAAAAAAAGTTTGAAAGGTTTTATCATTTTTTTTTAAGCAATTGGTGGGTTTCTTTGTAAAACTTAGACTATTGGCCTTGTAGTAGTAGTTAAAAGAACTAAAAATAGTATTTTTTTAAAAAAGGAGATCTATGAGGCTAGGAGCAATGAGATTTCAGTTCCTTACACTTGGAGGAGCAAGAAATAAATAAATAAGTAAGTAAATAAATAAATAAATAAATAAAAAGTTGGGGTGGGATGGTAAGACGCTGACACCTTGTAACAGATAGTGATGTGTTCCTGTATTCCGAATTTGTTAATTTGCCTGAATCCTCTTTCAACTATTTATATTCTCAGGCTCTAGAGAAAATGGAGGTGTACCTATGCTACCTATTAGGTTAAATGGTACTTACTTTTATTTCTTATAATCTGACCTTTATCAAGATTGACGCGGGGCGTTCAATTTGCTTCAACGAATCTTCTAATGCCAACACTGTGATCAGTCTCTTGAGTCCGCTTGTGACATGCTAGGCTATAATCATCCACTCTCCAAGCCATCATCATTCTAGTTAAAGGTCTAATCCTCTTGCGACTAATCCCAGACTCCAGGAACTCTCAAGAAATTTTCCATCTAAACTGAGAACGAAGCGACATTGTTCTGGAATGGAAAGACACAACAACTTAGAGTGCTATGAAATTTTCATTCCTTTGGGGCTTTCTGCTGCAGAAAGTAAGATTAGTAGGTCACCTCATCATTAAGGAGAGAAACACATTTATCAAAGCACCAGACATAATATTAAGTCTTAGTGATAAAGTGGCGAACAAAAGAAACATTATTACGCTTTCTTACATCTTGAGGGCTGGGGGATGGGGGTGGGGGAATTCAGCATACTTACTTTGCTAAAGATGAATCTTAATCATGTCTGCTGCCTTATATTTTAACTTTAACCTTTTTTCTTTTTTCTTTTTTCATTGAGTGATGCAGCCTGTCAGGAAGAGTTTCCTGAAGGATATTTAATCCGAGAGCTGATAGGTGAATGGGGATCACCAGGCAAGGGGAGAGCAAAGCCTATTCTAGTCAAAGGCAATAGCGTGGGTCACCTTCCTGAGGTGTGGGAGGTGGAGCTAGGTAGAGACATAAAGACATAGAGGAAGAAAAAAAATTGGGCGAGAGAGAGATGCGTTGGAGGGAATGAGAAGTACAACTGAAGCAGGGGATTTCCCTGACTCCTTCGCGGGACCTGTGACAGAGGTGCCTCGTTTCTTCAGCCCCTTGCTCTCAACTCTTCACGGAAAGGAGCAGGTGAGTGAACGAGGGGGGAATTGGAGTGCATGAGCGCTGGAACTGGCCAGCCGCTTTGCAGAAGGAGAGACCTCCATGAGGGCCCTGCGTCAATGTCCAGTTGGGGTGCCTGCAACCCCCGAGGCCCCAGAGGGCTTGTTACAGTGCTCTTTTAGCTCTGCCATTCCTGGACAGCTTAAATGTTAATAGCTCAGTGGGCCATTTGCTTTGTCGCGTGGGGCGGCTGCCCTCTGCCAGCGAGGGCGAAGGGTCAGTGTGACAGCATTTTATATATGCGCTTGTGGCTCTGGAGCTTTTGTCCAGCGTCCAGGAAAAATGAGGTTACACAAACGAAGAATGGTAAACGCAGGGCATTTTATTGCCGATGAAAGTGGCTCTCAGCCGGAAGGGGAGCTGCAAATGGGATGGGGGGTGTAGGTAATCGTCCCCTGAAGTCCGGCTGTTTCCAGCCAGACTTCTCTGAAGTTACCTCGTCAAACTGTCCCTCTAAAGTCAAGCCACTTTTCTCCGATGTCCGGTCGTAGTCCTGAATCTGGGGTTTCTACAGGCACAGGATGCGGCAGAGTGGGACCATGGGTGATTTAGGAAAAGACAACATTTAAGCAAGGAAATGGGGATATAAGTCCTCACTTTGGGCCGCAGTTTCAGGCATTTTGGCTTGAGGGTGGGGTTTTCGCTGGAGACTGACCCTTTTCTGCCTAGAATTTCTCTGCCTCCTGTCGCGATCACAATGAAGGCAGATGAGAAAGAGTCACAAGGAGGATCTTGAAGATGAATATGCAGAGGTAGGAAGGCGCAGAATATTCATTTATTATAAAAGCTAAAAGCATACCATTGAAGAAGTCTGAGAAGAATGATGTAACCAGAATAGCTTTTATGAAAAACAAATCTGACTGTTGTTTAGATTTTAAAAAATGGAAAAAGCATGGGGAAAAAAAAAGCAAATTGAAAGCAAGAAGATCAGCTTGAAGGCTACCGCAGCATTGCTGTAAAATAGGAGGCCTAATCTACTCTAAATCGTTTGGCGATGGTGGGAGAAAGCAGATGCGTATTTCAGGGCTTTTGGCAATGAGTTGTTATTGGAAAAGCTGAACATTGATAACATTTTTACTCTTGTACCAAGGTGATTCTTATCCATGAAAGCATCTTTCTTTCCTACTCCCTCCTGAGACTGGAGAACTTGAGGGCAATGTCATAATTTGGAGAATGAAAGATTTTTATGTCACTGTATGAGTCTGTTCTCACATTGCTAATAAAGACATACCTGAGACTGGGTCATTTGTAAAGGAAAGAGGTTTCATAGATTCACAGTTCCACAGGGCTGGGGAGGCCTCACAATCATGGTGGAAGGTCAGTGAGAAACAAAGGCACGTCTTACATAGCGGAAGGCAAAAGAGATTGTGTGCAGGTGAACTACCCTTTATAAAACCATCAGATCTCGTGAGATTTGTTCATTTCACGAGAACAGCATGGGAAAGACCCACCCCAGTGATTCAATTACCTCCCACCAGGTCTCTCCCACAACACATGGAAATTATGAGAGCTACAATTCAAGATGAGATTTGGGTGGGGACACAGCCAAACCACATCAGTCACTTCCACGCCATCTGTCAATTAAGAATTTCTGTATATAACAGCCTCCATTAGGATGAAATATATTTGCTAGTAAAAGGTATAGAAGTAGAACAGGTTTCTCAAACTTGACTCCACAGTAGATCATGTGGGGACCTGAAGAACCTGATGCCTGGGAGATTCTGATTGAATTGTTTTGGGTTTGTATCCTGGAGAATAGGCTTTTTAACAATCTTCCCAGGTTATTTTTATGGTCAAAGTTTGAGAATGTCTAGAGTGGAGTACAAGAGGAAAACCACTACTCTGTTGTTAAACTTCATTCTTTCCTTGAGTTGAGTCACTCATTCTCACACTTGATCTTAGCGAAAAGGCTGAGCAGTAATGAGTCACTCATTCTCTGTTCATTCTCTCCATGAGTCTCTCATTGTCTCCATGAGTTGTTTTCGTGAGTAACTTCCCCAATCCATAAGGCTATGACAAATTCCTATTATTAACCAACTTCCAAATGATTAATTTTTGGCTGTTTTTCTCTAAGCTTAAGGCTTGAGTTCTTCCATTTTTATTAGCTTTTTAAAATTCTGGTAAAATACATAACATAAAAGTTGTCATTTTAATCATTTTTAACCTGTAAGATCAAGTTGCATTTAGTATGTGAACAATTTTTTTGTATCCATCACCATCATCTTTTTTTTTTTTTTTTTTTTTTTTTTTTGATAGAGTCTCACTCTATCGCCCATGCTGGAGTGCAGTGGCATGACCTCAGCTCACTGCAACCTCCACCTCTCAGGTTCAAGAGATTCTCCTGCCTCAGCCTCCAAAGTAGCTGGGACTACAGGCATGTGCCACCATGCTCAGCTAATTTTTTTGTATTTTTAGTAGAGACAGGGTTTTGCCATGTTGGCCAGGGTGCTCTCATACTCCTGACCGCAGGTGATCCACCCGCCTCGGCCTCCCAGAGTATGGGGATTACAGGCATGAGCCACCACGCCTGGCCCAACCACCATCATTTTTAAAGGGCCTTTTTGAAGCAGGGCAGCTGAAGACAGACTTTGGAATAGCAAACCACAACAGTCAAACAGCGTTAGTGAACATAGGTGGACCATTCCTTTTACACCGTCCCTGACCTTTTCCAGCTCGAACAAAATGAGCCAAAATATGCATGTCTGCTCGCAATTTTCATAGGTATTAGTGCTACCATAAACATGCTTATAAAGGTATTATAAATTGGAAGTATCTGTGCATCATACGTAGAAATGTACTTGGAAAAGTCCATTCTGTCTCTAACAAATGCCTATAACTTTTTTTTTCTTTTCTTTTCTTTTTTTTTAAATTTTTTTAAAAAAATTATTTATTATTATTATACTTTAAGTTCTAGGGTACATGTGCATAACGTGCAGGTTTGTTACATATGTATACTTGTGCCATGTTGGTGTGCTGCACCCATCAACTCGTCAGCACCCATCAACTCGTCATTTACATCAGGTATAACTCCCAATGCAATCCCTCCCCCCTGCCCCCTCCCCATGATAGGCCCCAGTGTGTGATGTTCCCCTTCCCGAGTCCAAGTGATCTCATTGTTCAGTTCCCACCTATGAGTGAGAACATGCGGTGTTTGGTTTTCTGTTCTTGTGATAGTTTGCTAAGAATGATGGTTTCCAGCTGCATCCATGTCCCTACAAAGGACACAAACTCATCCTTTTTTATGGATGCATAGTATTCCATGGTGTATATGTGCCACATTTTCTTAATCCAATCTATATTAAAATTCCAACACCATAGGTTGGTTTCTCCAGAAACAGATAATGATATGGAGATCTGTGTGGAAGATGCATACTAGGAATCAAAACACATAAAGGAGGCAGAAAGAAGCAGGAATAGGCAAATCAAGAAACCAAAATGTGACTCTTGCTTGGCAAAATCTTTGCCAATGCTAATGGGGGGGCTCTGAAGCCTGCATTGGAGTAGGTCCATCATAATTGACCACTGTTGGACAAAAATGACTGGTCATTTCTGATGTTTTTACAGAAAGCGTTGCCTTATCCTATGAGAAACTTCTTTCTTCTTCTTACTGAGACACTCTACAGGTTTTGAAGGTGAGTGATTGTTTTCTAGGCATCTTATTCTTCCTCATGGTATGAATCACAGGCAAACCCACTCTTCTCCTCCTTGATCCTGTGTCACTTCCATAGATCACTAAAGTGATTCTTTTGAGCTGTCTCATAGCTCGGTTCAGATTTTCAGATGAGCAACCCTAGGCCATCTTAAGTGCATGCAGATTAAGAAGCAATTGTCTTCTCTTGCAAATAGAAATGCTCAAACATGGTTTATTTGTCCATTCACTCCAGCATATCTTTCATCCTCAAATAATGGTACTCTAAGCTTTTCCAAACCTAATTAATGAGGTCCTTTATAGAAGAAACTGGGGTTTTTCTGTCTTCGGATCCCTGATACCTATCCGCGGTGGGAACTAGCTAGGTTTTAATAATATATGTTGAACGAGGCCACCTGTAGTTGTAATAAGTCTATGTTTCCTGGCACTGCTTGTTTTCAGGCACTTTATCTCATTTATGCCTCACAATAATCCCACAAGGTATTATTAACACAATAATCCCATAAGGTAGTTGGATCTATTTGCTGATTACAGAGAAAAATACCCCTTTCAAGATGTGCAAGTCATAAACTAATGAAATATGTCAGAAAACAAGACTATTGGCTTCAAGGGTTGTACTTCTTGTCACTCTTGAATAGTGTTTAATTGGTATAAGGTGGTTAGAAGGAAAGACAGGAAAGGCAGAAAGGAGAGAAAAAGATCAACAAAATAGAGTGAGAGCACTCATCTGCGTATTTCAGTCATATTGAAATTTAGGATAAAACCCGAAAAGTTGGATAAATGATTTTGGCAGCTTTGGAAAGGATATAGAATATGTGTTACTGCAAAAGGCCGCAAAAGGTGCCATGGAATGTCAGAAAAGCAAAGGGCAGCAAATTGGGGTTTTGACTGAATCCAAAAAATAAGAAGTAGGTAAACAAGGCAGAGATCTGAGAATAGGAGTGAAGTGGGTCTGAGATTTGAAATAAGGCACTGTTGTTTGAACTTGATACATTCTAGGAAAGCAGTGAGGGCACCTTAAAAGAAAAGCAGCACCGTGGTCAATGGGATGAGAGAGAATTCGGCATTTGATAAAGCAAATTCTGAAATTGCTTTGACTAATGTTATCATTCACTGCTGAGGACTTTGGTCTTATCTCTTCTAAAACATAAAAGAAGGCTAATTTGTTTTAAAAGAAGTGTTCTATTTGTCCCTCTGCAGTCCACTCAAGGAGCTAATGTATTTAGAGAGCTTTTATCATGGAGCCAGCTTGATTTCTCCCTTCCTCATACTAAGTAAATTTCAGTGAATTAAATGACAAAAAGCCATCTGCTTTCTATAAATAAGCTCTTCTAATACCTGGCAAATCTTAAAAGTCAAGCTGACAACGAATCTCTGTATGATCAATGATCCAAATTGTATAATTCATCTTTTGCTGAGGAATACTGGTCTTATTGTGGTTAATAGGAAGAAGATGCATCCATGTTTCTAACTTGGAGGTCAACATTTTAGAGAAAATTCAATTTTATTTTGATGATCATTGTACATGCTATTTCTGCTGTCAGGATTAGGTATCTCTTGCTACAGTGCTGGGACAGTACCTATTCATTTTTCAAATAGTCATCTCAAATGCATCCTCCTATGACATCTGCTGTAACTCACTGATAGATAATGTATTATTTACATGAAAATGAAAATAATAAATATATTAATGAAAAGTTATGATTATCATTTAATTATTAAGAAGTTAATATGTGCTAGCCACTTGTGAGCATGATTTCCATTTATTCTTCACAACAACCCTTGGGGATAAATACCAACATTGCCTTCATAACGATGTGAGGAAAATGAAACTGTACAATATAGTATTTTTCTAAGACCATGTAACTATAAAATGATGAAGCAAAGTTTGGGATCAGAGCAACTTGAAACCCAGAGTGTCTGTGTTAAAGAATCATGCTATGAACATGTAAATACAATACTTATCTCTCTTATATATTTATGCGTATATTCAGCTACTCCAATAAACTAGGAATGCCATGAGATGAGAGACCATATATCACCATTTTTGTTTTGGTAGCTTTAAAGTAATGACTGGATCACAGCAGTTATTTAACTAAACTTTTCTGAGACTCCTTCATGTTTTGCAGAGAGGGTACTGCTAATAAAAGGAACATGATAATTTGTTAAGAGGATTCTATGAATAATTACGTACTAAGATTTTTAGAGTCATGCCTGGCACATAGGAACTGTGTGATAGATATTAACTCCATGAAGGAGGTTGGAAACAAGTGGCAGAAGTATGTGGTGTCTTTCTGATAAGATGATGACTTTGGGGTAGGTAGCCCACTTCTAAGAATAGTTATCGGCAAGGTGTAATGAGAAGAGACAGAATCTTCTGTTCACATTCAGTTATATAGTGATGAAGGGAAAGGGAATTTCAAGGTAGTTTTCTCTCTGATGATGTGTGCTTGAGATATTTTGGGGCAAGGTAATAGAAGTCTGGTGCTTTGCTTACTTGGTCCTCAGAAATCTTGTGTTTCTGTTGTTCTCTGCTTTACAGGCTTCACTAGGTTAAGCATTGTTTCTGTGGCTATGGCCCCTCCCTTCTTCCCTTCTCTTCAGGAAATGTTTATTGAGTTCCTAGTGCCAGGACCTCTGCTAGTCACTAGTTACAGTGGGATGGAAAATAGGAATAATTCAGCCCTCATAAAGATTACATGAGCTTTTAGCCTTTCATGGACTGTCTCTTGTGTTTTATGTGTTACTATGTTTTTGTCCTTAGTAAGAATGTGAAATATATACACACACACATATATAATGTGTGTGTACATATAGATATATGTATACACATGTATCATACATTCTAGGCCAACTTGTTATAGAAATTACAAATCCCAAATCCCAAATTTAGAGGGAAAGGTTTTAATTTCCCATCCTCAGTCATTGATCATATCACTCATAAGAATGTTCTAGAAATTCCAATACCCTTGTATCCTTTTACATACGGAAACAGAAGAATCTGTGATTCTCCTGATATGGGATTTGTGAGACATGGTCTGTTTTTGGAATGGGTCAGTTTTAAAGTCTATAAAAGAGATGAAACTTGAAGAGAGGTGAATGGGGTCAGTTAAGTGTTATTCTGTAATCAAGACTTGATTGTAGTTGGCAGGATTTGGGAATATACAGAAGACCAAAATCACATATAACGAGAGATACTGGTAGATTATTTTCAGATATAAAATACCAGATAGGGAGCTCAACTCTTGTGTGTGACTAAGGGAGACTCAATACCTGAGTCACTCAGTGCAGAATGTACCACTGATATACTGTTTCTGAGTTTTCATGTATAATTCACTTCCACAGTGCTTGGAAAATGGCCGTGTATTAAGAAGGTCAATCAATAAAAGAAAAATAAAGGAGGACCAAGACGGAGAGCAGGGGTGCAGAAGACCAGTGAAACAGAGGCTTATGCTCAACAGGGAAAAAATAGCCTGTTAATTTTAATGTCATCTTTTCAAAAGACATTATGAATTTAGGTCAATATAATACATTGAGTCAGATCCTTATTTCCTACCACATGCTACACACACACACACACACACACACACACATACACACAGCGTCTATAGGACCTGGCCTAGTTCTTTGATTAATGTACGCAGAATGGATGGGGGAAAAAAATGACGTTATTGTCCCAAGAAAAGAAATAAATCTTACTAAACCTACATATTTTGTTTTCCCTTAACATTTTTAAGAAATCCTTAGGAACCTGGAACCCAATGATATCAGAGAGGGAGTCTGAAAGAAATTCAATTTGAGTTAAAAAAATATATTCTTAGTGGAACAATTTTAACAAAGGGAAAAAAGAGGACTCAGGAGATAGCATAATGAGAAATAGTAATAACCCTTCCAGCAATCATGGCTTGATGGGTGAACATAATCTGAGATTAGAAGACCCACCAGGGAGCTGCAAAGTTATAGGACTGCTTGATGAAATAATTTAATACCTACTGGCTCCGATAAACAGGATGTACAAAGAATGCTCGGTGACCTGGCAGTCCTGCTAACCCGCAGCATGAGGGAACCGACTTCAGGCAGTGATAGGTCTCATATTTCCCAAAGATTTTCTGTGAGCCCCTATTTATTCATTTGACTATTTGTTTCAGCTTTACTCTGTGCTTAGAGAGTGAATCAGTCCCTGATACCACTGTCTGTAATCTCAGAATCAGGTGTATTTGAGAAATAAACACAATAATATAAAAAATTAAAAATAAGCTAGATGTGATTATAATTATTAACACCTTTAATTTGCATGACATTTCATAGTTTTTGCATCTTTTTATGTCATTTGATCTTCTATACAAGTCTAGGAGGCAGTTTTGCAAGATAGGTGTTGATAATATAATAACTACTATTACTCTACTACCACTTTTTAAATAGGAATGTTAACAAGATGATCAGCATTTATTATTTGTTTACACTATGCCAGGCTCTTTCCTGTGCTCATTATCTATTTTAATCTCACAAGAGTCATATAAGGGGACTAAGGAATTGAGGCTTTGGGGGGATTAACTACACTCCCAAAACAGAATTATTTCTTGGTGGAATCAGTATTTAAACCCAAGCTGTCTGTTTTATATATCTACTGTCTTACCTTGCACACAGTATAATGGTTAGTATTTGTCCTTAACTCACACATCTATTGGACTCAAGTTTCTCTTCCCACTATACCAATCTTAAATGCTAATAATCAGTTTAGCATGAACACAAACTGGGCCATAGGAAAGTAGGCAGCCATGTTGACCTTCCCAGAATCCCTCTAGCCCAGAGAAAGTTCTTTATCCATGGAGCTTGGGGCCCTCTAACATCACCATTTCATTTGTAAAGGCTTCCTTCCTGGCAAATGGGACAGGGCACACTGTCTACAAATTAATAAGCCAGATCTCCAGGACCCTATAGGGCAAAAGCTTGAGCTGCCAGAATGAATTTTAGATTTATTTACATCAAAGCCCAAGATAGGCCCAGATAAACGTCACACCTGTCATGCCCGTCACAGGAAAGCAACCAAGTACAGAGAGGGGATGTAATTCCAATTTTCAATTGTTGGATGCCTCCTTGAAATACCAGCAATTGGGCCAATTAGCTTCAGTCGTTCGGATGGTATTAGATCCCTATCTCGTAACCATCAGAGTGAAACCAATAATTCATTTCACATAGGCACTGCAGTGCCATCAGATAGTAATGCCTTTTAGTTACTGCCAACTTGGGGCATTTTTGAAATAGTGACCTCAAGATTTAAGCTGCAAGAATTCCATTATCTATTCTCAAGCCGGCCAGAGCTGAATTTTTGAAATATCCTATTAAGTTTTCTGCTCTGATAAAAATTCAGAGGCCCTTTTCATATTAATCTCCCCATGGCAAATGAAATTTGCTGAGTGGTAGATTTAATTTGCTTCTATTTATGCATTACTGTATTTTGGGAAAAAAATGATAATAATTGCTCTCAATATCACTTTTTCAGCATTAAGAAAAAAATCATAAAGACTTAAGTTCTTTCCCCATTTATTTCATTGTTCAGACTCCACACAGTAAATAGCTTATTCTTCACCTTTGGATCACTTTGGCATTTTAATTAAAATATAATTACCATTCAAAGTGTATTAATGCACAAGTTTAGGAAATTGTCTATGTCAGGTCATTAGGTATACTTCTAAAAGGAAGCTTAAAGTAATCTAAAATATTCAGTAAAAATATACTGTCTACATATTTACCTAAGAGGTGGTATATCCTAGCATATTTTATTATTCCCCCAAGGCAACTTTCCCGTTTTAATTATGTAATGAAATTGAGAAGGTGTGTGAAAGAGAGAGGAAGAGTTCCCAGGGGAATTTGTAATAATGAAATATAAATGTTTTCATTGCTGTGGATTTGTAGAAAATCTATAGGATCTTGAAATAAAAGAAAATTGATGGCTCATATTTCTTTCAAAACTGAACAAGGGAAAACAAATGTCTTTTAATAATAGAAGAGGGACCAATGTTTCAAGCACACATCTTCTGCCCACCAAGCCCTTCCCACACCAAATATTTTTCATGAGTTGAGGCCTATTCCTATGCTATCACTTGGTTTCGGTGGCTAATGCTGAAACTTACAATAATTTTATTTTTCTGTATTGTTTTCCTGGTTGAAATCAGTTAAGATACTTACGAAGCAGATTTCTAAGGCATGGTAAAACAACATACCATACCCCAATATTAGTATCTTCCAGCAACAAAGGGTTATTTCTTTTCATTCTACAGTCCATTGTGGGTTGGTTTGCACTCAGCTTCACAGCTTCTCAAGCTGGAAATCACGCGGACTAAGCAGCCCCACTTCAAACATTACAGTTGCCTTAGTGGGGATTAGTATACTAACAATTAAAACCTCTAGCCCAGCAGTGAGTAATGATGTGTCTTCCACAATGTATTGCACAAAACCATTCACATGGTTCCCATCACTTCTAAGGGGAATGGGAAGTGACATCCTGCTACATGTCCAAAGGCAGAGCTGGACATATTTGGTGAACATCACTAATACCTACCCCAAACACATTATTATGATAATGCAGTGATTAGCTGTACCATTAGATTGACTCATTTAAGACATGCGATCAGAACCTTTATAGATGCAGTGATCAAGATGGCCTTAATGATCTCCTCCACTTGACTCCATCTTAGTCAGTTTTCTTCCTAATTATCTTCCTTTTCTTCCTTATCTTCCTTTTCTTAGAGCACTTACTTTAGAAAACCTTCTATTGTAAATTATTTTCCTGCCCCTTTGAGATGTAAAATCTTTTAGCTTTTTGCCAGTTTTCAAACCCAGAGATACCTTTCTTAAGAATCCAAGAACCATCTTTGAAATGTATTATCCAGGAAGATAGTACCCCCGTCTTCTAGTTTCTGTAGGAGGGTAGGAGCCTAACTTCAGTAAGTGCCAACTGGCAAACAAAGATGGCCTCAGCACATTGACCAACCTGTCTCCCTAATGGCGTCCAGTTTTTCCACTAGCTCATTCCAGTGCTTAAAAATTCTCCTGTCTTTTGTTTGAGCGAAATTGAGTTCAGTCTCTTTTCCCTTTGCAAGACTCTTTTTCTGAAGAAAAAAAGTTGTACATACGTAAGATGTACACCGTGGTGTTTTGATATACATATGCATAGTGAAATGATTATTACAGTAAGGGAAATGATCCAACACTTTCCTGAATTACCTTTTTTTCTTTTTCTTTTCTCCGTTTTTGTGATAATAACACCTGACATCTACGCTTCGCAAATTTTTAATGTACCAATAAAGTCTTTCTTCACTGTTTAACTCTTTCCATTGCAATTTGTCTTTGACCTTATCACACCTTTATTCAGCATCTAGAATGTGTATGAAAGACCCCTTACTAACTTCGGGAATTAATAGTAACAATAATTAATGATAATAATTTTTAGATAATTCTTAATTGCCTAGTTTAGCAAATGGTAGGTATGTTATGTATTTCTCAGTTAATTCTCAGAAAAACCCTATGAGGTATTTGCAACTAATCTTTGTTGTTATAAATTTGGAAACTGAGGCACACATAAGTTTAGTTAAGAAATTGCCTGGAGTCACAAAATTCGGAGGTGGCATAGTCAGAAGTTTCATTTGAATGTAACAAAGTAGAGATTACTCTTACCTTCATAGTTTATAGGGAGTGATGAAAAATATAAGAGATCACTGAAATATATGAAGGGCTTTTAAGAAGACGTGTGTGTTCATGATTCTCTGTAAAGACCCAGTGAAGTCTCACTTAGGGTGTGGAGAAGGGAAAAGAAGGCTAGGAAAAGATACTCCACACAGAAGATACTATATTTCAATCTTGAACATAGCCTATGATGCCTTTCCATAGCTGATCTGAAGTAGTAGTTTATTCAAAGACAAGGAGGCATAAAAAACCACAGTGATTTTGGAAAACAAGTATTTTAAACAGCCAGATGCAGAGTGAAAGAGAAAGAGGAAACTGAAAATTATATCTGTTGCATTTTTGGTTACTATGCCATCTATTGAATGACTTCTGTGACTGGCACATTCATGTCTTAAAGTTAATATTATTTAAAGTGGAAACAATATTGTAATCTATATATGCGTTAGACCATATATACTCTGAAGATATAGCAGAAACCAAGCAGATATTGCTTTTTGCATTCTTGTACTTATAAATAAAAAATATAAGAATTAATAAAAAAATAGAAAGCAAGATAACTGCAGGTAAGTGTAATATAAGTAGACAAAGGGGTAGCAATGATATAAGTAGGTAAAGAAACGGAATGTAACAGATGAAAGGTATTTTGTTTTGTAAAGGGTAGTCAGAGGAAAGAGGAAATGTCAAAGCAGAGAGAGCAACATGTGTGAAGGGGCGCTAGTGGAAACGAGCACCATTTGGCTTTTGGAAGCACTGCAAGCCACACTGGATGCAGGGAAATAAGAAGGCCACGATCAAAGATAAAATCAGAGAAGTGGGAAGAGGCAGACCATTTTAGAAATGTAAGCTAGCATAAATGAAATAAATTTAATTTTAAATGGAATATAAAAGCATTGGAAGGTTTTAAACAGGGTGATGACATGATTTGAATTCACTGAAATAGTGACAGCTCTGATTGTTCAGTGGAAGAGCCACTGTGTCTGGTGTCAAGAGCTGACATAGGGACACATACTGGGAAGCTGTGTCAGTGGACGAGGTAGGAGATGTTAGTGGCTTTAATAGGGCACAGAGCTGGGGAAGAATAGTCAGATTTGGAATATGAATATTTATATGTTGTTTCCAAAACTTAAACAATTTTTTTTTTAAACACACAGAGAGTTGGATACAAATGCCTGATAACCATGTCAGGAAAGATTACTTCTTAACCATCACTGGGGACGATTACTTCCCCATTGCTTCCAATTGACCATTTCTTCCTCTCTACAGAGGTCTGTTCTCAAAGTCTTACAAAGTAAGAGAAAATGTGTCTGCTCCTTTACTTCCATGTTTGTTGGGATAAGACTGATTTGATGACAGTAATTTTGTACCCAAATTTTTCGTAACTATTTGGTGATTATTAAGGTTTTGCAGTGACTGGTTTTCCCATTGGAGTATTACAACCACGCATTTCTCCTAATTTGGTTGTGGCAAGTTCATTCACGTTAAATACATAGTCATTATTAATCCTTTTCTTCTCCACCAACAAAGCTGCTAAGGCATCTTTCTGCACATCAGAAGATAATACATCATAACACTGACAGGCACCTTGATTGAGAAGCTGACATGTATTTTCTAACTGCAGCCAAGTGCTATTTCTAAGTAGTTCTCTTCTTTGCTCAAGAGGTATTTGCAAATTATCTGATAACATTCCACAAAAGTATAAGGAGTCCTATTAAAAATTCTAAATGATATATCCTTTATCTGGAACTAGAATGTTCTCCTCACATTTACAAAGCAGGTAACAGCCTTCTTCAAAGTCATTTAGTGTGTTTCCTGGAAGGAAGATGAACTCCTCTGAAAAAAAATCACATAGGAAGAAAAAGCAACTGTAGACATCCTCTTTGCTGAAGCCAGATGTCATGTGCACTGTTATAGCTACTAAAGAAGGATGGACAAAAGTGTTGAGCCACGGGTTCCTATAAGTCAAGCAATGAGGATAGTGACACACTGGAAAATAACTCCATCAGCCACTTTTGAGTCTCCAGAGTCCACTTTCAGAATCACCCGTTCTTTGACAAAGCTGGTGAGGTCGGAAGGCAGAAGTATGTTGGACTGGACACGTCTTTGGCAGGTTTATTACTGGGTCAAATGAGAAACCATCTGAACACCTGGGGTGAGCCTTTCAGCCATAAAATCTTTTCCGCCAGAGCATGAGTGTCCATGGATGGCTGGTTCTGAAGTGGAAGAGAAACTATTAGGCCCAGGGTCTCAGAACCAGGCTTTCAATTTGCAGAAGCTGCATTTTGCAGGCAGCGTCAGTAACAAAGGCGCGCACGCCCTCAGATTGCTTCTGAAGAATGTATCTTAGAACCAGGTTCTATGGGCTCTGATTCATCTTCCCAGCTGCCAGAGATCAAAGTGACATAGTGTCTCCAAAGTGTGCATGAAAGTTTCAAAAATTTCAGAGAGAATCTTTCTGGCTTTCAACAATCCAATTGTAGATTGTTTTGACTTAGCAACCTGTAGAAATATATATATATATAAAATTTATATATATATAAATATACATATATAAAGAATTTCTTCTAATAGCTTAGCATAACTGTTACTAATTGGGATAAGGCAGGTCTCAAAAACTTTTTAAAAAAATGACTTCATAACAGTATTCAGAAGACTAAACCTAAGAGTCAGTATCTTGGCAGAGAAGTTTCTTTTCTCTTCTAGGAAAAATTTAGCAGACACATAACCGTTTCCTAAAATAGTTTGCACATATTCAGAGAATACAGCCCAGTGAAGTTTATTGCCACCACAATAGCACCACATGAAAAAGGCACCTGACATTCTCAGCAGCTCACCAACTGGTTTCATTTTCAGGAAGTCCATTCCTGCTGCTATAACTGGCACAGACGAATCATACTTGTATGGAAGAAAAGGCAACACCAGAAAGTCAACGTAACTTTGATGACTAAGCAGAAGAACAAGATGCTCCTGGTTGGCTTGTTATAGTTTCTGAACACACTTCATTTACACACACCTTTGAGAAAATTTGTTTAAATATTTTGCTCAAGGAAAGGACAAAAAACTGAATGGCTCCCAGATGCAGTCTGTGACTCATTTAATCCAAGATCACACTAACTTCCTTTGGAATTCCTTAGAAAGTTGTTTAATGACTGTCTTCGTGCCTTAGTGTTGCTATAAAGGAATACCTGAGGCTGGGTAATTTATAAAGAAAAGAATTTTGTTTGACTTAGGGTTCTTCAAGCTGTACAGAAGCATGGTCCCAGCATCTGCTTCTGGTGAGGCCTCAGGAAGCCTCCATCCATGGCATAAGGGGATGAGGAGCTGTCCTGTCACATGGTGAGATAGGAAACAGAAGAGACAGGGAAGGAAAGGGCCAGGCTCTTTTCAACAATCAGGATAAAATTCATTCATTACCAGGAGGACAGCACCAAGCAGTATTGAGGGCTTTGCTGCCATTACTCAAACACCTCCCACTAGACACCACCTCCAACATTTGGGAACAAATTTTAGCAGGAAATTTTAAGTGGAGAAACATCCAACCTATAGCAATGACATCATAACTCTCTTCATCATTGAGAACATTATATTTAATATTACTTGGCTTACATGGAATAATCCCCTTATAAACAGGAGGTGTGTAGCATTTCATTGCAAATTTCAACTCACTGACATGCCTCTTCTTCTCTACAATGTTTTCAAATTCATGCCACTTTTTGAGCTTCTTTGAGTAGAAGAGCACAGTGGTGTTGGGGCTGGTGGAACCAATGGATAAATGAGAGTAGATGAGTTGGAAGAGTCTCTGATATGGCTGCTGACTTGGGCAGAGCCTGGGACTCTTATACTAAGTGGCTGTGGTGCTGCCACTGGGGGAGTCTCTTTCACATAAGGTGGGGACACCATTTGTGATTGGTCCACACGACCCTGGTTGCCTTCACCTTAACCCTGGAGTACATTTTAAAGACAAAACTAACAGGATTTACAGACAGATTATATATTGTGTGACATTAAAAGAGGTGACTTGATACAGTTTTATTTTGCCTAAACATTATCCTATTTACTGACATGCTAATAATCCAAGGGTGAGCAATAAGATATGGTAGAAATTATAAGTCTTGAGTATTTAGTCTGGAGATTAAAAGAGTTACCAGTGTAGTATTGTCGTTTGAAGCTGGGAGACGAAATGAGGGAATTTAAAAGGCTAAAATACATGGAGAAGAACACAGAGTTTGTTTTTGGCCCTATTTTCTATTTTATTTAAAAGTGCTATTCAAAGTACTTTGAAATAGCGATTAAATGAAATAATCAATGTGTACTTAATCATCACAAAACTATAGATGATAAATGTTATCTTTTGTATTATACAAAGAAAAAATTATGACAGCAATTTAGGCAAATTGAACAAGATTGCACAACCATTGAAGAGGGTTGAAATACAAAACCATATTGGACACTCCTCAAAGCCTGCTGTACACTGTGCTACTCAAAGAATCTTCAGTCTCCAGTAATAGCATCAGCTTGAGCTTCCTTGAATGTTAGGCCAAATGGGAAACCCTCTGAACACCTGGAGTGAGCCTTTCAGCCATAAAGTCTTTTCCACCAGAACATGAGAGTTCATGGACGGCTGGTTCTGAAGCAGAAGATCAACTATTAGTCCCTTCATACCACAGCTTGTGGGGGATTTTACAACAAATTCAAGGTGATACTTTAGTATTTCCATTTGCCATCTTCTTGCGTTCTTCAGATCCCAGGATCTTCTTTCATAACTTTCATTACAGCTTGCCCTTCAGTTTGTAAATATTAACTTATTTGAGTTGTCTCTTAGATTGTAATTTCCACACAATTTTTATTATAATCTAAACATCTAGCACAGTTTCTGGTTGACATCAGCCCTTGCTGAGTAAATGAATGAATTTTTTTAATGCCAATCTCTCTCTCAGTTTAATAAGTTAAAACCTCTGCTTTCCTCTCCCTTTTTCATTTTTAAGATTTTGGGGCAGAAAATTAACATTGACTGCCCTTAGTAGGCCAGCTCATCATCTGGAATTTGACTTTCATTAAGCACATTTGGCTCAAAGGAAGGAAACTATACCTCTCTCTCTGAGGCATGGTCTCTCAAAGAAAAGATAGCCTAATTAACTTGCTAGCTACTTAAAATATATACTCCAGGACTCCAATCCAAAAGATTTAGAATGATGAAGTCTTTAAGGAGCATTCAGGCAATCATTTAGCACTTCAGGGTTGAAAATCTATACCCTATCCTAAGGGATTTTCTCTAATGTATCTGATCATTCCCCCTCTGTATTGATTGGGAGATCTTTGTCCTTAGCCACTTCTCTAAAACACAGACTTGGAGTTGATAGTGTTGGACCTAAACATCAGTTGCTATTCTTATAGGGGGCAAAACCTTTCTGTGAATTTTTTTAACCTTTCTGGTATTACTTTTAATTCTTTTCAAATACATTACCTTTTATTCCCTCAACTTGAAGATACTTTTATTATTTTGTCTTTTTTAAATGTGAAGTGATGTACTTAACATGTAGGACACACAATAAATGGTAGAAGTTGTCATAGATTTTGTTTATTGTTAGTAGTAATAGCTTGCATGGTGTCTAGGGGGCTGACCAGTTAGGCAGGGATGTGATATTTGTAAAGGTGTCCAGTACTATTCATGTTGTGAAGAAGATTCTCTTTTTTAGGTCAATAATACAACATTGCTAAGGGATAAATAGAAAATAGATGCAAGTAGCATACTAAAATGTAAGAAAGAATCTGGCTTTTAGTTATATAATTAAAGAATTGCTTGGCTGCTTGCATATGGGGCAGACAGTTTGGCCCCATACTGTTTCTATAACAACCATGACTATATCCAGGTAGACTAGAAGATGCTGGTTCTTCACAGTATTTCTCTAGTACAACCTGAATAACTAGAATTAAATTCTGGGTCACGTGATTGTAATTACGTCTGTTGGAATTTTGTGTAGAGTTTGGAATATTTGTCCAAAATGACAAAACAGGCTGAGTGCTTCTGAAATGGTGAGCAAATCTTTCTTTCTCCTCTTTACACCCTGAATGGAGTGGCAAATCCTGTCATTCTTACTCCTCTCTGGGATAATCCCCATGGCTTACTTCTCATTGAATTCTAGGGGTGATGGAAAGGCAGCACTCATGTATGCATTTTATTTACTAGTAAGTAAGAGCCTTTCTTCTTGTTCAAGAGTGAATTCCTTTAGAGAACCAGAATCTGCAAAAATCTTTGTCTTTGGAACTGGAAATTAACAATTTAACTTAAAAAAAATCATTGGGACAGTTTAACCGGGGTGGTGGTGGTGTTGGGGGGGTTCTAATTATTTTTTCAAATGATAGTAAAAATGGTGTACAGAAGTTAAGCCAAGTATTAGATTCGGAGAGAAGGATAAAATAAAATACAATTTATTTTTATTTTATGGCAAAATAAAGATAAGAGAATAGGGGACACAGCATGTTAAACAATATAGGTTAGTAAAAGTTGCTTAAGACTGAAGCTGTTAGAAGATTACAGAAACCTGCAACATGTGCTTAGAGCTAAAAATAATAATTCACTTTTTTGAGTATTGTCCACTAAGCACTATTTTATGTATTTTACATATAAGGTCTCATTTAATTTTCAAACTATTTGAGATGTTGTAGGAAATAGAGGTACCAAGAGTCAAAGTCAATGGTTTATAGTTCCAAGTCTACCTTTAGTGCAGCACTGTTCAGTACAACTATCTGTGACTATGTAAATGTTTTAAATCTGTTCTGTCCAATTGGCAGTCACAAGACCCATGTAACTAATGAGTACATGAATGTGGTTACTGTAACTGAGAAAATGCCACATTTAGCTGGTGGCTTCCAGATTGGACAACCTAGCTCTAAAGCTGGAGCATATAACCGTAATGCCATACCACCAACTTTTGCCAGATAGCCTTGTAGTACTAGGTAGTGCAATCTCCATATTTGTAATAACATCTGAAAGCTAAAAAAGGAGATAGCCATTAAAAGATGCCAGAAAACAACACTTTGGGCCTAGAAAACAGAAGATATAGATGAAAAAATTAGACGTATATTTTTAGCGTTCTCTTGGAATTTAGTGGCCTTGAGGAAAGATTGAAATGGGATGAAGCTGGAGAGGTTAGCAAAAAATTGTGCACCCAGAAGTTTAGCTATCTGGAAAGTGCAGAGAATGCCTGCTTCCCCTAAGTGTACGTTTTACTAATGACAACTTTTGACTACTTATTTATTTATTTTAATTAATGCATTATTTACGATAACACTGGCTACAGTAACAAATGCCTCAGAAGGATACACCTGTTCAAACATAACAGAAGTCTATTTTTGCTCACCTGAAATAAAGATCAATGGGCAACTCAACTCCAAGTGGTAAATTGAGGAATCTAGGCCCCTTGTTTCTTGCGGCTTGGCCACTTTCCACGAGACCATTGTATTATCTTTTATCCTACTCAGGAAAGGACTAAAGGATATCAGTATTCATGAAGCTTTCTGTGAACCATTCCCAGTTGCAGCGAGCATCAGTTCTAATCACTACAGGAGCAGAATATTACATGAGCTACTTACATGATCACCAGAGTAGCCGGTAAATGTGGGTTAGCTGTAGACTTAGGAAGAAGATGAAATGGGTTTTTTTGCACAGCTCTACTCTCAGCCATGTCATAGGTGTTACTTAAACCTATGATGAAATAACATTAGGACAAGCAGTTTGAAATACACAACTGAAATATCATATTTCAAACCAAAACATACAACCGAAGATAATCAACACATAACAGGTGTTTTACATCATCACTCAATTCTTAAATTTTCAGGTCCCCAGTTTACTCCTTTTGATATTAATACTGGCATTTGGTACTTCTAGGCCAAGGCATTCAAGACACAAGGGTAAGAGAAGAAGTATGCATTTGGCAGTCAGGAGTTTGGACCAAACTGGGGTCTGGCAGTCATGTAGAGCATGATGGAAGATAAGAATGAAAGAGTATTTTGGAAATAATCACGGAGAACCTGGACTAGTCATGTTTTATTCTTGCTTTGCTCACCATCATGTACTTGGGACATCTTAGTCCCCATTGGGTTAATTTGGATTTTGGAAAGTAGACAATTTCTAATGCTTGTTTAGTGCTTCCCAATTGACAAAAGTGTTTCTTCTAACGGGAGTTTAGAATGCTCTTTTTTTTTTTTTTTTGTCACCGGATCCCCTGCCGCCGTCGACGGGGCCCCCTAGAATGCTCTTAAATTCCTTAAAATGCTCTTGGGCAATGGAGAAAAGACCCAGAAATAAAAATAAAATGACATATATAAAACAGAGAGTCACAGATGCTCATAGTTGAAAGACAGTGGGAATCTTCTATTTAAATACACATGTACATGTAGGCATATGTACATAACCATACAAATACATAGAATAATATGGTTGTTATGAGCAGAGGTTTTGCAGACAGAATTTAGTTTCACATTTTGTACAATTACTAATGTATAGCTTTGGAAAAGTTACTTCTTATTACTGTGTCTCAGTTTTGTCATCTGTAAAAGAGGAGTGCGAAATTCACCACCTTCTGTTATTTTGAGGATTAAAAGAGCTAATATATGTAAAGCACTAAGAAGTGGATTATTTGGTTTTGATTTGCATTTCTCTGATGGCGAGTGATGATGAGCATTTTTTCATGTGTCTGTTGGCTGTATGAATGTCTTCTTTTGAGAAATGCCTGTTCATATCCTTTGCCCACTTTTTGATGGGGTTGTTTTTTTCTTGTAAATTTGTTTGAGTTCTTTGTAAGTTCTGGATATGAGATACCCAGTCAGAATGGCAATAATTAAAAAGTCTGGAAACAACAGGTACTGGACAGGATGTGGAGAAATAGGAACACTTTTACACTGTTGGTGGGACTGTAAACTAGTTCAACCATTGTGGAAAACAGTGTGGCGATTCCTCAAGGATCTAGAACTAGAAATAACATTTGACCCAGCCATCTCATTACTGGGCATATACCCAAAGTATTATAAATCATGATGCTATAAAGGCACATGCACACGTATGTTTATTGCAGCACTATTCACAATAGCAAAGACTTGGAATCAACCCAAATGTCCATCAGTGACAGACTGGATTAAGAAAATGTGGCACATATACACCATGGAATACTATGCAGCCATAGAAAAGGATGAGTTTGTGTCCTTTGTAGGGACATGGATGCAGCTGGAAACCATCATTCTCAGCAAACTATCGCAAGAACAGAAAACCAAACACCGCATGTTCTCACTCATAGGTGGGAATTGAACAATGAGATCACTTGGACACAGAAAGGGGAACATCACACACCAGGGCCTATTGTGGGGAGTGGGGTGGGGGAAGGGATAGCATTAGGAGATATACCTAATGTCAATAACGTGTTAATGGGTGCAGCACACCAACATGGCACATGTATACATATGTAACAAACCTGCACGTTGGCACATGTACCCTAGAACTTAAAGTATAATTTAAGAAAAGAAAAAAAAAAAAAGAAGTGGATTATTGAATGCACTATACACATTAGTTATTATCTTTAATACTTTCAAATTATAAGTGAGGGACATCGAATCTCAAGTGTTTCAATGAATGATCATGTTCAAACAGCATAACGTTTCCAAGTTTCATTGTCCTGAAGCCCAGATCCTCTTGGTATATAAAAGATTAGTAGCACTGTCTCTAGAGTTAGAATTTTTGAATTTGAATACTAGCTCTTACCTGTTAACTGTGTACTGGAATTTTTCTAACATCTTCAAAACTCAGTTTTCTCATGCATAAAATAATAGTTAATTCTTAAGATTATTTTGAGGTTGGAATAATTTTTTAGAGCATTATTCTCAATGCCAAGCACAAAGTCAGCACTCAACAAATGGTTTCAGTGATGATGGTAATGATGATTAGATGATGATGAATCTGCTAGTTTATTCTCGTGTAAATGTTGTTTTTGTGAAAAGAATAATTAAAAATTCTTTGAATAAACAATTCCATTTCTTAATAGGGAGGAACACTGTAGTATAACTTTTTTACTGTATTGCTAATGTTTTGGACTACCTGTAATTGTCATAGATAAATTTTTTCCAATCTAATTATATACCCCTAAAAGGAAAAGAGAAATTAAATCAGCATCAATACATGTTTTCAACAATAAAACATCCAGAAAGTTATTTCAGAATACGTTGAGTTTCAATAATTAATAACTCATTGATAGAAATAGTGGTTAATATATTACAGTTGGGTCCTAGCTCATATTTCAGACACATAACTAATATTTAAATATAATATATTATACTCTTGACATTTGTGCAGACAACTCATGAGCTAGAGCCCATGATTTATTCACATCTGTTATAACACATTCTGATAATTTATTTGGAAGAAAGCAATCTGCATTAATCATTTATTAATTATTAATAAAATATAAGTGCTGCATTAAAGAACTGCTGTTCAAAAATAACCTTTTCTTGAAGCCAAGGACTTATTTATTTTCACCCTGCAATTTGTAAAGATTAATCACCTTTTAAGGCATTGTCCTCCAGTTTGACCCTGTGAGCCTTTGGGGGAATACTTCTTATATTCAGATACGAGTGCATCTGTTAGGGACTGAATTGTTTCTCCTAAAGAGATATGTTGAAACCAAATTCCTGCTGGCTCAGAATGTGGTCATATTTGTAAATAAAGTGAGGCAGATGTGTTTAGTTGAAGTCATGCAGCAGTAGGGTAGGCCCCTATTCCAATATGTCTGGTGCCCTTAAAAAAATTTGTGAAGACACAGAGATATGGGGAGAACACCATGTGAAGATGGAGGCAGACATTAGAGTGCATTAGAGTGATGCATTTATAATCCAAGAAATGCCAAGGATTGCTGGCCATCACCAGAAGTTAGGAGAGAGCAACAGAGCAGAGTCTTGATGCCGGTCGCCGTGGCTCATGCCTGTAATCCCAGCACTTTGGGAGGCCAAGGGAGGTGGATCACCTGAAATTAGGAGTTTGAGGCCAACCTGGCTAAGATGATGAAACCCCATCTCTACTACAAAATACAAAAATTAGTCAGTGTGGTGGCACTTGCCTGTAATCCCAGCTACTTGGAAGGCTGAGGCATGAGAATCTCTTGAACCCGGGAGGCGGAGGTTGCAGTGAGCCGAGATCACGCCACTTCACTCCAGCCTGGGTGACAGAATGAGACTCTGTCTCACGAAACAGAACAAAACAAAACAAAACAAAAGGACAGAGTCCTGAGTCCTGGGGAAAAAAAACTAAGCCTACCAATACCTTGATTTTAGACTTCTACTCTCTAGAATTGCGAAACAATAATTTTTATCGTCATTTAAGTCACTCAATTGTGGACCTTTTTTAAAAATTTCAAATAAAATAATTGAATTTTATTTTATTTATTTGTTTCATATTATTTCTTTTCTTTTATTTATTTATTTATTATTATACTTTAAGTTCTAGGGTACATGTGAACAATGTGCAGGTTTGTTACATATGTATACATGTGCCATGTTGGTGTGCTGCACCCATTAACTCATCGTTTACATTAGGTATACCTCCTAATGCTATCCCTCCCCACTCCCCCCACCCCACGACAGGCCAGGTCCCTGTGTGTGATGTTCCCCACCCTGTAATCCAAGAGATCTCATTGTTCAGTTCTCACCTATGAGTGAGAACATGTGGTGTTTGGTTTTCTGTCCTTGTGATGGTTTGCTGAGAAAGATGGTTTCCAGCTGCACCCATGTCCCTACAAAGGACATTAATTCATCCTTTTTCACGGCTGCATAGTATTCCATGGTGTATATGTGCCACATTTTCTTAATCCAGTCTATCATTGGTGGACATTTGGGTTGGTTCCAAGTCTTTGCTATTGTGAATAGTGCCACAATAATCATACGAGTGCATGTGTCTTTATAGCAGCATGATTTATAATCCTTTGGGTATATGCCCAGTAATGGGATGACTGGGTCAAATGGTATTTCTAGTTCTAGATCCTTGAGGAATCGCCACACTGTTTTCCACAATGGTTGAACTAGTTTACAGTCCCACCAACAGTGTAAAAGTGTTCCTATTTCTCCACATCCTCTCCAGCACCTGTTGTTTCCTGACTTTTTAATGATCGCCATTCTAACTGGTGTGAGATGGTATCTCATTGTGGTTTTGATTTGCATTTCTCTGATGGCCAGTGATGATGAGCATTTTTTCATGTGTCTGTTGGCTGCATAAATGTCTTCTTTTGAGAAATGTCTGTTCATATCCTTTGCCCACTTTTGATGGGGTTGATTTTTTCTTGTAAATTTGTTTAAGTTCTTTGTAGATTCTGGATATTAGCCCTTTGTCAGATGGGTAGATTGTAAAAATTTTCTCCCATTCTGTAGGTTGCCTGTTCACTCTGATGGTAGTTTATTTTGCTGTGCAGAAGCTCTTTAGTTTAATTAGATCCCATCTGTCAAATTTGGCTTTTGCTGCCATTGCTTTTGGTGTTTTAGTCATGAAGTTCTTGCCCATGCCTATGTCCTGAATGGTATTGCCTAGGTTTTCTTCTAGGGTTTTTATGGTTTGGGTTTAACATTTAAGTCTTTAATCCATCTTGAATTAATTTTTGTATAAAGTGTAAGGAAGGGATCCAGTTTCAGCTTTCTACTTATGGCTAGCCAGTTTTCCCAGCACCATTTATTAAATATGGAATCCTTTCCCCATTTCTTGTTTTTGTCAGGTTTGTCAAAGGTCAGATGCTTGTAGATGTGTAGTGTTATTTCTGAGGGATCTGTTCTCTTCCATTGGTCTATATCTCTGTTTTGGTACTAGTACCATACTGTTTTGGTTACTGCAGCATTGTAGTATAGTTTGAAGTCAGGTAGTGTGATGCCCCCCCTTTGTTCTTTTGGCTTAGGATTGTCTTGTCAATGTGAGCTCTTTTTTGGTTCCATATGAACTTTAAAATAGTTTTTTCCAATTCTGTGAAGAAAGTCATTGGGAGCTTGATGGGGATGGCATTAAATCTAAAAATTACCTTGGGCAGTATGGCCATTTTCACAATATTGATTCTTCCTATCCATGAGCATGGAATGTTTTCCATTTGTTTGTGTCCCCTTTTATGTCATTGAGCAGTAGTTTGTAGTTCTCCTTGAAGAGGTCCTTCACATCCCTTGTAAGTTGGATTCCTAGGTATGTTATTCTCTTTGAAGCAATTGTGAATGGGAGTTCACTCATGATTTGGCTCTCTGTTTTGTCTGTTATTGGTGTATAGGAATGCTTGTGATTTTTGCACATTGTTTTGTATCCTGAGAGTTTGCTGAAGTTGTTTATCAGTTTAAGGAGATTTTGGGCTGAGATGATGGGGTTTTCTAAATATACAATCGTGTCATCTGCAAACGGGGACAATTTGACTTCCTCTTTTCCTAATTGAATACCCTTTATTTGTTTCTCTTGCCTGATTGCCCTGGTCAGATCTTCCAGCACTATGTTGAATAGGTATGATGAGAAAGGGAATCCCTGTCTTGTGCCGGTTTTCAAAGGGATTGCTTCCAGTTTTTGCCCAATCAGTATGATATGGGCTGTGGGTTTGTCATAAATAGCTCTTATTATTTTGAGATACATCCCGTAAATACCTAGTTTATTGAGAGATTTTAGCATGACGTGCTGCTGAATTTTGTCAAAGGCCTTTTCTGCATCTCTTTAGATAATCATGTGGTTTTTGTCTTTGATTCTGTTTACATGATGGATTATGTCTATTGATTTGCATATTTTGAACCAGCCTTGCATCACAGGGATGAAGCCCACTTGAACGTGGTGGATAAGTGTTTTGATGTGCTGCTGGATTTGGTTTGCCAGTATTTTATGGAGGATTTTTACATTGATGTTCATCAGGGATATTGGTCTAAAATTCCCTTTTTTTGTTGTGTCTGTGCCAGGCTTTGGTATCAGGATGACGCTGGCCTCATAAAATGAATTAGGGAGGATTTCCTCTTTTTCTATTGATTGGAATAGTTTCATAAGGAATGGACTAGCTCCTCTCTGTACCTCTGGTAGAATTTGACTGTGAATCCATCTGCTCCTGGGCTTTTTTTGATTGGTAGGCTATTAATTATAACCTCAATTTCAGAGCCTGTTATTGGTCTATTCAGGGATTCAACTTCTTCCTTGTTTAGTCTTGGGAGGGTGTATCTGTCCAGGAATTTATCAGTTTCTTTTAGCTTTTCTAGTTTATTTGAGTAGAAGTGTTTATAGTATTCTCTGATGGTAGTTTGTATTTCTGAGGGATCGGTGGTGATATCGCCTTTATCATTTTTTATTGCATCTATTTGATTCTTCTCTCTTTTCTTCTTTATTAGTCTTGCTAGCAGTCTATCAATTTTGTTGATCTTTTCAAAAACACCAACTCCTGGATGCATTGATTTTTTGAAGGGTTTTTTGTGTTTCTGTCTCCTTCAGCTCTGCTCTGATCTTAGTTATTTCTTGCCTTCTGCTGGCTTTTGAATGTGTTTGCTTTTGCTTCTCTAGTTCTTTTAATTGTGATGTTAGGGTGTCAATTTTAGGTCTTTCCTGCTTTCTCTTGTGGGCATTTAGTGCTATAAATTTCCCTCTACACACTGCTTTAAATGTGTCCCAGAGGTTCTGGTGTGTTGTGTCTTTGTTCTGATTGCTTTCAAAGAACATCTTTATTTCTGCCTTCATTTCATTATGTACCCAGTAGTCATTCAGGAGCAGGCTGTTCAGTTCCATGTAGTTGAGAGGTTTTGAGTGAGTTTCTTAATCCTAAGTTCTTGTTTGATTGCACTGTGGTGGGAGGCAGTTTGTTATAATTTCTGTTCTTTTACATTTGCTGAGGAGTGCTTTACTTCCAATTATGTGGTCAATTTTGGACTAAGTGTGATGTGGTGCTGAGACGAATGTATATTCTGTTGATTTGGGGTAGAGAGTTCTGTAGATGTCTATTAAGTCCACTTGGTGCAGAGCTGAGTTCAATTCTTGGATATCTTTGTTAACTTTCTGTCTCGTTGATCTGTCTAATGTTGACAGTAGGGAGTTAAAGTCTCTCATTATTATTATGTGGGAGTCTAAGTCTCTTTGTAGGTCTCTAAGGATTTGCTTTACAAATCTGGGTGCTCCTGTATTGGGTGCATGTATATTTAGGACAGTTAGCTCTTCTTGTTGAATTGATCCCTTTACCATTATGTAATGGTCTTCTTTGTCTCTTTTGATCTTTGTTGGTTTAAAGTCTGCTTTATCAGAGACTAGGATTGCAACCCCTGCTTTTCTTTTGTTTTCCATTTGTTAGGTAGATCTTCCTCCATCCCTTTATTTTGAGCCTGTGTATGTCTCTGCATGTGAGATAGGTCTCCTGAACACAGCACACTGATGGTTCTTGACTCTTTATCCAATTTACCAGTCTGTGTCTTTTAATTGGAACATTTAGCCTATTTACATTTAACGTTAATATTGTTATGTGTGAATTTGATCCTGTCATTATGATGTTAGCTGGCTATTTTGCTCATTAGTTGATGCAGTTTTCTCCTAGCTTTGATGTTCTTTACAATTTGGCATGTTTTTGCAGTGGCAAGTACTGGTTGTTCCTTTCCATGTTTAGTGCTTCCTTCAGGAGCTCCTGTAAGGCAGGCCTGGTGGTGACAAAATCTCTCAGCATTTGTTTGTAAAGGATTTTATTTCTCCTTCACTTATGAAGCTTAGTTTGGCTGGATATGAAATTCTGGGTTGAAAATTCCTTTCTTTAAGAATGTTGAATATTGGCCCCACTGTCTTCTGGCTTGTAGAGTTGCTGCTGAGAGATCCGTTGTTATTCCAATGGGCTTCCCTTTGTGGGTAACCTGACCTTTCTCTCTGTCTGCCCCTAACATTTTCTCCTTCATTTCAACTTTGGTGAATCTGACAATTATGTGTCTTGGGGTTGCTCTTCTTAAGGAGTATCTTTGTGATGTTCTCTGTATTTCCTGAATTTGATGTTGGCCTGCGCCCCTAGGTTGGGGAAGTTCTCCTGGATAATATCCTGAAGAGTGTTTTCCAACTTGGTTCCATTCTCCGTGTCACTTTCAGGTATACCAGTCAGATGTAGATTTGGTCTTTTCACATAGTCCCATATTTCTTGGAGGCTTTGTTTGTTTCTTTTTACTCTTTTTTCTCTAAACTTCTCTTCTCACTTCATTTCATTCATTTGATCTTCAATCACTGATACCCTTTCTTCCACTTGATCGAATCAGCTACTGAAGCTTGCGTATGTGTCACATAGTTCCTGTGCCATATTTTTCAGCTCCATCAGGTAATTTAAAGTCTTCTCTACACTGTTTATTCTAGTTAGCCATTTGTCTGATCTTTTTTTCAAGGTTTTTAGCTTCTTTGTGATGGGTTCAGACATCCTTCTTTAGCTCGAGAAGTTTGTTATTACCGATCATCTGAAGCCTCCTTCTCTCAACTCACCAGTCATTCTCTGTCCAGCTTTGTTCCGTTGCTGGTGAGGAGCTGCGTTCCTTTGGAGGAGAAGAGGCACTCTGACTTTTAGAATTTTCAGCTTTTCTGCTCTGGTTTCTCACCATCTTTGTGGTTTTATCTACCTTTGGTCTTTGATGATGGTGATGTACAGATGGGGTTTTGGTGTGAAAGTCCTTTCTGTTTGTTAGTTTTCCTTCTAACAGTCAGGACCCTCAGCTTCAGGTCTGTTGGAGTTTGCTGGAGGTCCACTTCAGACCCTATTTGCCTGGGTATCACCAGCAGAGGCTGCAGAACAGCAAATATTGCAGAGAGGCCAATGTTGTTGCCTGATCCTTCCTCTGGAAGCTTCATCTCAGAGGGGCACCCGGCTGTATGAGGTGTCAGTTGGCCCCTACTGGGAGGTGTCTCCCAGTTAGGCTACTCGGGGGTCAGGGACCCACTTGAGGAGGCAGTCTGTCCTTTCTCAGATCTCAAACTCCATGCTGGGAGAACCAGTACTCTCTTCAAAGCTATCAAACAGGGATATTTAAGTCTGTAGAAGTTTCTGCTGCCTTTTGTTTAGCTATGCCCTGCCCCCAGAGGGGGAGTCTACAGAGGCAGGTCGGCCTCCTTGAACTGTGGTGTGCTCCACCCAGTTCGAGCTTCCCGGCTGTTTTGTTTACCTACTCAAGCCTCAGCAATGGCTGACTCCTCTCCCCTATCCTCGCTGCCGCCTTGCAGTTCGATCTCAGACTGCTGTGTTAGCAGTGAGCAAGGATCCACGGGTGTGAGACCCTCTGAGACAGGCACAGGATATAATCTCCTGGTGTGCCGTTTACTAAGGCTGTTGGAAAAGCACAGTATTAGGGTGGGAGTGACCCAATTTTCCAGGTACTGTCTGTCAGGGTTTCCCTTGTCTAGGAAAGGGAATTCCTTGACCCCTTGTGCTTCCCAGGTGAGGCGATGCCCCACCCTGCTCCATGGGCTGCACCCACTGTCTGACAAGCCCCAGTGAGATGAACCCAGTACCTCAGTTGGAAATGCAGAAATCACCTGTCTTCCGTGTCGCTCACACTGGGAGCTGCAGACTGGAGCTGTTCCTGTTTGTCCATCTTGGAACCTCCTCTCTGTGGACGTTTTTAACAGGAGCTCTAGGAAACTAATAGAGTGTCCTTTTACCACCTTTCCCAGCATGCCCACAAAGGTCTCCTAAAGCTTCTCTGAAGAAAACAAACACTCAAAAAGCTTATATGATGTTATTAGAGAACTCTGAGCAAAAACCCCAATGCCTATCTTTTACGAGATTAGTAAATTGAAGACTTAGCAATGGAAGTGATTTAAAAGGACCAAGAACAGAATAATAATCACAAAAAAAGAGCAGAGCAGCAGTGAGCCATAGAACAACCTCAAGTGGTTTCTATATGTGCAATTAGAATTCCGAAAGCAAAGGGAAGAAGAACATAAATAATATTGCAGAAATAATTGGAGAACAATTTTTGCATTTTATATAAACCATAAAGCCACAGATTAAGGAAGCTTAATGAACAATGAAACATGAAGAATGGCACACCAACACAAATGGCAAACACATTGCTTAAAACCAGTGTAAAAAGAAAACCTTAAAATAACCAGAGAAGAAAAGATATAACACAGAGAGAAGAACAAAGATAAGAATAACAGAATAGGCTGGGCACAGTGGCCTGTTATCCCAACACTTTGGGAGGTCAAGGCAGGTGGATTGCTTGAGCCCAGGAGTTGGAAACAACCTGGGCCACATAGTGAAAACCAATCTCTACAAAAGATACAGAAATTAGCTGGGGTCAGTGGTGCATGTCTGTGGTCCCAGCTACTGAGAAGGCTGAGGTGGGAGAATCACCTGATCCTGGAAGGTGGAGGTTGCAATGAACTCACATCATGCCAGTGCACTCCAGCCTGGGCAACAGAGTGAGACTCTGCCTCAAAAAAAAAAAAAAAAAAAAGTTTTTTTTTGGCCAGAAAACAATGTGAATAATAAAAAAATTTTTTTTTAAAAAGGAGCAATGTGCAGAAAGAGGAACACACACACACAAAACAACAACCTAAAATTCTATGGCTAGCGACAATATTTTCAAAAATAAAGGTAAAGTAAAACAGTGTAGACCTTTAAAGATTAAAATAATTATCACCAGTAGTTTTGCAGTGCAAGAAGAAATTTAAGTAGAAGGACAAAATACATGGAAATCTGAATATACACAAATAAGAGAACATTGGAAATGATTACCGCATGGGTAAATGCTAAGATAGTTTCTTATTTAAATCTCTGAAAGAGATAATTGTGTCTTTAAAGCAAAATTAATAAATATCTTTAGATGTTTATAATATTTGCTGACCTAACATGTACAATAATACAAAACTTGGACAAAGGAATAAATGGATATACTCCTTTAAGGTCCTTATACTATATATGAAGTGATATACTTTTAATAAAAGATAGACTCTGATAACTTACATATTTATGTGTGTATATACATGTGTTATATATATGCACACACACATATATGTATACCAAACACTAAATATAAACATGCCTAAATCAAACTCTAAAATAAAACCTAAAGGAGATATAGCTAATAAGCCCAATAAGCCAACAAAGGAGATAAAATGGGAATTTGTATCATCTCAATTGATGCAGAAAATACATTTGACAAAATCTTACATCAATTCCTGACAAAACATCTAAATAAACTAGAAATAATAAGGAATCTTCTCAACCAGATAAAGCACATCCTTAAACATATCTGCCAGTAACATACTTTAATAGTGAAAATTGAATGCTTTGTTCCAAAGCAATATTAAACACTCTCATTGCTTGAATTCAACATCGTACTCAGATTCTCTAGTCAGTGTAATAGATGTGAAAAGGAAATCAAAGTTGTCATACTTGAAAGTAAAAAACAGAACTTTATTTGTAGTCAACATAATTTACATTGTAAGAAAATCATAAGGAATCTACAAAAAAAATGTTAGGAGTAACAAGTGAATTTAGCAACATTGTAGTATATAATGCAAATAAACAAAATCCAATTATATTTCCAGATAGTGATATAGAAATATCAGAAACTGAAAATAAAAACTTATCTTTATGTCAGATATATTAAATACATATTCAGGGATAAGTCTGACAAACTATATGTGATTCCAGTACACTGAAACCTACACGATATTTCTGAGAGAAATAACAAATACATTAATGGAGAAGTATTTTCATTTTCCTGGATCAGAAGACTCAAATTGATAATTTATCAGTTCTCCCTAAATTAATTATAGATGCAACACAATCTCAATCAAAATGCCAACAGAACATTATTTGGTTTTAGAAAATGACAAGCTGGACCAAAACTCCATATAGAATTGCAAAGAACCTAGATTACTGAAGACAAAATTGAATAAGAACAACCAATTAGTGAGGCTTACACTGTCTCTGTTCAAGACATGTTACAAGGTTACAATAATTAAGAAAAATGTAATATTGGTGTCAATAGATAGAGAGATCAATGGTACATACTAAGGCCGAGATACAGACCAGATATATTTAGTGGCATAATCTTCAACAAAGCTGCAAAAATAAGTTAGTGGAGAAAAATGTCCTTTCAACAAATGGTGCAAAAACACTTGGGAGATTGAGATATATATATATATATACCCATATATGTGTATATAAGTATATGCCAAAAATAAAAAATAAAAAGAACTTCCGTTTATTGTATTGTAGAAAAAGTTAACTCAAAATCAATCATGGACTTAAATATAAAGCCTATAACTATAAAAATTTCTATAGAAAAACATAGAATAAATCTTCATGACTTCTAGTTAGGCAAAGCTATTTAAAGTTATGACACAAAAGCACAATTCATAAAAGAAACAAAATGATAAATTGGACTTGAAAATGTCTGCTTTTTGAAAGATCCTATTATGAAACTAAGCAGATAAAGCACAAAATTAAGAAAAAATAATTGCCAAAACCATAAAGGGATTGGGTCCAGAATGCATAAAAGACTCAAAACTCAACAAACAAGCAACCCAATTAAAAAATGTACAAAAATGTAAACATCCCCCTTATCGAAGAAGATATACAAATGGCAAATAAGCATGTGGAAAGAAACTCAGCACCATCAAATCCTTAGGAACATGTAAATTTCAACTTGAAAGAGATAGTACAACATACGTCTAAATTGGCTAAAATTAAAATTTATGAACATTCTGAGAGTTGCTGAGGATTTAGAAGAATCAGAACTCTCAGATACTCCTGGTGGAAATAATAAACCATAGACCTCTTTGGGGAGCAGTTTGCCCTTCTAGATACTTAACAAAGAGATATAAAAGCATAAATCCATAAATCCATAAAGATATTTGCACATAAATGCTCATAGCAGCTTTATTTGCAAGATTCAAAACTTAGAAAGAACTTAAATATTCATCAATAACAATGAAAATGTGCAAACTATTGTAGGCATCTTGGAATCATAGTGGTGAGAAAGACCAAGACAAGGAGTACATTGTATGTTATTTCATTTACATATGTAATTCCAGGAAATAGTAAATAACATAGTGACAGATGTAGATCAGTCAATGCTTGGGTACCAGGGAGAGTACATGGCAAGGAGGGATTATAAATGGGCATGAAGAGTTAGAATGTTATTGGATACATTCATTATCTTATCTGTGGTGATGGTTTTATATATACATATGTATATAACCACATACATATACATACATCTGCAGTTTGTTGCAGACAAATTATACCTAAATAAAGCTGTTAAAAGTCACATAGGTTTACTTCTTGGGAGGTGGCTCCTTCCTAGGATGGTAAGAGTGTGACAGAATAGGCTTATTAGTCTTAAGGTTATAGAGATCCCCATACTTGAATACACAAAAGAATTGAAAAAGAATGCCTTTCCATCTAGCACATTTTGTTACCTGTTTCTTCTGGTCCTCACCTCCCCTTTTATTTGAACCATCTTTCTCCTTTTCCCCTGAAGTCCATACCTTTGTTCTATTTCCAGTAGTTTCTCCTCATTACAAGCCTCTGATTTTTGCTGGTTTTTCTATATATCCCTGAGAATTCAAGCCATTCCAGGCAATCAGACCTTCCCACACGATCCTTATACCTTATGTAACAATATAAAAGAGAGCCCTAGAGCCCTTTGAACTTACCCATGTACTGGAACATCTGAAGCCCACTCTCAAAATTTACTGTAGTACTCAGAAACCCAGTTGTGGCCGCCACTGTCAGTAGGGAGCCCTTCTTTAGATAATGAGTGCTTGTTAACCATTTTTCTATTCCACAGCTTTTAGGATGATCAGAAGTTTCCTTTGTCATACCTCAGCTTGCTCCCGCATGGCAGTCTTAACCCACATACCTCTTGTGACACTTGGTGGTTGGCCTCACCTGTTTTTATCTATCCTTTGCAAGAATACTTTCTCCCCTAGTTTTTATTATTTTTGTTTTAGTTGTTTTAAGATGTTAGTTTAAAAAAAAATTTTTTTTTTTTAATTTTTTGGGGGGTGTGTGGGGGCTAGTTCTCCTAGTTGCTTTCTGTATTGGGAGATTTGAAAATATTAAGACCGATGCTATTGGTGCCGTACTGCTCTGTCACTAATCCTTCTAACTACATTTTACAAATAATCTTTTTATCTCAGAACACTTTCAGATCTTCAGAAGAGTTTTGAACATAATACAGAGTTGTCTCACACCCAGTCTGCCCTATTACAATCTTATATTAGTTAGATAGACTTGTCACAATGAGCATTCATACTTAATTCAGTTTCCCTTAGTTTTAACCTGATGCCCTTTTTCTTTCCCAGATGCCATTTAAGATCTATTACATCTAATCATCATTCCTCCTTTAGGTTCTTCTTGGCTGTGACAGTTTCTCAGATGTATCTTGATTTTGCTGTTGTTATTGTTGTTAGTACTTATCAACTCTTTTTATCTTTTCAGTAGACTGTTTAATTCATGGGAAGAATTTTCATGTTTGCCCACTTCACTATTGTATCCTCATTACATTGGGCTCATACGTATTGTTGAATAAATAAAAGATGAAAAATAAATAAATGTACTAGCTAAATGTGGTTAGTCTGATTTTTCTTATGGACAAAAAGCTAAAATTGGTATTATATATGCCTTTAAAGAAAACATGAAAAATTAATAAATTATTAGTATATATAAATATTATTTGGTAGGCAATGTTTTACCACATGCATGCTCAACGAGAGAAAGTGTTTTGTAAAACAATTACTTTGTATTAAAATACTTGCAGATCACTGATGTCATCCATCATTTATACTTTATGAAAATTAAATTAAGTTCAAAATAAGGCAAGCTTCCAGGATGATAAACTGACTTACAAATTGAATACATAACTTATAAATTATTTATGATGAAGATCAAGTTCAATTTTATTATTGTTTATCCGTAAGTATTTGAAAAATACTTTAAAATAGTTCATTGCCATTCAGTTTGCCTGAATTCTCTAAAATTGTATTAAATACATATGTATATGCCCTTTAACACATTTAAACAGCAGTACAATCACAAATGTGGCTCCAAATATGGGTTTGTCCTTCACTTCAAAAGAATTCCACCGTTTTCTTTTTGATGTGTAGTTTGACGTCCAGGTGGAGCAGTTTGTAGTTTCCAAATGACCATCTGAGGAAACTACACATTTTTCAGCCATTCTTTCCTCTTAAAAGTAATGAACAATTTCTGGGGGGCAAGTGAATAAGCTGTCTGTGGTGTATTGATACAAAACTTCTATTTTCCCCCACAGTAAGAGTGGGAGTCCTGTAGATAACAAATTATTGCAGTCAGGAACAGCAAGTATCTCAGGAACCTGGAGACAAGATGACTTTAATAAATCCTGCAATGCCTATTCGCAGTGAAAGTTTAGAAACATCAAACTTGTTACCAAAACAATGCCCTTTCTCCCTTTCACTGAAGGGAAAGAACAGTTAGATACTTTTCCTAAAATAATATCAGTGTATCAGATTAGCTATTTATAAAATGATCATTTGTGCCTATGGTCAAATTCATATAAAAGTATACATGGAAAACGCCCTCTAGATCTGTGTATCAAACTTTGAGAGGGATATAGGTTAATGAGAGCAAACTAGAAGCTATTGTAAGTGGTAGGGAAGAAAAGTTTCACTACCTGCTACATATTTTTTACCTGCAACTTATATGTATTACTCCTTATAGATAAAACATGAGGTATTCAATATATTTTTACTAAACATATTTTATAGAAGAAAAAAGTGGAGTTAAATTTTCCAAGAACATATTATAAGCAAATGGAGTAGCTGGGTTTCCAGTCCACATCTGCCTGACTAAAGAAGCAAGAGTCTATTTGTGGTACTATGCCTGGCTGCCATAAGAAAAACAAAAAACAAAAAACAAAAAACATACTTGATGGCTTAAGTAACATAAATTTATTCCTCACAGTTCTGAAGGCTGGATGTCCAAGATGAAGGTGTCGGCAGATTTGGCTTGTTTTGAAGCCTCTCTCCTTGGCTGGCAGATGACTGCCTTCTCACTGTGTCCTCACATAATCTGTTCATGTGATGTCTGGTGTCTCTTCCTCTTTAAGGATGCCAGTCCTGTTGGATTATGGCCCCACATTTATAAACTCATTTAACCTTGATTACCTCTTTCAAGACCATCTCTCCAAATACAGTCACATTGAGGATTCAGGTATCAACATATGAATTTGGGAAGGCAGACACAATGCAGTCCATAAGACTACTAGATTAGAGTCTAGCATAAAACTAGAGAAATGCTTCATGAAAAGGAGACTCCTTGGACTGGAGAATAAAATATTAGATTGAGAAACTTATTTAGATGGCTGTGATGCCAAAGAAGGATTTGACTTTCTCCATGTGGTTTCAGAGGATTAACCTAAAACTAATTTGAAGAAAGTACAAGAAGGTACATTTGGGCCTTCAAAACCAAAAGGATCTCTACAGGTGCCCAACCATAAAAAAAATGTTGTCTACATGGTGACCTCCCTGTCTTCAAAGGAGCTGATATTCGGGATAGAGTCAAAACCTGCACTCTTCGATGTGGCAGCACTAGCCACATGTCACTATGAAAATTAAAGTGAATTAATTTGCATTTCTCTAATGATTGCAATGCCTAGCATTTTTTCTTGCATTTGTTGGTCACTTGTACATCTTCTTTTGAGAAGTGTCTGTTCATGTCCTTTGCCAATATTTTAATGGAGTTATTTGTTTTTTCCTTGTTAAATTAAGTCCCTTACAGATTCTGGATATTAGATCTTTGTCAAATGCATAGTTTGCACATATTTTCTACCATTCTGTAGGGTGTCTGTTTACTCTTTAGATAGTTTCTTTTGCTGTGTAGAAGCTCTTTAGTTTAATTAGGTACCTCTTGTCAATTTTTGTTTTTATTGCAATTGCTTTTGGGGACTCAGTCATAAATTATTTGCTAAGGCCAATGTCCAGAATGGTATTTCCTAGGTTTTCCTCTAAAATTTTTATAGTATTAGGTCATAGACTTAAATCTTTAATTCATCTTCAGTTGATTTTTTATATGGTTAAAAGTAGAGGTCCATTTTAATTCTTCTGCACATGGCTAGCTAATTATCCCAGCACCATTTATTGCATAGGGCATAAGGGAATAAGGGGAAGGAAGGGAGTCCTTTCTCCTTTGCTTGTTACTGTTGACTTTAAGATCAGATAGTTGTCAGTAGGTGGCTTTATTCCTGGGTTCTTCATCCTATTCCTTTGGTCTGTGTCTCCACTTTTGTACCAACACCATACTGTTTCGGTTACTTTAGCCTTGTAGTATAGTTTGAAGTAGGATAATGTGATATCTCCGGCTTTGTTCTTTTGTTTAGAATTGCTTTGGCAAATCAGCCGCTTTTTTTTTTCTTTTTGGTTCCACATGAATTTTAGATTAGTTAAAAAAGAAATATTCAGAGAGAGAAAAATATTTTTTAAGGCAAAGCCCACAGTGAGCTGTCCTTTAATGCTGCAGAACCCCCACTTGAAAGAACAGAACAGCAATTACTTGGATGGTTTGAGCTGATGCCCTCAGCTGAGGGTTCTCATAGAAGCAGCATAGCTGGCCATGGGCTTAGCCCTTAGATGTGTATATATATTACTATTTCCTATTTTACTGGTGTTCAGATTTAGTACTTGGAAATAAACAGACACAGTAAGGAGAAATTACACATATTTTTTCTTAAAAAACTGGGTTTTTTTTTGTTCTAATTCTGTGAAAAATGATGTTGTAATTCGATAGAAGTAGTGTTGAATCTATACACTGCTTTGGGCAGTATGGCCATTTTAACAATATTGATTCTTCTGTTCCATGAGCATGGGATGTTTTTTCATTTGTTTGTATTATTAATGATTTCTTTCAGGAGTGTTTTTGAGATACCATCTCGTGCCTGTCAGAATGGCTATTATTTTAAAAAGACAAAAAATAATAGATGTTGGTGAGATTTTGGAGAAAAGGGAATGCTTCCGCATTATTGGGGAGAGTATAAATTAGTTCAGCCACTGTGGAAAGCAGTTTGGAGATTTCTCGTAGAACTTAAAACAGAACTGCTATTTAACCCTGCAATCCCACTACTGGGTATATCTCCAAAGGAAAATAAATCATTCTATCAAAAAGACACATGCACTTGTATATTCATCAAAACACTCTTTGTGACAGCAAAAACGTGGAATCATTCTAGATGCCCATCAACAGTGGACAGGATAAAGAAAATGTCGTACATTAAAAAGGACAAATTCATGCCCTTTGCAGCAACATGGGTGCAGCTGGAGGCCATTTCCTAAGTTAACAGAAACAAAAACAGAAAACCAATTGCTGTATATTCTCCCTTATTCTCACAACTGGGAGCTGAACCTGGAGTATGCATGGAGATAAAGATGGAAACAATAGACACTGGGCACTGCGGACTACTGTAGGGGAGGAGGGGTGGAGAGCAAGGGTTGAAAAACTACTTTTTGGGTAATGTGTTCGCTACCTGGATGGATCATTCAAACATACACCAAACCTTAGCAACATGCAGTTTGCCCGTGTAATAAACTTTCACATATACCACCTGAACCTAAAATAAAAGTTGAAAAAAACAAATAAAAATGAATAAACTAATTAAAATTAAATAATATTAAATATTTATTTCTTCAGTTTCCCTAGTGAAATTTCAAAATATTAACTAAAAAAGTCATCACTGAGATCTACAAATATAGATTCATGTTTTCTTCTCTATTTCTTCTCTTTTTAATCTTAGCAATGTTTATATCTCCAGAATATAGATGTTTTCACACTTGTGACATGGTAGATGCAATTTTTTGAGGCTATTCTTTTTTATTTTAATTTGTTTACATTTCTTTTGTAACAGGGTCTTACTCTGTTGCCTAGGTTGAGTGCAGTGGTGTGTAGGGCATTTTTTTTTTTTTTAATCAGCACTTCCCTTTTACCCTTTTTGGGTCTTTCCTACCTGATAAAAATTTAAAGGCAAAGTCATCATTGACATGCAAGAACTTCTCAGTCTCTTTCCTGAATCATCAAGGATAAAACATCTAGGGAGGGGAGGTTTCGTCATTGACTTGAATTACATAGTTACATAGAATCAAAAGTTAGTAAACTTTTTCTTTTTTTCTCATTCATGGAAGTGATAGAGAAGGTTGTTTGCTTCAGTTATGTCTAATAAAAAGTACAAATACAGAGGAGGAAATTGAGATGCAGAAAGAGAAAACAACCAGTAAATGTATGTCAGATTTCAAACTAGGATCCATGTTTCCCAATTCAATCACATTGCTTTGTTTTCAAAAGCTATCTCATTCTTCCATCGGTCCTTTAAAAAATAAATCTATATAGTTAAGTCACTGTCCCTTTCCCCTTCTCTGATAATTATTGACAAACAATGAGTATGTTATAATTTCCAGAGTCAGATATTCAAAGAAATATTTTAAAAGATATACTGATGCCATGAAAAAAAGTATCATCAAATATCATTGAGCATCAATTACATTTAAAAGACAAAGTTCTATCACTACTATTTTAAGAAAATATTATGAAGTTATTCAACATGTTTTTGTATTAAAATGAATGTAAAATTCCAAGATAATATAAAACCATGCATTTGTTGGACTGATTATATAGATATACCTATATTTATATCTTTATATATATATCTATAAGGATATATGTTGATCTATATCTATATCTCTATATAGGTAACATTATTAATATGCATATAGAAATAAAGATATGTATATAAATAGAGGTAGACTTTGATGTCTTCCTCTATTAACATTATTAAAGAAACATTATTAAATTATAATTATAAAATTATAAAATTATATTGTATGAAAAGTCACTGTTCTGACTGGTCTAAAGGCTCTAGAAACTATCCTGGCCTTCTAGGAACTTACCTTCTAAAAAAAAGTCCAACATTTCAGTTTCTCTTTTGTTATAGGACACTGTAAGTGCTATTATAGAAATATACACAAAGGCTAGTTTATTAAAGAAAAAAAGGCTATTTCAAACAGAAAGAATTCATAAGAGAGCTGACAATTCTTTTCTGACTTCAAAGCAGAGTAGGATTTCAAAGGGAAATACATTTTTTGAAAGGTGAATGCATGCATTTTTGTAAGATAATCTTGGCCTCACTATATATGGTACCCAGGGCAGTACTCTTAACCTTGACTTCCCATTTAAATAACCTAGGAAACTTTTAAAACAGACATGCCACGGTCCCTGCCCCTAAGACTATGATTTGATTGATCTCAGGAGAAACCTGCTTATAGGGATTTTTAGGAGCTCTCTGGAAGATTTTCATGAGCAGTCAAGGTTGAGAACCATTGCCTTAGATGATAGTCAAGAGATTGTGTGAGGGGAAAATTGGCTGTTTTACAAGGCTGTTGTAGAAATCTACTATTTATAAAATGATGCTACTCAAGAGGCTTCATAATAATTTAATAAAATTCATTGTTTTGTAGATAAAGGGGAAACAAAAACATTTACTGTCTTATGTAAGATAAAATGAAGTACCCATTCCAGTGCATAGCACATAAAGGATGAGGGAAATAAACTAATATTTTACTCAATAGCTCATGTAAGTTTAGGACTGGGATAGATATGATCACAGAAATAATCTTAATTTATCCTCATATAAGCTGCTTTATGTTGACTTGCCTATTTCCTACCTAATAATTTTATGTATGTATATACGCATGCATACGTAGACACCAAAGTATAGAACTCTTAAATGCCAACATTATACTAACAAGCACTTTGTTTCCAGGCAAATGTTATGAAACATTTTGCTTTTTAAGTGTCAACAGCACTATTGATGCCACAACCTGACACAGCCTGGGTTAAAACAAAGGCCAGATCTTCAAATGTCACTGTAGATTATCACCACATTGCAAGGTAACATGCTTACCACCAAATCACAGCATTCACATTGGTGGACTGCCTGGCGCAATGCGTTCAGACAACACTTGCTCCAGGAGTAATATTTCCTTAATTAGCAACGAGCAGAACATAAAGAGGGAAAACTTAAGCTCCCAAGGAAATTCTTTTAAGTTTTATCTGAACAAACAGTGACAGACACCTACGAGACTCTTTCAGCTCTGGCCCCTGTTCATTCTTCAACTTAATTTTCTGCCACCATCTTCCCTGACTGGCTCAGAACACACTGGGTTCCTTCACCACGCTTGTCATCTTCACACACTATGAAGATAATCACACTCTTTTTGCCTCCAGGTGCTTTCATGAGCTGTTCTCTCTTGCATGTTATCATCTTGGACAGGTTGTACCCAACCACTTTAATTTTAAACAGACTCCTCTTGTTTTCTGTTGGTGTCTCTATTTTATTTTTCAGAGAATATATTGCAAATTTTAATTATGCTTTCCAAATATAAGCCCCATGAGAGTAAGGAGCTAATTTACTCTGTTCATTACAGTGTACCAAGCACCTAACACCAATTTCATTTTAGTAGTCACAAATAGTTTTTTAATGAACAAAATAAATTAATAAAGAAATACAGCTCCAGCAGATATGTAATATAGAAAAAAATCTAGCAATTGAAGTACAGCTTCTATGAGTAGACCTTTGCCCAAACTGTTTATGGATTATAGGAGGGTACAATGCAATGTGCAGTTTCTCTTTCAGCTATCACAAAAATTCAATTAAAATAAATTATTTAAAGGACAGAAGGCAATTAAAAGACCTTTGGCCCAAAATAGTTAATATCAAATTATTTTATCAAACATGGAAAATTACCGGTTCTGTTATTAGAGGATAATGGAATTCTTGTAAATTATTCAAAAGGAACAAGATAGCAACATGTGAAATTAGATATGAAAGTAGAAAGTGACTAGTTTTTTTTTAATGGTGATATTATTTGTTTTAAAATAAATACCAAGCATGGTGGATAAATTAATTTGATTCATGGACATAAAAAGCATGCCTGGTTCTTAAACAAAAATATAATGAAATTGAGTTGTGACCTTCATGGTAGACTACCATGAATAGGCATTTCTACAACCCTGCCTCATACCTCTGCATTTGTGATATGAATAATTTGAACTGTAAAAGTGAGATAATGGAAAACTGTTGAAAAGCAGTGATACATCTGTTATAAAATAAGAATGTCACACATCATGAGGGCAGATCAAGAGACATTATCCTCATGATATGGAGAAAGACATTAACTGTGGCAATGATGTTAATTACTTTCTAAATGTCATTCATTCATTATATTCATGCTATATTAGCAAAAGAAATCTCTATTATCTCTTAATGGTTACTGGGCCAAATAAATACCGTATCACTGAAATAATTAAATCATTTTAATAAGAGCATGTTTGATTTTGTTAAATTTATTTTTAGATATTAAAAGTTTAAATGGGTTAAAGTTTCAGAGATCTGAGTAAAAAGGTCAATGTTAATTTGTGCTTATTAGAGTGTGTCTCACTTCAGTTATATAAATAATACAAATGATAGATACATGCAGAAAAGAAGTCAGAATGAATATGCATTAAGAGCCAATATGCAATCAGCATTTTTAGAATGGTGATTTGGTTAATAGAACTGAGCACGTTCTTGGTTTTCACGGATTACCATTCACAATTCTAATTTGTGAGACAAGTGTTTTATGACTTATTACCATGAGTATTTTCTGATATATTTATTTAAATCACATAACTTTTGTGAGATTACTGTGCAGTATCTGTAATGCCAGGAGAAGAATCTCAGCTCGCCTTGACTTGGCAGTCTTCCACCCTTACTTGTGTATGAGAAACACCAGACACTTTAAATTCAGGTATATGAGAAACTACGTCAGGTCTATTAGAAACTACACGAACAGAGGCCAAACTCGGGTTCTGACAAGATGGCCGGGCTGCCCCACAGGATCATCAAGGAAACCCAGCGTTTGCTGGCAGAACCAGTTCCTGGCATCAAAACAGAACCAGATGAGAGCAAAGCCCGTTATTTTCATGTGGTCACTGCTGACCCTCAAGGTTCCCCCTTTGAGGGAGGGACTTTTAAACTTGAACTATTCCTTCCTGAAGAATACCCAATGGCAGCCCCTAAAGTATGTTTCATGACCAAAATTTATCATCCGAATGTAGACAAGTTGGGAAGAATATGTTTAGATATTTTGAAAGATAAGTGTTACCTAGCACTGCAGATCCGCACAGTTCTGCTATCGATTCAGGCCTTGTTAAGTGCTCCCAATCCAGATGATCCATTAGCAAATGATGTAGTGGAGCAATGAAAGACCAACGAAGCCCAAGCCATAGAAACAGCTAGAGCATGGACTAGGCTATATGCCATGAATAATCTTTAAACTGATCCGATCATCAAGTGTGTATCACTTCTCCTGTTCTGCCAAGACGTCCTCCTTTTTGTTTGCATTTAATGGACACAGTCTTAGAAACATTACAGAATAAAAAAGCCCAGACATCTTCAGTCCTTTGGTGATTAAATGCACATTAGCAAATCTATGTCTTGTCCTGATTCACTGTCATAAAGCATGAGCAGAGGCTAGAAGTATCATCTGGATTGCTGTGAAACGTTTAAAAGCAGTGGCTCCTCCCTGCTTTTATTCATTTCCCCCATCCTGGTTTAAGTATAAAGCACTGTGAATGAAGGTAGCTGTCAGGTTAGCTGCAGGGGTGTGGGTGTTTTTCCTTATTTTATTTTATTTTTTTGAGGGGGGAGGCAGTTTTATTTTAATTTTATGGGCTCCTTTCCCCCTTTTTTTGGTAATCTAACTGCATTGGTTAAAAGCAGCTAACCAGGTCTTTAGAATATGCTCTCTAGCCAAATCTAACTTTATTTAGACGCTGTAGATGGACAAGCTTGATTGTTTGAACTAAAATGGGAACATTAAACAAACATCATAGCCCTCACTAATAACACTGCTGTCAAGTGTAGATTCCCCCCTTCAAAAAAAACTTGTGACCGTTTTGTATGGCTTGTCTGGAAACTTCTGTAAATCTTATGTTTCAGTAAAATATTTTTTGTTATTCTAAAAAAAAAAAAAAAAGAAACTGCATGAACAGAGGGAAACAATAGTACATTTCTTAAGAATGTTGTGTATCCTGGATTATTTTAGTATTTTTTTTAAAATTCTGATTTTACAACAAATTAATCATAATTAGTAATTAGATTTGGGTAAACCCAGAAAAGTATTTACTTAACTCTTATTAGGTGTAAGGATGTTTGCTGGATCCTAAGGCAGGGAATAAATGTAATGAGCATAAGGATGTGTCTATTAAGTTGATGTATACATTTAAATTTGTATATGGCAAAGTAAATTTTATTACCATAAGTATAACACATTAGTAAGGCTTAAAAACAATGTTGGCATTTATGAAATGTTACCTTAAACGTTTTCTGAAGTGTTTCCCATGGAATACTAATTCTGAAAATGCCTTGACACATATTAAATTAATACATGTTTTTAATTATATTATGGCGGAATGTTCTAAGAAAAAATGACCCATCATCAATGTATATTAAAATCTCATTTTTAGCTGGACATGGTGATTCATGCCTGTAATCCCAGGCATCTACTTTGGAAGGCCAAGGTGAGCAGATCGCTTGAACCCAGGAATTCAAGACTAACCTGGGCAACATGGCGAAACCCTGTCACTACAAAATAATATAAAAATATTAGCAGGGAGTGGTGGTGTGTGCCTGCAGTTCCAGCTACTTGGGAGGCTTAGATGGGAGGATTGCTTGAGCTGGGGAGACGGAGATTGCAATGAGCCAAGATGACACCATTGTACTCCAGCCTAGGTGATAGTGTGAGACTCAGTCTCAAAAAAAAAAAAATTACCCATTTTAGTAATTCACAGTGCATATTATTTTGGGACTTCCAACAGTCTTTGACAAAATAAAATCTATTCAAAGATATTAATCACATTTCCTCAACTTTTTAGGAATATAATAAGCACACACACACACAAAGACACACACACACACACACACGCACACACACACACACACAGAGTACCTAAAATGTTATATAATAATTGGATGTATATATCTCTTCAATTATTTTGGGACAAATAAACAATAAACAGGTGTTTTATACAACTCACTTTGGAAAAATACTGCTAGAATTTATTTTTTATTTTATTTTATTTTATTTTTTTGAGAGGGAGTCTCGCTCTGTCGCCCAGGCTGGAGTGCAGTGGCGCGATCTCGGCTCACTGCAAGCTCCGCCTCCCGGGTTTACGCCATTCTCCTGCCTCAGCCTCCTGAGTAGCTGGGACTACAGGCGCCCGCCACCGCGCCTGGCTAATTTGTTGTATTTTTAGTAGAGATGGGGTTTCACCGTGTTAGCCAGGATGGTCTCGATCTCCTGACCTTGTGATCCGCCCGCATCGGCCTCCCAAAGTGCTGGGATTACAGGCGTGAGCCACCGTGCCCGGCTAGAATTTTTGAATTTTTATTTTTAGCACTTTTGCCATAAAAATTCTGACATAGACATTATTAACAGGAGTAGTCATTCAAATATTTTAATTTTTTAATGAGCACTAAAAGCTCTAAAGAAGGAAATGTCTTTGTTAAACAAATTATATAAACAAGTAATAGATAATTTACTACTGGTTCTCTACTATGATCAATCGCTTTTGTATTGGATTTGTGGAGACACTCATTTAATTCAACATTTATCCAAGACATATTTATGTATCTCTACTCATGTGCTTAAAGTATAATAACAAATGAGAAGGCACCTGCACTCACGTGGCTCCCAGACTTATGAAGGAGATTGAAACTAATATTAACATTCTATAGTAAGTGAGAAGATAGAGGTGTGCAGAGCGTTCTAATAGGACGTTCACCTTAGAGACATTGGGCATGAGAAGGGTGAAGGAGTACTTGTTGCAGAAGGAGAACTTAAGCTGGCTTTTGGAGAACCAGTGAAAATACCTACGCTGAACTTATGAGAGGAGGTGTAAAGGTACCCCCAGGGAAGGATAGCATATTGTAAAACCACGCTGTGAGAAGCAGGAGAAGAGACAGAAAAGAGTAGAGCATTAGCGGTTGGTATCACAATGAATTGGGTTTATCTGAAACTTATGGACGTTAATAGAGTGGAGAAATAATGGGGTACCTGAAAGGAGAAACCGGAAGAAGCCACATCAATGAGTATCTTGTACTCCATGCTAAGATGTCTGAAGTTCATAATGAAGACAATGGTGAATCAATGAAAAGCTGAAAAGCCAGTGAGTGGTGTGACTATAAAGAAGGAATTGATTCCCAGTGTTTCCTATCCTCAATGCCTAGACCCCCAAATTGGACAAATTCTAGAAGATAAGGCAAGGTGGAAATCTTCTGCAGTGGATATTTATTAGTAAACTAATTTGAGAAAAAAAGCGCTCAGTGAAAATATGGAAATGTGGAGAATGTTAAAAAATTATTCCCATAGTCAATGATACATTGGTAGAGCCATATGCTGGAATGTGGGAACAGAAATAAAAGTGACTTTTATTAAGCCCCTGGAGTGTATGTCACACAATGCTAGGTATTGTTTCAAAAATAAAGATTAGCAAGAATTTAATTTATCCTTTACAGTTTTGACCACATAAGATGGCTGCAAGTGTGTTGAGTGAGATAGTTTTTGAGTGCTCCTAAAACCTGTTTCTCGCATAGTAACACTGATAGTTTACTACACTTTTGTAGTTACTTCTTTACTCTGCTATATGTACATTGGAATACCATTTTTTTTTTTTTTTTTTTTTTGAGACAGAGTCTGGCTCTCTCGCCTGGGCTGGAGTGCAGTGGCGCGATCTCGGCTCACTGCAAGCTCCGCCTCCCGGGTTCACGCCATTCTCCTGCCTCAGCCTCCCGAGTAGCTGGGACTACAGGCGCCCGCCACCACGCCCGGCTAATTTTTTTGTACTTTTTTAGTAGAGACAGGGTTTCACCGTCTTAGCCAGGATGGTCTCGATCTCCTGACCTCGTGATCTGCCCGCCTCAGCCTCCCAAAGTCCTGGGATTACAGGCTTGAGCCACCACGCTCGGCACATTGGAATACTTTTAAGCCTGCAAACAGCTGTCGTTTGCCTCTCTTCACTCAATACATACGCTGATAACTGACACATAATATGCAAAAAAAGAATACATGCTTAAGCAATTCATACAATCGAGTATCTAGGCTGATAGCTATCAAATGGCTTTCAATAAAAAACATAGTGTTAAATAGATAGGATAACTTCATTATTTATATTCCAAGTATTTAGTTTCTTCATTTGTTCAATTTACCTCTATCTCTAAACTTTTTTTTTTCTCCTCACTTTTAACTTAAAGTTGTCCATATCTGCCTCACAAAAAATCAGGGGCATAATTTGAAGATCTGGGGAAAGTAGAAAGGACCTTCTATTTCCCGATAATTTCTTCGACTTATCCTGAAGACATCCTATAGAGTTCCCCTTATGGAGTTTAGAGGTTAAGAAAGAAAGTAGGCATCAATCCCTAAGTTGCAAGGAGGAATACAAGGTAAAAGTAACCCTTTAATATAGGAACTAAACTAGTTTTAGTAGCAAAAACTTTTTATTGAAAGGATTGTGGGAGAAAGAGTCAGGCTTGCCTGTCATTTCTAATTCTATGTATTGTAAAATTTTACCATCTTTACCCATTGTTTGATTTTTACTTTAATTAAATAAGGTTATCATCTTAACAAAGATGTAGCTCTTTTAAATATATTTTGCCATTTAAGCCCAAAATATGATTTTTACATCTTCAAAATGTGATATCTGTTGGTTTTACCGTAATAATCATTAAAAATCTCATTACGCAATTGCATGTTTAGGTTACTTGCATTTTTTGTAATGACTAATGGGATAAATAGTCTTAAGTGTTTGAGTTTCCAAAAAGCAGACAAGACAGAATTAGACATACAAGAAAGAGACACTGGGGAAAGGAAAGGTGGGGAGACTCTGGAATAAAATGCAGGTCTGGCTTCCACTGAAGGAGAGACAGAAGGTAGTGGTGTAATGATGTTAGGAAGATTCAGACTGAAGCACAGTTCCAAGAAAGTTTCAGCCAGACCACTGGGGAGTCCTCAAGCTAAGACCATTTATTGAAGGAGCTCTTCATCTCACTAGATAACCCCCAAGTAGCCCCAGCATGCTCCGTGATTGGCTTGGAGAACCACCCCCCGCCGACGCGGAAGCTTAGCTTGATGCAAACTGTGGAAAATCCGGAAGTGTAGCAGCAGTGTCTTCATATCTGCAGCAGGAGATAGGAGGAACAGGTTTTCGTGACTTTTACACACAGATCTTTGTTGTCTTTTTGTTCTTATGTGTCCATATCCATAATGTTATTTTATAATTCTATAAAAAAGGATGTAAATATTTTAAAGATACAGCATACATATTTCCAAATTGTGCAACATTATTAGGGGGCAAAGTATAATACGATCATAAATACAAGGCTTAAATGCATGCTATTTTACACTTGTCATAATGGCATGGTAATGTTATTATTCATTTTAAACTGCATGAGTTTGAAAATCATAAAATTATATTCAGATTTGATGCCAAACACGTTTTGTTTTTCCTTGTGGGGGACTATTTTGACGTTATCTGGTGCATAGTAGAACCAGAAACTCAGTTCTTAGCATTTGGGCCCACAATATTTATTCCTTTATGGTACAGCGTTTGCCTTTCTTATTGCCTGACTAGGCTTAATGCCAGCCCTCTTTTGAAATTCCACTGGTCCCAGCCCCTCCCACTTGCTTGTTCACTCATTCAGCTTTGTGCTGGGGTAGGGGTAAGTGAACATATGGAGGATCCCGCCTTTAGAGGATTAGAAACAACAGCAGCAGCAGGCCTGCTGGTGGGAAGCAGCATCTTGTTTGTTAAAGTCAACCCTCTTCCCACTGAAGCAGCCCCAGGCAGAGGGGCCATGCAGCCAAAAATGTCAGAAAACATGGAGTGTCCCAGACCTTCACCCAGATTGGCATTTCAGGCAGCAAGACAGCCTTTGCCTAGGGAATGTCACTGCCGAGTTTGATGATTCTTGGTAATTAGTCAACAGCTTCAGTGAAGGTATCTGGCTGTATCCGGAAGAGTGAACACAGATAATGCTTCACACGAGTACAGAAGAAATTTAGAATGATTCTCAGCAAAGATGATAGCACACCGTCATCTTCTCTCCAGAGGAGCAAGGCCCTGCATCTACAAAGAAAATCAATATTCCTGCCATTGCTCTGTCACCAATTTTACATATAACCTTGGGCATAGGTGGGTCTCAGATGCCTCCTCTGTAAAATGAAGCAGGGGAAATGAGATCCCTAAGAATCCTTCCAGATTTAACATTCTGTGTGACCCTATTAACATCTCCCATCTCCAGGAGACTGAGGCAGCTTGCTTTCTTACTCACCTGAACTTGGGGTCATTTGAATTAATTTCTCTGTCTCTCTTCAGCTACATCTCTTCACTCAGCTTTGCTAGGGTTATGATTATTAAGGAGCTATCTGAAGCAACATCCGGGGTAAGTGTGTTTCACTCACTCCTCAGACACCATGCTTCTTTATGCCTTTTATCTTCAGGATGTGCCAATTGTCTGTCCAAAATGCTTTCCCCGAAACTCCTTTTTCCTCTGACTTGTAGATTCCCACTTTCCTTTTGAGGTAATCAAACAAAACTCCTGGAAACATTTCTTTTAAATCCATTTCCATTTAGTGCCTCTCACACTCCTCCTCTGTGTTCTTACTTCAGTGTGTATTTATTTTATACTAATACTTATTCTCCTCTTTTGGAGGCTACTGTATTCTTTTCCTTTCTCTTCTCTTATTTATTTCAATTTAATTTTCTGACAGTTGAGATAAAACAATTCACTCAACTTATTCTGGTATATACGAAGTAGTGATTTTTGTTGTTTTTGGATGAATAAGCTTGGCTCTCATGACAAGAGAGAGTGTCAACTAGTTAATGTAAATGAATTAAGCTGAGCAGTTTTTTTGTGTGTATGCAAATCAACTCTCAAAATAATTCCCTATGACTAATGCCTGCATTTCTATATCTGGGTTTTCAGGTGTAGCCAATAATAGAAGTCTGGATTACATAAAGTAGTAAAGATTTTAGTTCATTTCGCTAGTGCTTTTTTGGTCTATTAAACAATTAAGGTTGAGCATTCCTTTTCTGTTTTTAAAATGAGAATTATTTCTTTCTATCTATTGTTTTTCTTTAATAGTTACAGATATATTCAGACCTTCTTTTTCTTGTAGAGTGAGTAATCATAGAAGTGAATAAAATATTTCTACAAAAACTATATGTCCTTAAAATTTTGGGCAAAAAGTAGTTTTTAGAAATTTCCTATGATTAACAAAATTCCTCCCCATATTTAGGGTCCCTTTTTGTTCCTAATGCTAAACTCTGCTCTTTCTGTCTTTTGTAAATTATTTTTGCAGAAGCTTTTCTATTTCTTAGTCTTTTGAAAAAAAACAATTTAGTTTAGTTGATTGTCTCCATTGTTTGTTTTCTATTTAATTTAATTTTATCTTTATTATTTCCTTTATTTCTACATACTCTGGATGCACTCATTGGTTATTTATTTACTTTTTCTTTTTTTTTCTTTCTTCTTCTCTCTTTTTTTTTTTTTTTTTTTTTTTTTTTGAGACAGAGTACCATTCTGTCTCTCAGGCTGGAGTGTGATGATGCAAACTCAGCTCACTGCAACCTCCACTTCCCGGATTCAAGTGACTCTGGTGCCTCAGCCTCCAGAGCAGCTGAGATTACAGGCATGTGCCACCATGCCCAGCTAATTTTTTGTATTTTTAGTAGAGGTGGGGTTTCGCCACATTGCCCAGGCTGGTCTCAAACTCCTGAGCTCAGGCACCAATCGCCCGCCTCGGCCTCCGAAAGTGCTAGGATTCCAGGTGTGAGTCATTGCGTCCAGCCTATTTCTTTAGTTAAGAGAATTTTGAGCCCATGTCCTAGGCCTGTCATTGCTTTTTATCACTTTCCCAAGCCCCACCCCATCCCATATGAGACATGGGAGAATCTGGGGGTAGGCATGGGTGGTAAATAAGAAGAAACAGGGTTTTGTGAAGATAGTGTTGTTATAGCACTCTATGAAGCTCTTAGAGAGGGAGGGCAAGTTACCATTCATTTACCACCAAGATTTTGTAGGCGTTTATACTGGATTTGGAGGAGAAAGGATATTTGCATAATACCAATTTCACAGATGGAAAAATTGAGTTTTAGAAGACTGAAGAGATATTTATGAGTTCACAAGACTAGTAATTAATGGTGCTGTGGTTCAAGCAATATAAAAATGAAAATATGCTAAAAATGAAAAAAAATGGAAGCTAGATATGAGACAATGTTTGTAACAGAACAGAAGACAAGAAATAAGTCCAGAGATGGAGAAATACGGAGACTATGTCCCAAGAAATGGGTGAAGCTAGAGGGTCTAGGATAATTGTCTTAAACAATTGGCTGTAATGTATAAAGCTCTATGAGATGAGTAGATGGGTCAGTGCTAGGTTAGGGTCTCGGGATATTGCTTGGTCACTGTGACACTGAATTACTAAATTGTTTTTCTTTACCAAAATTGACAGTTCACCAAATTGTCTTTGTAAGCTGGCTTTGACTTCAACAATTTTTAAATGCCGGAGAGTTTGAAAAACAAACACAAGCAAATATGTACTCATAAGATTCTAATGTTCAGGCTAAATGTGAGGTTAAGGGATGAGTTTTTCAATGGTGATACTAAAACAGGTTCTCTGAATGATGTCATCCTAGAGCAGCAGAAATAACTTCCTCAGAACTTTCTGTGGTTCTAAACATATGAGTCATATATAACAACTAGAACAGATAGGTTTCTATATTCCACACACTGTATGAATGCACATACACTCATGCAAAAACACATACACATTTTTTATCTGATTCAGAAATTTATTCCCCATATGCTCCATTCTTTGACTTCCTAATGGTTCATTTTATGATATGATAGTTTCACACATGAATGAATTGAAGACATAAGAAGCAATCTGCCTGCTGTGAATTCACTCCTAAAACCCTTCTCATTTCTTAATGTCCATGCATTTGAGCCCCTACAACCAAGTGCCAAAAAGAATTCTTTTCTCTGCTTTGTATTTGTACCCTGTCTGCATTTGTACTTATCCTACCCTCAAAGAAAACATTAGGATTTCATTCAGAGTTCTGAAAGAATATTTGCATTGTAGATTTCCTTTTAACACTTGTGGCAAAATTGAAATACAACTCTTTCCCTAATGCTCCCATTACAGAACATTTGTAAAAAATTAATTAGAAAAAAATTAATATTTTATATGATCTACTTGTAGACCCAGATTCTTTTTGCAATTGATGTGATGTCATGTAAATGTGAAAAAAGTCATGAATTTTCAGAATATAAGCAGAATGACACAAATATTCATTTGTTTATATTTATTTGTATTAATAAAAGGGCTTTCTCTCTCCTGCTTATAGGTCTCCATGTTTTCCCTTATCAAAGCATTTAGTAATAGTATGCATTTATAAATAAATTAAATACATACACTTCATTATAGGAATTCATTGATGGACAATCATACGTGGTCCCTGTCCTCATAGAGCTTACAGTCTAATGTGAGATATATTGACTAGGTAACTGTAGGTAAGAATATAAAAAATATGCTATTTCACTATATAAACTGCAGCTTTAAGTAGTCTATGGCATCATTGAGGATTTCTAGAGAAAATGATCTCAAAACAGAGACTTCACCATAAATCAGATTCTTCCTAGCCTCCTTAAGAGAGGGAGTAAGGACAACTTTAATTGTCTGCCTTTTAGGCAAGCACATTACCTACACATCACTTCCAATAAAGAGTACAATTTGTAAGAAAAAGGAAAAGGGGCTGTGTCTCATGATTTCCCTAATCCAGTACAATGAGAAAGCTGAGACCTACAGATTTTAAGATGACACTTCTAAACTGTGGATTTTCTTTTTTCATTAAACATAATTGTAAGAACAAGTTGCAATATTTTAGTATTCAGGAGAAGGATGAAATAAAGTGATTGTGGGAATGCAAGATAAGTCAGTGGGAACATTATTACTTACCTGTTACATGTACTGATCAATGGTTTCAAATAAAGAAACAATAAGTGTTACCAAAATTTTATTCCAGTACAAATGCATGATAAACAGGCATATTCCAGAATTTGAGGGCAGGTTCAAAGAAGCATGGAAATGTATATGGCAGGAATGAGGGAGGCAACTAGCCAGGAAGAGTGCAGCAGGTATTGCCTTATAGGTGTTGAAAAAGCTTTACTTGCTGGCCTGTTTGTTATTAAACTTCCTTAACTTATCTTCAACAAATTCCATTGCCATCATGTTGCTTTGGAAAAAGGGTTTCCTTAGATGTCTAGATGATGCTTTTACAAATCTCTGAGTAACCATGTAGAATGGATAGAAGGTAATGAACTTAGAGATGGACATTCCAAGTTAGAGAAAGGTCCATTTCACAACAAATAAACTATTGAGATTGAGATTACTATAAAATTGTATAAGTTGTATTAGTATTCATTAACAGGGCATTAGCAGAATGAATGCCAAAAAGAATGATTGCAAGTAACTAGTATCCGACTGGACCAAGTTGAAAACATAATAAAATTTATAGGCTACTGTATCTAGGGAGAAGCTGGGAAATTTCATAGAATCAGAGGAAAAGCTGAAGAAATGGGATCACCAGGAGCTGAAGTGAAACACATGGTAGGAAAAGAATACCGCCATCTTAATGAGATGCCTCCACGTTAAAGTATCAAGTTTCAAATTCTCAGAACTGTCCACTGCCACATGACCAAACCACAAATGTCAGCCCCACTTATATCTTCAACAGAGCACAAAGACCCTAACTGCAACAAAGCTTATCGCAGTCCCCAGCAGTCCCAACAAGCCAGCACTCCCTTAACCCCTTCCTGATAGGAACATTTCTCAGAGCACACTTCCCTCACCAGGCCCCTTTTAAAAGCCTCAGGCTATAAGAGAAGTTTGATCCTCACCCTGCTGGCCAGAAGCCTTTCTCAGGTATATTCTCAATAAACCTGTTTCAACTGTAGAGTCACCTTCTCGTGTCTTCTTTCCTTAATCTTTCTATCTCAACAGCAAACATCTCAAAGATCTTTGTCTCCATCAATCTCTCATCATTGTCTATTCCTAGGTTCATTCTCCAAGAATAGCTCTCTCTCTGTGCCAAAGAAGATGTTATCAGCTAGAGAGTTCTATCCTACCAGTTTAATAGTGCCAGCAAAAACGGAAAACAGTTTTTCCCAATCATGTAAATACTAGAGAAAGACCCAGATTGTGCCTACTGGGCCACATACCTACTTGTCAGCCCTATCACAAGTCCTAAGAAATAGGGTAAAATCCACTGGTCAGATGAAGTTGAAAGGTAAGGTTCAAAAGCATTCAAAGGAAGACTTTTTAGGAAAAAAATAAAAAATAAAACCTACCATGGTGCATTATAACAGGCATTATGAGGTACCTGCAATTAACTGATTTTTAATTTTTTTCCTCTTGTCTAACCAGGTTCATATGTTCTTGAAGGGTGAATGTGCAATTTATCCTGCAGGGGGAGCTCAAATAATCCTCTGACTCCTCTGATGTGTGTCAAGGATAGTAGGGGCAGAGTGAATCTGGAAGGCGGGAGGAGATAAAGTTTTGGAAAGTTTGGAAGAACAAGCAAAGATTTTAAAAAGCTATGTTCACAGTAGAGTGCTTTGTCTTTTGAGAATTCCTCTCTTATTTTTTAGCTTTGTCCTTTGCTTTTGATCTTTTATTTTCTCTTGAAAAATCAGTGCAAATGGTGGCAGATGGAATCTAGTTTCACTTATGAGATTGAATGAAAACCAATATGAGGTCTGAGACAAAACAGTTATAAGGGAGACTAAGTCTGACTTTATTCTAGACCAAGAGAATGTTCGTAGTATATACAGAATCCAGACAAGTCCATCAGGATAGGTGGTCCGATAGCAATGTGAGAATCAAATACCGTTCAATGACAAGATTATTTTGCCCATGGCCCCCTCTCTGGACACATATATCCTTCCAAAATATAATAGACATGGATAATTGTTCATTTGTTCATATATTTTAGCTTCTTCTTTATCATTTCTGTTTGCATTATTAATATTACTTTAAAACGGGGACTTATTAATATTTGTATTTACAGAAAATTTTCTAAATGTGGGCTAAGATTGAAGGCACCAACGTGTAACAATTATTTCTCCTCATGGAAACTGATGAGACTACTAAGTGGTATATATGAATTTGGGGGATCAGAATATCCGTTTGGAAGAGGCCAAGGACCCCTAAAGTAAACTTAGTAACAATCGAATAACTCCTATTTAGTCCTAATTTTTATTTTAGACCTACCTGCTTGCTCTGTGGAATGTATATCACTAGACAGAATAGAGAAGAATGTCTCTCTCTCTCTCTCTCTCTCTCTCTCTCTCTGTCTTTTTAAAAACAGCTTTATGGACATACAATTCACATATGATAAGTTCATCCACCTAGCGTGTATAATTCAGTGTTTTGTGGCATATTCACAGATATGAGCAACTGTCACCAGAATCAATTTTAGAACTTTTTTATCACTGCAAAATGAAATCTTATTTCCTTTGTTATTTTTTTCCTGAAGAAAATATTTTATTTCTCTTTTACACAGTTGAGGGGAAACATGAAAAGGTCACTCTCAGTGAATATTATGCTTTCATATGATTTCATGTTAGTAATTAGCACCTTTTCATTTCAGGTTGAAGAACTCTGTTTACAATTTCTTGTCAAGCAGATCTAGTGGTGATTAACTCCTGCTTTCATTTGTCTGGGAAAACACCATTCTTTTATTTCTAAAGAACAACTTTGCAGGTAGAGTTTGCTTTGTTGGTGGTTTTTCTTTTTCTTCTTCTTTTAGCATTTAAATATGTCATTCCACACTCCCCTGACCTGTAAGTATTCTGCCTAGAAATCTGCTGAAAACCTTACAGATATTCCCTGGTATAAGACACATTTTTTTTTTCTTGCTGCTTTCAAAAGTCTCTTTTTGTCTTCCATTCTTAATAGAGTTATTATAATGTGTCTAAGTTAAGTTCTATTTGGGTTTAATCTTCATGGGAACATGAGTATTATGTACTGTGGTGTACCCACGGAGCTGAGACTTTGAGCATGGTTGTGCATGGAGTGACAGTGGCTCTGGGGTCAGAAGCACTGACTAGGCTATAGTGGTGGTGGCTCCAGTTTCTGAGACAGGGTACATGCAGAACAGTTGTAGAGCCATGTCTGTAGCATGGGCATAAACGAGCAGCTTTGGAGCTGGAGTCTGAAGTGGAGACATACTCAGAACCAAATCTGCTCTGGGGTTCGGGGCATGTGTGTGGTGCGAGTGGCAGCTCTGGTCCCGGTATACCACAACAGCACCTCTTTGGAGGGGAGCAACAGTAGCTCTCTCTGGAGGGGTCCATGGCAGCTATGGCTGTCCATTAATTACCTCACTGGCGAATGCTGCTAGTATCTTCTGTGAAATAAGCCATTAGAGTGGGAGCTGACAAACACATGGGATCCTCCACTTTAAAAACTGTGGGAAAATCATGATGTCATGGATGCTTTTGAGGTCCTCAGAAGCAAAGTTTGCCAGGGTTGTCCACAGAGCAGGTCCCTGGGAGCTGTGATGGCACCTACCACATGGCTGACACAGATCACCACCACCATTTTTCTTTGTTCATAGCCAGCTCCAGATCTCTCCACTAAGCAAATTTCCTGAGCAATCTTTCTATGTCTGACCATTCTCCCTTTTTTATTGCTCTCTTTCTTACTGTAGGTCCTTGATTGGACTCTTCAACCCTCCTAGAGATATTTTCATTTGTGGACAGCTGTCTAATTGTTGATTTTTCTTGTCAGATGATGGTTGGTAACTTCTACTCTGCTACCTTTTAACTTCACATTGGAAATCTCATTTCCTTTAGCTATCACCCATTGTTCCCCATTCACCCATGTCATAAGCAACCACTAATCTACTTTCCGTCTCTATAGATCTGTCTATTCCGTACATTCATATCAATGGAATTATACAATATGTCATCTTTTATGAATGACTTCTTCCACTTGGTGTAATGTTTTCAAAGTTCATCCACATTGTGGCATGTTTCAGGACTTGTCTTAATTTGTTTTCTGTTGTTTATAACAGAATACCTAAAACCAGGTAATTTATTGAAAAAAGGAGTTTATTTCCTACAGATATGGAGGCTGAGAAGTCCAAGTTCCAGGGGCCAAATATGGTGAGAGCCTTCTTGCTGATGTGGACTCTATGCAAAGTACTGAAGCAGTGCAAGGTGCCATATGGCCAGTGGCCTGAATGTGTTAACATACTAGCTCAGATCTCTCCTCTTTTTCTAAGGCTACCACTTCCACTCTCTTGATAACCCATTAATCCATAAATGAATTAACTCATTCATGTGGGCTCTACCTCTCATTTCTTACAGATGCCACCTTTTAATACTGCCACATTGGGGATTAAATTTCAACATGAGTTTCGGAGAAGAAAAATTTTCAAACCATATCAGTACTTCATTCTTTTCCTTTTGATGGCTAAAAAATACACCATTATATGACTAAAGCAGATTTTGTTTATCCATTGATCTTTTGATGAACATTTGGGTTGTTTCTCTACATATAAAGCTGACAACATCAGGTTACTACACATTCCAAATTACATACAGTGTAAGAGTGACTGGATTACAAAGGCAATGATGGAGGCTTGTGCCAGCAAGTGTAAAACTGGCAGTTTCTTTTCTCTTACAAAAATATGTGGTAAAAAAAAAAATTTTAAGAAAAAATGGGGAAAAAAGTAGCTTTTACTTTTGGAATCTGAAAATTGTAGATGCATTGTTATCTACTCCAAATAGGAGTGTTTGAGCTCTGGAGAATTAAAGGATAATCTTTGTCTTTTCATTATTTTAATTTATTTTTTAAAGAAATGCCTAACATCTTCCCAGTTGACTGCATCTACTTGAAAGATGTGCTCCTGGAATAAGCTAGAATGCGTTCTAATTCCAGGTCTCCTCTTTTTTAATTATTATTATACTTTATGTTCTAGGGGACATGTGCACAACATGCAGGTTTGTTACATATGTATACATGTGCCATGTTGGTGTGCTGCACCCATTAACTCATCATTTACATTAGGTATGTCTCCTAATGCTATCCCTCCCACCTCTCCCCACCCCTGACTATAGGCCCGGGTGTGTGATGTTCCCCTTCCTGTGATCTCATTGTTCAATTCCTATCTATGAGTGAGAACATGCAGTGTTTGATTTTCTGTTCTTGCGATAGTTTGCTGAGAATGATGGTTTCCAGCTGCATCCATGTCCCTACAAAGGACATAAAATCATCCTTTTTTATGGTTGCATAGTATTCCATGGTTTATATGTGCCACATTTTCTTAATCTAGTCTGTCATCTGTCACTGATGGACATTTGGGTTGATTCCAAGTCTTTGCTATTGTGAATAGTGCCGCAATAAACATACGTGTGCATGTGTCTTTATAGCAGTATGATTTATAATCCTTTGGGTATATACCCAGTAATGGGATGGCTGGGTCAAATGGTATTTCTAGTTCTAGATCCTTGAGGAATCGCCACACTGTCTTCCATAATGGTTGAACTAGTTTACAGTCCCACCAAGAGTGTAAAAGTGTTCCTACTTCTCCACATCCTCTCCAGCACCTGTTGTTTCCTGTCCAGGTCTCCTCTTACCCAAGGAATATTAATTCTTAAGTAACTCATGTTCTATTTAAAAGAAAAAAGGTATCTTCCGTTGTAAAGGAAGAATATGGATACTAGACTCAACAATGGTTTTTGAGGATTATATAAGACAATTTATACAATATACATATCATTTATACCTGCCATGACACTGATAAAATATTAGTTTGAGGTTCAACACATTCATCTAGCAAACTTCTCTATCTTTCCAAAGTGCTTGGCTCCTTCTTCCATTTGTGAGAGACTAAGAATATTCTCTGACTGTCACAGCACTTGTGATTGAGTCCAAAAGTCTTATTTAATTAAAATAGAGAATGTTTGCAAAGCTATGTGTATAGTCCCACGTGTATAAGAGTGGATGGTAAGGGGTGTGGTTGGTATTGAGGAAAGGACACAAAGAAACAGGGATACATAAAGTTTTCACCATGCTTTACAAGTTGAATAAATAGAGCAAAGAAGTTTGACTGCTAAACTGATGAAGCTCTGACCTTTCACAACTGGTAGTATAATTCAAATACAACATGGTACCTGATTACCACGACTGGAACACTGGTTGGGGCCATACCCAAGCCACCCATAGAGGACACCGAATTGACAGCATGTGGATAAACAAGGAATGTTTTTTATTTCGCTGAGTGCCTGAAGTCTGAAATACATCCAAAAAAAAAAAATTATGAATTCCCATGGATTCGGTCTCTGATTTAGGAACATATTTCTGACAGAGGCCATCATCACCAACCAGTGCATGGTTGACTTTACATCTGCCTTGACAATTTTTCTGTCACTTAAATTAGAGAAATTTAGGATACATGCAAAAATAGTTGCTCTTGATTCACTGAAAGTACTCTTGTGTGCCTAGAGGGACCTTCTAAAATGTCTGTTTACGATGTACTACTCCAAGCATAAGAAGTTTTCAAATGCAGAGGTGACCAGCTATAAAAACTATGCATGTTAGTAATTCAAAAGATAGATCTGTAAAAACTGTTCTTTCTTTACCACCCACACCCTTGCTATGTTTCCAGATTATCATAATACAACATATTGTTATACAATAATATGATAATAATTACCTGATGAATTTTCTATGTATAAAAAAGAAAGGAGGTAAATTCCACTTAATGAAAAGCATATCTCTTCATGCAGGGTCGAAGGATTTAAATGACAAGCCCCTTATGAAGTACCTGGCATATAACAGATAAGTAATTAATAATAGTTACCTCTGAAATGTTCTATTGCTTACCACATCCATGGATCCTGTAGCAACACTGTCACCTTTGCTGTCCTTCATTTTCTCTAATACAAAGAAAGGTAATAGGCCCTGTTTCACAGTGATACCAAATAATTTGATTGAAAACACATCAAGTGCTTAGTATAGACCCTTGCCTGTAGTAGTACTCAATAGATTTTTCTAATTTCTGAATTTGACATAATGCTGGTTCTTTAAATAAAATACAAGTAACCTAATGAGAAATTAGTATACCGAAAATATATACAGATTTTGCTTCCAGTTATAAACACTAATCTAGAATACTTGATTCAGAAAGTGTTGCTTGTCAACCACAATTTATTTATGGAGCCATAAATTCCTATTAAAGCTAATTTAAAACTGACAGTGTTTCTATTCCTGGAAAAATAAGCCCAGGCATCATTGTGGTCATACTGAGGGTATGCATTTGTATTTACATACTATAGATAACTGTAATTTTTGTCACTAAGTTACTAACATTTAAACAGATTCCCGAAGCAGCTAGGCACTTAGTAGCAGCCACAACATCAGCCATTTACAATTGTTCAGAAAATAGCACTAATTGAAACTGTTCAAATCATCCATGGGTTGTGTTAAACACCATTTCTTACACACTGGCGCCTTGGAGATACACTGATTTCGTGTAAAATAATAATTTTAAGACAAAATAATATACTTTAATGGGAAACACTGGTCACAATATTATACAAAGCAGATTTCTGTATTAAAAACATAACTATGAAGCGTATCTTTTAATACACTGTAACAGGTTCAGACATTGTATAAAGTGTCCCTCGAATAAGTTTGCATGCATATTAAAAGTGGCCATATAAGACCTTGTATTTTAGAAGAAACATTTTATTTAGAAGAGAGAAGCTGGGCGTAGTGGTGTGTGTCCACCTGTGTCGTCCTAGCCACTCGAGAGGTGGAGGCAAGGGAATCCCCAAAGCCTTGGAGTTTGGGGCTGTATTGGGCTGTGATCACACCTGTGAATAGCTACTGCGCTCCAACCTGGGCAGCACAGGGACATCCCATCTCTAAAATAAATAAAAATAAAGACGTAAAACCAAGGATTGTGGTCCTGTGCCTGGAAATCATTTAAACCAAAATATACATAATATAATAAATTTTCACCTCCTTGATATTTAAAGTGGATCAACATAACAAACCAGTGACTCCCAAACTGCATTTCTCTTTTCAAGGAGAAAATTAAGCTTTAATTTTGAGATCAGACATTAAAAAGAAATATTTCTCTACTGCCATTAACCCTCCACCACTTCTGAGGCAACTTCACAGAGCAGTTAGATAGAGCTTGGTGGAGAGGCAGAATCTGGATCAAAACTAAACTAAGTAAACACAAAGTATTAGATTAGGGGACAAAACATATGTAAATGTAATCTGCTAAGTAACATGCTAATAACATATTTGCTCCATTGTTTTGATGATACTGCATAGACACATGAGATCAGAACATCTCTCTGAAGAGGAGGGATATCTGACAGATATTTTACATTTGAAAGGATAATGGACAAAGTTTTGCGAAAGGATGTTACCTTCACCATAGCTAAGCCTCAGGCCTTCCACATTAAAGGCTCAGAAACTCCATTTTTATTTTTATTTGTTGTGAGGCAAGATGGTTTGTTCTCAGGAGTGCTGCTTTCTGTAGAAGGGCTCAACAAAACCTATGTACAAAAGGAAAAATTTAAAGCCTATGATTCTAATATCAAGAGAAGTAACTTTCCACATTGACCCTCAAAGCATAATAATCAAGTTGAGTGAAAACCAGCTTCTCAGAATGTGCCTTAACGTGGTTTATTACCTGAGTCAAATGTGCAGCCAAGTCAGTGCCTTTAACATGGTGCTTCTATCCCTTTAATGCAGATTTAACACTAAGGCCAGGCAAACTTGTTCTTTAGTCACTCCCCAGGAGAGTGTTTGAATGGACACTGCCCCACCTACTCCTCTATGTTATTTTATTTCCAAGACTCCAAGAACCCTGTTTTGATTGGTATATTTGTTAATTGGACAAGAGACAGGAGTGAGAGTGTTTTTCTACTTAGCTGTTTAATAAATGCCTCATTCTGTGATGTAAGAACTTAGGCCTTTAGAATAGAGTAGAGAAGATGGTGAACTGAAGGCAAATCAGATCTTTTTCGTGCGGTAGGGGGCAAAGCAGTGTGATGGAAAATCATAGACTTATGACTCAGATTATCTAGGTGCTATTCCCTATTCCTCATGTACGAGCTCTGTCACTTTGAGTAATTCATAAATACCTCAGAGCCCTAATTCTCTCAACTGTATCTACCTCATGTAATAATCATACATGGAAAATGCTGGGACTAGGCTGGTGCTCCATATACACCATGGCTCTTCTTTCTCTTTTGCCCTTATGACACAATAAAACTGGGATAACTCACATTTGTATTTTGAGAATTACATGATTTTCTTGCAAAGCAGCCCATCAAAGAATGCAAATAGCATTATGTCTCAAAAGACTAGAGAAAGCCAAGTGATTATTTTCTTTCTCCTTAAACCTTTGCCATATCACAACACTAGTGGATTTCCAGGTTACCAATACTTTTGTTACAGGGATCTGCTTTTTCATCACATATCCTTCTGTGCCTATATGTAATTTTTGTCTTTTCTCCAGTGTTTTACCCTTCTTTCCCTTTGATAAAGATGTTCAAAAATCACTCTTCTCCCACAGTTTAAAAGCTACTTCCAATAGTCTGCTTGACAGAAAATTAAAGTTAAATATTGGCGAAGTCCCCTATTTATTCATTAAACTTAAATTCAGTGTCTTCGTGCCTGAGTCAATCTTTAATTATGATGATGACTTTCATTATTTACAAATCACGGCTGATGTATGTTTTGTTTAGTCTATAACTAGTGTGTCTTATGGTTCACAGCTGACACATTGAGGAGAGAATATAGAAAGCTGCTTTTGCATTATCATAATGTATAACAATGGGCTCAAAGATGTTAAAAATTATAAATACTAAAAGGAGAAAAAAGAAATGATTTCAGAAAGTTTAAGCACAAAGCAAGGAAGAATAAGAAATATGGATTAAACACAGATCTGAATAACTCCTCAAATTTTATCTTTTCAACAATACTAACATAGTACAATCAGGGCAGAAGAAATCCTAACAAGTAGAAGAGCAGGAAACTGCACTTCTTAGAGTTATTATACAACTAACATTTTTTCATATGTAGTTTCTATATAGAAAGAAATGTAATAGGCAAATTATTTTAAAGTTTCTTTCAAGTGATTAAAAATATCAAGTACATAAAGAATCATCCTAATTTATTTTTGTTTTCATTCCAGAACTTCTCAGCAAACTTTGTTCATATTAAGCCTGAGATAAATTGTAGAACAATCACTATCAACATTATCCAACTCTCTTAATAGATGGAGAGCAAAGTAATAAAGTGATGTGTATTATAGGCCAAATTAAAAGCATCATTCTTCTAGAATGACTATAGGGTGAATTCTCTGATATTAATTTCATAATTAACAATACAGATATTCTTACCCAAGCCCACTGTTTTAGAGAGTAGCCAAAGGCCTATCCACTTCTTATTCAGTTCCTTCAAATCCACCACTCCCACTCCATTCCATAATTATCTGCTATTCTTATCTTGTGACCATTAGCACTATCTACGTTTTACCCCAGACATTTTTATGATATCAAATGTATCTCTACTGATAGGCTCTGAGCATATGGAGGGGAAGAACCAAGTTTTATTAATTTTTATATCACTTGCAATAGTCATTATCAGACAAGTATCAATGAGATGCATCAAAAAATCAAGAACTATGGAATATATTTTAAATCAAATTAATACATTTGTAATTAAATCTATTTATGTCACTCATGTGAACTTACACAAGCTGTTTCAGAGCCATTATTTTCAAAGAGAAGTCAGCGTTTACTGGAAACATATCCATTGTGTACACTAAACTTGTTAAGACTCAGTTTTCTCATCTGTAAAATGGATATGAGGGTACTTTCTCTCTCTTAAGGTGATCATGGCCATTGACAAGATAGCATAACTAAATTTCTTAGCAAGTTATTTCTAGAAATGATCAACTACTTGAACAAGTTTAAGATATTTCCCCAACACTACAAATGTCATTTCCTTCCCTCCACTTTCAGTCCACTTCCTCAGTACCTGTATGCTGAACTTATCCAGGAGGAAGTCTAGAACACCAAGTCAAAAAACTACAGAGCTAATCTTCTAGAAGAAGAACAGTTAGCTAAACTGGAGGGGAGGAAATGAATTGAACAACTAGCCAATGTTATTAAATGACAAAAAAAAAAAATACTCATGTGAAATCATGTCTTCAAACACAGAAAACCAATAATAAAAAAGACATTATGAATCTTTAGAAATGAAGCAAAAGAAGCCACAGTAAAAATTTTAACAAGTAAGAGTCATTAGCTAAATAAATCCTGACAACTGAACAGTCACACAGACACCTAACACACGCTTGACTTGTGAGGCTCCCTTCCCCTCTGCATTTTCCGCAAACATTCCATTTCATTACTTTTCTATGGATCCTAATATGTCCTTCCCTATTCTCTCTGCCAGCCACATGTGTTTAAAAAGCACAGCTAAGACATCCCTTCATCAGTGATCAGAAGAGAGATTCTCTTCTGCGTCTCACTGGATTGATCTCCTCAGAGAAAAAGGGGGACATTGTTGGGGAAAATGAATCAATTGATTCCTTTAAGCTTTGAAAATGGAGAGTGTCTTTCTTAGGTTGTGTCATTTTCTCTCAAATACTAAAACAGCAGGTAGGTCTCGTTGCCTCAGCTCTGAGACTGAAAAGTTCTGGATTATGCCATACAAAATTTATAGCACTTAAGAAAAACATGATGTGATAGAAATACATTTTGATGAGCACCTACCAAATGCTAGTCATTATAGGATTCAATTTACCTATATCTCTTATAATCCTCACAAAGATGCAAAGAGGTAGCCAATAACCTTATTTTTCAATCAAGGAAACTAAGGTCAGAAGATTGAAAATAAATGAATATAAAAGCCTCTCATGGAAAAAGAACATGGAGGAGAGGAGCTTGTGAGAGTAATACATTCCATTTGTTCACTTTCTAACTGGGAAAAGATTATTGCTAATAGTTTATGTTATATTCATAGTTCAAATTCATTTCAAGAGATAGAATATTTTTCTTAACTACGAACAGGAAAAAATGGAATTTTTAGGTGTATTTTTATATTGAGTTACTTCAATTTCCCCCAAGAAGCACATTTCAAATTTTTAAGAAAAATCAGCTAAGAAAATCATATTTTTTTAACATAGAGAAATACATTTTCTATAGGACTGGCCAAGCACATATGAAAATCAAAACAGTTATTATGAGAATGCTTACAGTAAAATGGGCAGTCTTACCCTGACAGTAAAACAAAAATTGGGTTAACTTTATCAGAAAATAATGTCACAAAATATTTGAAACTCTTAAATGTCTTTATAATCCTTAACTATTACTCTTACTTCTGGAAATACATCTTGAAAAGTAAATTTAAAAAATTTTTGCTAACACGGTGAAACCCTGTCTCTACTAAAAAATACAAAAAAATTAGCCAGGCGTGGTGGCCGGCGCCTGTAGTCCCAGCTACTCAGGAGGCTGAGGCAGGAGAATGGCGTAAACCCGGGAGGCGGAGCTTGCAGTGAGCTGAGATCGCGCCACTGCACTCCAGTCTGGGCGACAGAGTGAGACTCCGTCTCAAGAAAAGCAAAAAAAAAAAAAAAATTTTTTTAAAACCCCAAAAGTTAAAATATCCACATTAACACACATATTGTATAGCTCTATTCAAAATACTGAACACTTGAAAACTGCATCTACGATTAAAAGGAGGGGAACGGACACATAACTTACGGCATGTTGATACAAGTAAATACTATGCAAGGATTAAATTCGTCTTTGCATACTATTGTAATATTACAGGAACATGCCTGCTTTATATCACATGAAAAGATATTTACAGCTGACCCTTGAAAAATACAAGTGTTATGGGTGCTGACCCTCCATGCAGTCAAAAATTTGCGTATAACTTTTGATTCCCCCACAACTTAACTACTAATAGTCTAATGCTGACTGCAAGCCTTAATAGTCGATTAACACATGTCGTATGTTATGTGTATTATATATTGTATTCTTACAATAAAGTAAGCTAGAGAAAAGAAAATGTTAAGAAAACTGTAAGAAAGAGAAAACGTGTTTACTATTCACTGAGTGGAAGTGGATCACAATAAAGGTTTTCATCTTCCTCATCTTCAGGCTGAAGAGGAGAAAGAGGAGGAGTTGGTCTTGGTATCTCAGGTGTGTCAGAGAGGGGAGAGGTGGAGGAAGTGGAACAGGAGGCAGGAGAGACAGGTACACTCGGTGTAACTTATTGAAAAAAATACTACTATAAGTGGACCCACGCAGTTCAAACCTGCGTTGTCCAAGGGTCCACTGTACTTGTAAATCTAGCATGAGCTCAGAATTACATACAGATTAAAACGTGACTAAATTACATACAGATTAAAGCATGAAATAAGTATACCAAAAAGGTTAATTTTTATCAACGATGATAACTGATGTTATGGATACTCTATTTTCTATATTCCAAATATTTTCTGAAGAACACACATCAGTTTTTAAAATTGATAAAACTAAGTCTCATTGGCGCGGTGGCTCACGCTTGTAATCCCAGCACTTTGGGAGGCTCAGGCGGGCGGATCACGAGGTCAGGAGTTCGAGATCAGCCTGGCTAACACAGTGAAACCCTGTCTCTACAAAAAATACAAAAATTAGCTGGGCGTGGTGGTGAGCACTTGTAATCCCAGCTACTGGGAAGGCTGAGGCAGGAGAATAGCTTGAACCTGGGAGGCGGAGCTTGCGGTGAGCAGAGATTGTGCCTTTGTACTCCAGTATGGGTGACAGAGCTAGATTCTGACTCAAAAAAAAAAAAAAAAAAAAAAAATCAATATCATTAACATTACATTGAAGATGAACCTTAGTGTTTGGAATGCTTTTTTCAAGGGGGATTTACGTTTATATTAAAACCTAAAATAGTCACCACCACCCCACAAAATGTTGCAAGATGTCATCTGAGTAGCATGAATTACTCCTCCACAAAACTAGATGTTTCATTATTATTTGAGAAAACTCACCTTTCAACCATCTACAATATGGGCTATCATTCATACCGAACTTAATTAGAACACAGTTTGGGCCGGGCGCGGTGGCTCAAGCCTGTAATCCCAGCACTTTGGGAGGCCCAGACGGGCGGATCACGAGGTCAGGAGATCGAGACCATCCTGGCTAACACAATGAAACCCCGTCTCCACTAAAAATACAAAAAAATTAGCCGGGCGTGGTGGCGGCGCCTGTAGTCCCAGCTACTCGGGAGGCTGAGGCAGGAGAATGGCGGGAACCCGGGAGGCGGAGCTTGCAGTGAGCCGAGATCGCGCCACTGCACTCCAGTCTGGGCGACAGAGCGAGACTCCGCCTCAAAAAAAAAAAAAAAAAAAAGAAAACAGTTTGGAAGTTGGAGGAATTCCTAGTTGAAAACAATTAAAGGGAAAGTTGTCAGGTTCACTTTTGGTTCGCTTATCTATCTCTCATAGCAGCACTGAAGAGACCTGTCTTCCCCAATCTCACTGTCTTCCCCTAGGATTATGTCATAGTGTGTAGCGTGTACATTTAGGAACCCATGGTGGCAATTAGCATCTGAGACTCCTGCCACAGTTACTAGAACGGTGACAAATGAAGGCATCCCAGGATTCTATGCTGAAAATGCTTTGATGGCTGCATTCCTTCCAAGTGACATGTCTCCTTGGTGGGGCAAGGCAATCTCATACTTTACCCTTATTTCCATTCTGTATTGAGAGCGCCTCTTCTTTCCTTCCCTCATTCCTGCTCTGAATCCTATTGTGTCACAGTTAATGTAGTTATCAAATGGAAAAAGCATGTCAGATAGTGACTATTTAAGGAGCACATTGCTTTCGCTGAGCAGATCATTACAAGTTCTTTGCTTCTCCATTGCTAAAATAAGGTTCCCTGCCTTATCTATTGCCTACCCATATCTGGGCTGGTTTTAAATGCACGTTCCGTCTCTCCTAAACATATAATGACTTTGTGTAGACATTTTATCTACTTTATGCATCCTAAAGACATCATTATCTGCCAAGCAATAGGGACAATACATATTTTATATACAGATCATATGTATATATATTTTCCAAACCCCAATTTAGGGCACATGATTCATTTCTATATCTGCCTTATTTCTTTGGCTGTAGCTCATGAGAACAGGGGCCACGTTTTAACCATCTTTAGTGCCCCAGCACAGAGATTCCACTCAATTTATGTCTAAGAATGAAGGAAGGAAGGGAAGAAGGAAGGAATAAAAAATAACATGTATTTTGTAATACTTCTAAATACAAAAGCAGCAAAAGGCTTCAGAGTCACAGAATTTCTGAAATCTTTCAATAGCTCAAGAAAATAATACAGGATATCTGAAACTGGACATAGCTTGAAAGTCCAGAATATAGTCTGTTTATACGTGTAGCAGATCCGTAGAAAATTTTAGACTACAGACTACAAAATTAGACTACATTACGATCATGCATTTGTGGTACCTAAGGGAAGATCTTAGACTAGCGTTTAGAAGACTTAATTCATAATTTCTGTCTCTATAGCCAAAGTTTAAGTAAATGTCAAGATCATTACCCAAATAATTAGAGAGATGATTTTTTTTCCTCAAATAACTTTTTCTGTGTAGCTTTTGTCTCCTATCAGATTGGAAACTCCTTAAGGTCAGAAATTCCACACTTCATTGAGTTTCCAGAATGGCCTCCCCTGAACTGTGTCCTTAGTAGATATTCATTTGATTGGTTGTTGCTTACTAGCGCCTATAGAATGAACAAGTTACAGAGATCTCACTTCTTTTGCTTTGTGTTGGTTTCTTCAGGTGCCTTAGTTCCAGTTGACCAAGATGCCTTATAAGGAGCCAATCCAGTGTGGATGAGCCCAGGGTGGTGAGGGGGTACTAATAAAATAAAAGGAATAAAAGCCGTGCCTTAACTGTTTTCAACTTTCTTATGCTTTAGCATCATCTCATGCACTTTTAAAATATCTTAAAAGTTTTCTTTCAAAATAAAGATTTAAAAGTTTTCTTTCAAAATAAAGATTTTTAAAGTTTTCTTTTAAAATTTCTAGGCTCACCCCCAGATATTCTGATTCAATGTTCCTGGATTAGAGCCCAGAAATACTCGCTTCGAACAGGCATCAACTGTCATTTATATATAGGCGTTTCATGGACCACACACTGAGAAAATGCCACTTATTTGTGTTACTGCCATAAGGAATATCACTTCTTGCTCCCCTCCTGCTCCCACTAATAGCTCTGGTCTTTACTGTTTCCCTCCAGAGGGATATAAAGAAGGCAAGGTGTGATCTTGTTCAGGCAATCTTGGTAAATCAACAAAATAAGACTATCAATGTGCAGCTTTAATCCTAGCTCCAAAGAAATTTTGTGGAAGCTATTTTTCCATTTTATTTCATTTGACACACTCCTCCGATCACATAACAATCCATGTTTTATTATAAACATTCAGCCATCATCTAAAGAAGCAAAATGATGATACATTTTACTGTTTTTCTTTAATGTCCCCTCTCAAGTTATGCTTTTCTTGTGGACTTTTGGCATGTTTAAATTATGTTCCAGCAGTGAGCCCTGTAAGAGCCTGGAAGTAGAGAGCCTCTCAATATTAGGGCGCCGAGTGATAGAAATCACATGTAGCAAATGGGGAAAGAGTTAAAAACAAAACAAAACAAAACAAAAACTATGTTCAAAATATTTAGGCTGGGCACAGTGGCTCACACCTACATTCCCAGTGCTTTGGGAGGTGAAGGCAGGAGGGTTATTTGAGGCCTGGAGTTTGAGACTAGCCTGGCCAACATGGTGAAACCCTGCCTCTACTACAAATACAAAAATTAGCCGGGCGTCGTGGTGGGCAACTGTAGTCCCACCTACTGGGGAGGCTGTCATGAGAATCTCTTGATCCCAGGAAGCAGAGGTTGCAGTGGGCTGAGATTGCACTACTGCACTCCAACCTGGGTGACAGAGCAAGACTGTCTCAAAAAAAAAAAAAAAAGAATCTCACTAAAAACATCCTCACAGAAACATTCAGAACAATTTTTGACCACATTATCTGGGCACAGCAGCTGAGTCAAGTTGACACATAAACTAATAATAATAAAGGATAAAAAACATTCAGGTTGGGAATGTGGCTCACACTTGTAATCCTAAGGCTTGGGGAAGGAAGTTTGAGGCCAGGAGTTCAAGATCAGTCTGGGCAACATAGCGAGACTCCATTTAAAAAACAAAAACAAAAACAAAAAACAATTAGCTAGGCACGGGGGTGTGTCTGTAGTCCTAGGTGCTCTCGTGGCTGAGACAGGAGGATTGCTTGAGCCCAGGAGTTTAAGGTTACAGTGAGCTATGGTGGCACCACTGCAGTCCAGCTTGGGCAACAGAGCCAGACCCTCTCTCTCTAAAAAAGGAACAATATTCACAACAATTATGTATTTGTAAATGCACAGAGACATTTTTTGAAGAACACGCTCTGACCTACCCAGGGAAGGGCATTAGGACTGGTGGGTGGTTAAGTGACCTCTATTATTATAATAGCTTTTTGTTAGTGTCATTTAGAATTTATTTTAAGTTGTTTTTGTTTTTTTTTTTTGCAATTAGCACATTTTCAAGTACAGCTTGAATATATATTTTTAAACTGGCCATAATATTAATACATTTAAAGGTACTTCATCTATCCATATCCTAAAAGTAACAGGAAATTATAACAAGAAATATTCCTATCATAAAAATTATATTGAGATATAGAAAACCTGATTGTGGTAAAAGATTCAAGGTGTATGTTAGGCAGAGTTCTTTTCAGTTATGATGAAATACCTCCATTTGTGCCTCCCTCAGGAATTTATCTACAGAAAGTTTCCTGGGAATATTTTTGGAAGAGCCTTTTTTTTTTTTTTTTCTTCCATGTCTCACTTGAAAGAAGATGGGGTAGCTCTTGTCCAACATACAGTATTATATATGGATGTCTTGGTAAGTTGTTAGGAAATAAATCACCTTGACAAAGGTAATGGTGCACACACACACATACATACATGCGTACATGCATACATGGGTGTATAACCATATCTACGTTTCTTTGCAGTGGGGTGCTCTTTGTTGGTTCACAATTTACCTAGGATAAGGCAATAGGCACCAAAGGAGTAGGATATAAATATTATGATCATTGTAGCATAACAGAGAGAGAGAAAGGTAGTACAGAGTATGGTGTTCTGGTTAAATAGTGGGTCTAAGCCTTGGCTGCACATCATTATTCACCAGGAAGCTTTTAAAAAGACACAGTGAAACCCCGCCCTCATAGATCCTGATTTAATGTTTGAGATGTGGCTCAGGCAAAATTATTTTTAAAGCTCCCCAGCTTCCTCGAATGCACAGGCAGGATTTTAAAAATTACTAGATTATAATGAAAGAGTCTATAGGAGTGAGTGGCAAAGAATATTCGTAAAGTAAACATGGGTAACAATCAATTGATTAACATTTGAAACTTAAAGGATTGACAAAGAATTTTTGCTTGGACAAACTTTTGTCACCTCCTGGACCTTCTTCTAGGCCCATCTGTGCACTTTCTTGTAAAATTCAGTTTTATCAAAAGAACCCTGCTAATTCAGTTTTGCTAGAGTCCCCCATCTTTGACTACTGGTCATCTTCAATAGCTGATCAGGTTCTTCATCCTCTGCCATCCTTCCAGTGATGTCTGATCATATTAGCCTGTCTTCATAAAAAAATCCTGTTAGGTTTTAGCCAGAATCCTGTTTACCTCTCATCTTTCCTTTTAGTAATTTTCCACGCAACGACCCCAACCTGTTCCTTTGCTATAAATTCTCACTTGTCTGTGCTGTATTCAGAGTTGAGCCCAATCTCTAATGCTCATTGCAAGACTCCATTGCAATGATTCCTATACCTACTGTGATAGTCCCACGTACAGTCCTCCTTACTGTGCTTTAATAAATATCAATGAGTAATTTTTTCTTTAACAGAGTATTTTGATAATTTGTGAGATCAAGCATAAGTAATACTGGAAAGAGCTTCGAAGCCTTAAAATAAAACAATCATAGGTCACAACAAAGAAGCACAATACTTTGGGTCACACTGAAAAGAAAGAAAGACCAGACCAGAATAGAGACAATTTATTAATTCAGGATCTGAGCACTACATTTTCAACTATGCTGGCTACTGGTTCTTCTCATTTTCTTATTGAGATAAAACTAGATAAACATTTTGGAACTTGCTGCACACCCCATACAGTCTCTTATTTATATTCACAGTTCAGTTAAAATGTAGTAAAATACTCATGGATCCCATTAAGCATGTGAGCACATTTGATCTCAACAAATGTTTTCAGTTATATTTGGAATAGACTGCTTTGTAAGAAAACCTGTCCTAAACTCTGAATACACGTTTTATTTGTCACCAGTAAGGATCTCTTCAATATAGTAGTCAAATCCTCTGCTTTCAAGAACTTACAGTATATGTGAGGGCAAGTCAGTTAAGCAGAATCGAAAGAGCTGTGTTTTGGAGGTATTTTTACATAGTGATGAGTACTATTGACTACATGAAACAATGTCATTCTGGAAAGTACTGGGAGTGGGGTGATGCTAGGGTCTCTGGGCAGGTTGAGGGAAAATATGTGAATTGAGGCTCAAATGACGCCAACAAAAACCTGTGATAAAGGGTGTTTTGGGGGTAGAGTAAATATAGTAGGTCTGGGCAGAAATTGAGTTATTAACATCAATGAGGTCAAAGTGATTTACCTGAAAATCACCAAGTGGCCAAGTAAGTGCTCATCATCTCATGTATTAAATAGGTTCAGTGCCATTCCTGAGAACTTTTTTCTTTAACTAAGAACTACCCACATTTAGATGTCCTGCGTAGCCTCCTACTTCTGGCTAAATATATACGTATAAATACAAACTTAGATGAAATTATTTGTTCCTCATAAACTGACATTTCCACGGGATGCTAGTTTGATAATTACATCTATAAATAGTTGATCTAAAGGATCCCAACCTCAATATTGAAAGCAGACTCAAGTTTCTAAGGTAACTATTACCCTTTATAAAAATCTGTGTTTAGAGTACTTTTTCCTTCTGTTTTGCTCTGACCATCCTGGACCCATCTGTTTCCTTCCTTCTACACTTCTTTGTTTGCTCACTGAAAAGGTTAGAGTGAGGATTCGCTCACTGAAAAGGTTAGAGTGAGGATTCACTCTCTGCATATGTCGAAGTTTATGCATATGTGTCATAATTGTAATGACCTTCTTACTGCTTTAGGTTTCAAAATGGCCAGGCATTTAGAAATGTATGTAACTTTAAATAAATAAATAAATAAATAAATAAATGTTCTGCTAGACCCAAGGAGCAAGTATATACAACTTGAATAATTTCATGCATTGGTAAGTAAGGAGCAAAAACATTTTAAAATTTTGACTTATCATCTTTGTAAAATATCAGCATTTTTTCTATGGATTTTGACATTTAAATCTTTTTTATTTTTGCTTGTTTGCTGACTTGTTTTTAACTTTAATCATTTTCAAAATCATTCTTGACATCAACATGAGCCTTTTAGATTAGCTGTTTTTTGGCTATGTTTAATACAAATCAAAATTTTGTTAACATATTTGCTACAGAATAGCTCAATAAATCATCTTTTGGCTTAGAGGATTATACCTTTTGGAGCAAAATGAGATTTTTTTCAGAAGGATAATGATGTCTTCATCTGGGAAAGTTCAATAATTTCATTCTGGAATTGTATTAAGTATTGTAACTAAGTTAACTACCTTATTCAACCTGTTTTTTAAATGAACAACTATCTATCAGGTACTATGCTCATGACCTAGGTGATGAAATAATCTGTACACTAAATCCCCATGACATGCAATTTATTTAGATAACCAACCTGCACATGTACTTTTGAATGTAATATGAAAGTTAAAAAAAAAAAAACAAAACTTTAAACACACTGAGAGTGTAGATATGTGCATGTGTGGGAGGTACTGGTAAATGAATTATAGTCAAAACAAAACAAATAAAATAAAATTGTTTTCTTCCTTTATGTATCATATGCTTGCAGAGGTCTTTTGGGTTTTTTTGTTTGTTTGTTTTTGTGGAAGTCACATGTAATAAATTTTAAGCTCCTTAAAATAGCTAGCTTCTTGGTTCAGAAAATACGTCTTTATCCTTTGCAATTCTACCTTAAAATATATCTAGAAAGAAAAAGGCACAGTTAATTTATTTTTCTAAAGAAATAACAGTTGCTACAAATCCTAAGGATCATATTCAGTTTTCTTATTACCTGAAGATAATTTTCAAAGGTATGTCTAACAGTTATCCTTAAATAAAGCCCAAAATCTGTATTTATTAAAACCTCTACCAAAGTCACTTTGAATTATTTTTATAATACTATTATTTATTAAATGTTAATCTTGATATCTAGAGTATATTTTTAGTGATTTTTATATATTTAATTTGAAAAGAAGTCTCTATTTGGTTCAAGGGATAAAATGATATTAGATTTTTTTTTTTTAAGTGGGACAATGATGGCTAACATAGGAGGCTTGGATGTACAGAGTTTGTATTTTGAACCTAGAAGAGAAACTGGCACATAATTGACACTCAACAAAAGGGGTAGAAGGAAGGAAGGATATAGAATTCTCCTACTGTCATTTACTACCCAAGTTAGCTTTTTTCTTTATCCCAAGATATGCAAATATGAAGCTTATTACATGTCTCTATATGATAAGGCTCTATCATCCAATTTGTTTGATATATTTTACTGGAATAGCCATTTTTGCAATATATGTGATATTAGATAACACTATCTCCTTTAGAAAAGGAGAGACTAAAAAGGCTTTTCTATCTAATTTCTGTAGCTAGTCATAAGAAAGTAGCAGTTAATTTGATTTCATTCTTGATAAGAAGCAATAAATATGATCTTTGGCAATTATGAGAAAGAGATAGTGCACATCAGGTGATTTCACAAAGAAGCAGTTGTTTCTGAATTCAAAAACCAAAATAGATCAGCTTCAGTTTCAACGTTGAACACATAGCTGCATTTTAAAAGTTCAGAGAGTCAATACTGTTGTGTGTTTATTGAAGTCATAGTTCTTTTTTTCTTGGATCTTGAAACTAGATTAGGCATATTATAAAAACAGACTTTTCATAAAGATTCCAAAAAGATTTAAATGACACATGTATAACTAATTTAAAAATTAAATTGTGTTTCTAAAGTAATAGAATCAACAAGAAAAAATTTAAATATAGATAATAAAGTTTTGTTTCATTCCTTAATCAAGTATGCTGTCTGTACAGTTTAATGAGCCTTTTATGTTATCAGAAAAAATTATAACAGTAAGTAGAATTTAGGGTGGGTCCGTTCATGTGTATGGTTTGATGAAAAAGTCTAACTTATACATTAGGAAATTATGAAATTAAGGGAAACTGTAAAGAACTTTATTTTCTGCCCTAATTATTTATTACCATTTATTGTATCAGAATAGACTCATGAATTCCTCATTTATTCAATGGATTGTTATATAATATAATCTTTATTATTTTGATATTCAGGATATCCCAGAGTGGGAGTCATATCAATTTATTTCTGTGTCCTTTTGAAAAATCTTCATCATCTTTTATTGTCTATCTCTAACTTATAACTTAAGTAAAATTACATGATGTCATGCACAGCATCAATCCTCACTATGTTATAATTCCATTGCCCCACTACTGGCCTTTGTAATAGTGTTGTCATACATTTAACCTCTAAGTATATTGTAAACCTCAAAATACATTGTAATTGCTTCTTATTTTACACAACTCTTAAAGAAATTAAAAAGAAAAGTACTTTATAATTATTTACATATTTATAATTTCTGACCCCAAGTTGCTTTGTGTAGATCTACATTTTCATCAAGTATTATTTTTTCTGCCCGAAGAACTTTTTTCTAACATTTTTGTAGTACAAGTCTGCTGGTGAATTATTGCAGCTTTATATACCTAAGAAAGTCTTTATTTCTTTCTTCATTTTTGAAAACTCACTTTACCATCTACTGAATTATTGGTTAACATTTCTGTTTGTTTGTTTGTTTTATTTTGTGTGTTTTTCTTTTGTTTTTGAGAAGGAATCTCGCTCTTGTCACCCAGGCTGCAGTGCAATGGCACCATCTTGGCTCACTGCAATCTCCTCCTCCAGGGTTCAAGAGATTCTGCCTCAGCCTCCCGAGTAGCTGGGATTACAGGCACCTGCCACCACACCTGGCTAATTTTTGTATTTTTAGTAGACACTGGGTTTTACCATGTTGACCTGGCTAGTCTTGAACTCCTGACCTCAAGTGATTCACCCACCTCAGCCTCCCAAAGTGCTGGGATTATAGCCATGAGCCACAGCACTCGGCATAATTTTATTTATTTATTTATTTTTTATTTTATTTATTTATTTATTTTTTAGTAAACTTGTTGCTCCACTATCTTGTGACATACATTGTTTTTGATGAGAAATTTGTCAATCTTATCTTTATTTATTTGTTGAAAATGTCATGTTCTTCAGTTGTTTTTTAAACATTCCCTTAATTACTGGTTTTAAGTAGTTTGTTTATGATGTGCTTTGGCATTGTTTTCTTCATATTTCCTATGCTTGGGCTTTGTTGAGTTTCTTGAATCTGTGAGGTTAAAATTTCATCACATTGGGAAACATTTCAGCCATTATTTCCTCAAATATATTTTTCTGTTGCTTCATATGCCTGGTTCTTTTCCTTCAGAAACTCCCATAATACATCTATTGGTCCACTTGAAGTTGGTATACAGTCTATCAATGATCTGTTCATTTTTCTTTCCCTGTGGTTCTGCTCTCTGGGTTTCACTTTGGATAGATTTCATTGCCATGCCTTCAGGTTCACCAATTTTTTTCTTCGGCTGCATCTCCTCTGCTGTCAATCCAAATCTCTGACGTTATCTCAGACATTGTAGTTTTCAAATCTAGAAGTTCAATCTGGAAGTTTTTGTGTCATCCATGTTTCTAATTAACATGTTTAATACTTTCCCTTGAACATAGAGAAATGTAATAATAACAGTAGTATGTCCTCATCTAGTGTTCTGTTATTTCAATCTGTCTCTATTGATTTGTTTTTCTCCTCCTTACGGATTTTACTTTCCTTTTCTTTGCTTGCCTTGCTATTTTTGATGATATGCCATACGTTGTGAATTTTAACATTTTTGGCACTGGATATGATCATATTTCAATAAATATTCTTGAGCTTTCTTTTGAAATAGAGATAAGCCACTTGGAAAGATATAGATTCTTTTACAACTGTTATTAAGGTATGTTACATAACATTAGAGTGGACTACATCTAATTTTGCCTACTGAGGCATTAGTTTTCTGAATTCTGTATCTGATATCCTGTGAAAGGTGAGGTTTTTATTTCTGTTTGCATGGTTCTTTCCCTTCCCTCAAGTAGTTTCTCTCAAATGTGTGTTTGTCAATAACGAGAAAAAAAATGAAGATTTGAGTGAATGCTCTACTGATCTCCAGAACTTTCTCTCTACAGAACACTTCCCTAGAGTACATTGACCTGCAAACTCTTCCCATCTTCTCCTCCCTATTTTAAATGCCTCCTATTTACCTCATTGGTGAGGGAAAAATTTCTCGCAGCAGTTATGATGCTAGCCAAACACATGTTGTAATTGAACACTGGACAGATGAGATGACAACAGTTTGTTAGCCACATGTACATTGAGCCTGGGGAGGAGGATATCACATGCAACACAGGGCCACATGGGAGTTGCACTTGGAAATGGAGTGAACAACTTTTGGCTGTGGGAGGCAGGGTTTGTATCACTAAGAAGGCGTGGTGACTCCTGGTTCCAGTGGAAGAATATGATTGGCTTGTTGGAATAATTCCATGGCCCATCAGGGAACTGAACCCTGCTATTCAGACTATGCAGCAACTGTTTTTGGTTCTCTTGTTAAGAGGGCTCACTGGCTAGGGGAGCTTATTAATGGGAGCAGAATTAGGAGAAAACCTTTTGGTTAGGCTATTCAAGTCCCTCTTGGATTCACATGATATGAAGGCAGCATATAATATTGGATCTGAATTTTAGATCTTATGCCACACTTTACAGACCCCTAGCCTCATCCCTTCAACTGCAGGAGAGGCTATGCTCTAAATGGGTTCTCCCTCCCAGCACTGTAGTCTAGAAAAACTCACCAGACCATGACCTGGGGGCAATTGCAGGGTTTAACTCTCTCAGGCACCACTGCCTTGTACAGTCAAATGTGCAAGATCATAACAATGTTATTTCATATATTTTGTCTGTTTGTTATGGTTGTTTCTAGTGAAATGATAAATCTGGCACCTATAACTCCATCTTTGCTTTAGCTTACATTTTAGAGAACTTTGACAGGATACTCATGATAGCCTGAGGTTTCTCAGAATGTTTATTACTATTAACTGAATAATGAGTATTTGGCCATCAAGAGGAGCATTTCACTAGGATTACTTTTCATTTCTCTAGAGTCCTAAAACTAATGTGGGAAGAGGAAATATAAAAGTAAAGAAAAATACGTTGAATATTGAAAAAAGGGAAACAGTTAACTATATTCCAGTAAACAGAACAGGGTCCTTAACGTTAGCAGTCTCCTGACTTTCTTCCCCTGTACTTGACTCTGGAGGCTCATAGTTTTCAAATAGAAGAGACTTTTAGGGAGTGGATTTTGAATAAGTTACTAAAACTCTCTAAATCTCAATGCCTCCATCTAAAAAAATAAGTATAACAACTTCATCAGTATTTGTTGAAAAGACACGTGGTAAAATCTCACATAGGTACTCTACACATGGTTTAGTGCACAATAAGTGCTCAATAATATCATTTCCTCTGAGCCATTTTGATCAATTTTTTTTTTCTTGAGATGGAGTTTCTCTCTTGTTACCCAGGCTGGAGCGCAATGGCATCATCTCAGCTCACTGTAACATCCACCTCCCGAGAGGCTCTTGCCTCAGCCTCTCAAGTACCTGGGGTTACAGGTGCTCATCACCACACCTGGCTAAATTTTGTATTTTCAGTAGAGATGGGATTTCACCATGTTGACCCGGCTGGTCTTGAGCTCCTGACCTCAGGTGGTCCACCCACCTCGGCCTCCCAAAGTGCTGGGATTACAGGCATAAGCCACCACACCCGGCCTTGATCAATTTTTAAGAAGTTTCCTTTCTCAAAGTTTCTCCATCTCCTTTTGTACAAACATAAGTTATTTTACCAACTAGCTGGTTTCGATTTTGTTTTTGCCATTTTCCCTTTTTGTATCCTCACTCTGGGAGGCTATAAACCATGCTGTGTCCATAAGTAAATAAAAAAAGTCCTCAGCTTCCCCCAACAAAGAATATTTTTTGGCAAACACACTGCACTTACACGAGGTGTCATGATTTCAAAGCCTCTCCAAGGAGTCCAACAAACATATCTAAGAAAAGGTAATGGAGTGATTATGACTTCTTTTCAAGGCAGCAAGACCATTCTTCCAAAAGAAAGTCAGGTTGTGTAAAGAGTCCCTTGCTTATCTTATAAGACCTTTAGAAGCAGAAAAAAAAAATACATACGGACAAAGATTAAAGTATTGTTAGCTCAAAGAAGCAGAGTTTACTTGAGAGCTATGAAGTATTTTAAAAACTTTGCTTTAGTAAATATATAGAAAACTATACTCTTTCTGATTATGCTCAATCCATATGATGGACAATTTTGTTAAGAAGTATGTATTGAACAAAAAATCAGTTTCAATATATTGTACACTAATATTTTAAAATAAAGATGCTATGAATTATATAGGTAAGAACTCATTTGCAGTAACATTTCAACCCTTCAACGACTAGTTCTGTGGCCTTGAGAAAATTATCTAATATCTCTGAATCAGCTTCCATCTCTGTTAATTATGAATATTAATAATTTTTTTCTGATGGTCAAATAAATCAACATAAATAAAGGATCAGCTCTGGTCCATAACTCATAAAAGACCCTCAATGAATGATTGCTCTGCTGCTGCTAGCGTGACTACTAGTAAGCCATTAACTATTACCACATTTATCATTAAATGTCTGTTTTCAAACAATGGACATTTTTAGATTCTTCCAATGCTTGCCAAAAGCAGATCTTTTAAAATCAAAACAGGGAAACAGAAAGAAATGAAATATTACAAGTATGCTGATAGAAACTCAAAAATACAATCTATCATGAAGGAAAACATGGCAGTTAAAGTATAAACAATTATTGCTCACATAAAAGAGCAGAAAAATAGAAAGAAGGAAATAGCATTCTACCATTTTAGCACATTTTTCACTTGTATATTCACTCATTTATTCAACAAATACTAAACTTGCATAATATTACAGTCACTAGTCTGGATGCTAGGGACAAAGAAATTAACAAAACTTGTAACAAGTTTCTTACAGGTTGAATTTTAGCAAAGAGAGCTAAAGAACGAATATCATATCATGGCATGTCCTATTCTACCCTTCCTATTATAACCTATATCTCAGAGGGTGATATATTTACTATGGAGAAAAATAAGAAAGAAAAGAGAAAGAAGAAGTATAAGGGATATCAATTTTAAATAAAACCACAAGGGAAAGACTCAATAAGAAAATATAAATAAAGACTTGGAGAAATTGGGACTTTGATCTTACTGGATAACTGAAGAGAGGATATTCAAGGCAGAAGAAAACCAAAACATCAGCTCTGATATAGAAATGTGCTTGGATGGTTGATAGAACAGGAGAATACCAATGCAGTTAGAGTGGAGTGAGCAAGAGATCAGTCCTATGATTTGAGGCCAGAGAATTAATGAGGGCAGAGAGCTCAAATCATGTAGGACCATGTAGATTTTTCTATGCACTGTGGTCTTTTTTTTTCTTTTGTCTTAAAGAGATAGGGAGATTATTCTAGTTTCTGTGCTGAGCACAAATTAAAAGAAAAATAGAGAGGTAGGGAGAAAAATTAGGAAGTGAAGAGTGGTTGGCTTCAAGATATTTTTAATGACAGTATTGGTGAAATTTCCAGAGTAATTGGATATTGGGTGTAAGAGAAAGAGAGAAGTCAAGGATAACTCCAAGGTTCTGGCCTGAGCAACTGGTAGGTTGGAATTTCCAGGTAGAGAGATAGAACAAAAATAATGCAAGAACAGATGGAGGCAGTTGGAAGATGATGAAATCAGGAGTTCAGTTTTAGACATATTAATTTGGAGATTATTTGACAAGCCCAAGAGTCATGGAAATATTTGGATACAAGTCTGGAATTTAGGTAGAAATCCAGACTAGAAATGATACTTGGGGTCATAGGTACATAGCATATTTTTTCCCATATATCTTTCTTTTTTTTCTGAAGATGTGTAGAATTTATATATCATTTGTTCAGCATTACATTAAAATGACTTTAATATTGCCTCATAATATTTAATAAAGGGAGCAGAAGGCATCTGGAAGATCTGGGTATAAATGGTTGGTTCTACTAGATATCCTTTTGATATTTTTGAGCTTGAACATGCTTTGGTGAACTTTAAGCTACTGGTTTATTATAAGAGATAATAATAATTACCTTCTAAAATTTTTGTGAGAATCACATATTATAATACTATTCTTCCTAATTTTAGTATCTAATTGTTGAGTGGCAAAGGATGTGCAATAATGTATTAAGTGCTTCATATACAACATCACGTTTAATCCTTACTCAAAAAATAGAAATAGGTGGAATTATCCCAATAAGAATATTGAGCAAGATTGAATGTGAATATAGCTAGCAAGTAATAGAATCAAAAGTATCTATCATGTCATTGCTTTTGTTTTGCTTTATTTTGTTTCTATATTTGCTCATATAAATATGAGTCTAAAATGCCAGAAATAGAAGAGGCACACAGTAATTGATCACTATATTCATTTATTACACATGGTAGAAGGTTGAGCATCAGCATTAAAGCAACATCTAACTGATTTTCTATGAGTCAAACAAAATTATCATTCTAATGAATAATATATGTATTTTTTATAGCAATGTACTTTCAAGTGCAATATTTTAGTTAAGCCATGCTTACAAATTTACATCCGTAGGTAAATTTCAGGTACTCAATCTATGGGATGGTTCAAGATGCCCAACACCTTACTTGGTGAATTGTTCTGAGATCAATGGAAGAGTGGATTCATGGAGCCTCTGTCATTCACCCAAGTTGTCTACTTCTCCAATGTTCTACGAAAGACCCTCTGGTACACTATACTATCTCCTTCCAATGCCTGCCTTTGAGGAAGATCAATCCCAGTATCTAAGAGTAGCCTCAAATTCATGTGCTAGAGGAAACCAGCCCACTAAGTGGCAAACACAGTTGAAAAATATGGGTAGTAAAATCCTAACTCTTTAAATGACTACTGTTACCAGCAAGTCAAATAGAAGAAACTCTCATTTTTTATAAATGACTAAAATACTATCTATTCCTAGTGGCGTTTAAAGAAATCTTACTGTTATATATCATATATGTTTCCCTTTCCTTATATAGCAGAGAAATTTCTGGACAAGGAATCTGTGCCCAGAGTAGCCATGTACGTGGTAGGAGCACAAGGGTCTGGCATGAATTTGTGCTTTCATCATCCCACACATGTGAGTCTGATTTATGTGGGTAGTTTCTCAGATATTTAAGTGTTCTCATATTTAAATTGGAAAGGGCACCCTGGTCTTTTAGAATTTACATGATGACCAAAGCATGTACATTATAACGCATAGATAACTTATTGTTAGTGATAATACCAGTGACATTTTAATAATTTTAAAACCCAATAATTGTTGTGTACCTGCAGACTAAACAAGTGGTCAAAGTGTTTATGCAGGCTTGCTAAAATAATCCTTGCAATGGCCCTGGAAGGTAAGTATTATAATTATATTTATTTTGGAGATCAACAAAATAGCAACTGAGATACAAGAGGTTAAGTATCTTGCTCAAAGAAGTATAGCTACAGCTTGAACTCCTGCCTTTCTAATTTAAGGTCCTTGCTCTTAAATGTAGTTCTTTAGAGAAATACTGCCCAACAGAACTATCTTTAATGAATAAAACATTCTATATGTGCTCTGCCAATATGGTAACCACTAGCTACATATGCCTACCAAGCATTTGAAATATGATGAGAAAGATAGAAGAACTAAATTTTTAAATTTATGTAACGTTAATGATGATTTAAATTAAATAGCCATCCATACGTAGCTATTGGCTACCATATGAGACAGTGCAGTTCTAGAATAAAGATCTGTTAAACTGTGATATGCTCCAGGGCGTGTATTATGTCTCATCTGGCTTTGTGTTGGAGCTAATACGAACTTTGGCACGTAGGTGCACAATGAATGTTTTCAGCAGCCAATGGAGAGATACACTGATGAGTTGTACACTTAACTGGCTTGTGTTTGTCCCATCACAGTTTCCTTTTTCCATACCTTCAGCGTATTATAAGTTCTTGCTTAGTGAACCCTTCCTTGATTTCATTTTAATATACTCTGCTGGATTTAGGTGCCAAAAGGGCCACTATTTCCTAGAAAAGGAGTATATATAATGGTTGAGAGCCTGGGCTTCTAAATAGGACTGCTGTGCTACCCGTTCATTCTGACAGCTTCTGAGCTGAGTTGCATTTTTCAGGCAACTCACTGAAACTCAGGGCATCTTCGTTTCTTGGTCTGTAAGGTATATATAACAAAACTTATCATCATGTGAGGTGTTGGAAAGATAAATAGAGGTAGACCTTGCAAAGCACTTTGCAGAATATCTGGCAGGTAGATTAGGGTCAACAAATATTAGCTACTTATATTATTTGACTTTAATTATTCCTACTTCTGCTCTTCTTTTGAACCTCTAACACATCACAAATGTAACATCTCAAGAATGTCTTATAGAAAACATTTTTGGACGTTTATTAGAACTGAATTCAGAGAATGCTGACTTCTATCCTTTATTTAAACATCCATTTATTTTTGAGCTGTAAGAACTTCCCAGGCTCTTGAGATGAAACAAAGAATGTAAAGGTAATAGGCACATCATCTACTGCCTCCAAGAAGCTCACAGTGTGGTGTGAAAGACAGCTAACAAGCATGACAGATTAGTATGAATGTTATACAGGAAATGAATATGATGGAATAATCATTACTACTGGATGGGTAGGAGTTGTCCAGGAGGTCTTCATGGAAAAGATGATAGCTGACTGAAAGGAGCACTAGGCATTTGCTGAATGCATATGTCATGGAGCCTTCAATCCGTCTATCTGATGACTCTTTGGAGCTTAAATAAATTTTGAAAAGTAGTTCCTTTTTCTGTGTCTGTCTCTGTTTTTGTTTCTATATCTGCCTCTCTCTGTCTCTCTCTCTCTCTCTCTCTCTCTCTCTGTATCTGTGTGTGTGTGTGTCTTTCACTCTCTCTCTCTGTTTCACCATGACTCCTTCTGTGCAGGTTGAGTTAAAATGAGTTAAACAAAAAAAATCCCAGAAAGTAAATGTCACTGTTGCTGACAGATCTTGCTTATAATTTTGCTTATCCAAGCCTTGCTTCCTCCACCCAAAACAACTTTTCTTTTTAAAATAGTAAAATGGAAACTAAGTCCAATTATTAGTATGTAATTACCTTTGAGTTCTCAAACTAGAGCAGCCATCATATTAGAGACTCCCTCCCCCCTTTTTATTTCAGCAAATCCAGATGACAGGAGTATCACAAAAAGAATACAATTCTTTTGCATATTTAAAAAAAGTATGTGAAATAATTGCCACAGCTGGTAAATTGGTTATGGGCAAATCTGGAGAAGGAGAGCACAGGATGTGCTGAAAAGCAGCTTGAGCCATCCATCACTGGAATTATGTGTGAGTCCCAGAGAATCTGCACAGTCTTGTCCTGCCAAGACCCCTCGTATAACTATGCATAGCCCATGCTACCAACACGACACATTGCACAAGAAATTACACATTTTAAATTAGGTGCCTGAAAGAGATGCTCTAGCTGCAAAGTGGAGGCAGCTGCACTAAGATATTTGGCCATATCTATTTTCTGTGGCTTAGCTCAATTTATTAAGAAGGAGCAGCATGTTTTAGATCTCTGTGATGAAGGCGCTAAGGCATAGTGATGAAGAGACTGAGTTCTGGATGTAGTGTTGATTCCAATCCCATCACTTGTTATTCCTACTTGTATGAGCTTGGGTAAGCTGTTTAACCTCTTATGTGCCCTAGCTTACACAGCTGTACATTAGGGCAATAATAGCACCTAATTTATAGTGTTATTCTGATAATTCAATAAGGTAACATATAAAATGTTTAGCTAGTAGCTGTCATAGTTAACGGCTAATAAAAGTTGAGTATTGCCTCGCCTATTATTCTGCCAGTTTAGATTGTGTCTTTGTGCACTGTGTTCTTCCAACTCATGTGGTCATCAAACGGTTGCTCAGTGAAAGAATGAGTAAATAAGCACCTTATCTTTATATAGGTTTTGAAATAAATCAAATAAATTTTTTCTTTGATTTCAGTCTTGCAATAATAACATATTTTATTCTATAATTTGAACAAGTGATGCCTTTAATTGGAAAATCACATTGTTAAATATCCATAATGCTCAGAAATGATAAATAGATTATTTTTAGGATTTTTCCATTTTTCCTGTTGATATTCTTTTATCACTTATTCATTTTGTCATTGGTTAGTACTCATTTGCAGACAAAAGTTACCAATGTTAATATGTATACATATGAAAAATGTCATAGATTATCATGAAAAGATGGAAGACTTAAGTAAATCATGAAAGTTCACTCTTGCACATGAACTTTCATTGAGAACCACCCTACAGATGTCTTGGCATGAGAGACATAGAATTTTCTTCCTGTATTTTGTCACAAGGGACAATATAGTCTAAGAGTGGAGTTAGAAGTTAGATACCACTAGAATATGACATCTAGATTGGGTGTAACGCATTATTCTTATTAACTGTAACTAAGCACACATTGTGAAGATTTGAGCTTCAGAGAAATTTTATAAAATATAAATAAAGACACCTAACATTTCCTTTAATGAATATCCTGGGCAGCATTAAAGAGGAAATGAATCATCCCAGGTGTCTTGAGGAAACCGTTAAATCAGTGACTGCATTGCCATTGATCAGGAATGTTTTGTAAGTTTTGAATTGTTCCTTTGCCCAGCACACATTCCCAGCAAATGTGTGATGAATTTTACTAAAATCCACTGGAGTGATGCACTTACACTTCTCTGCTTTTTATGAGATCTTTATTTCTAAACTCACCTCTTCTCTTGTTCCATGCTTATTCCCAAGCCCTCACTGAAGTAGAGGGGTTCTCCTTGTTAGGGTTATTATTTGGATGGTGCATTTTTTCCTACGCATTTTTTTTCAGTATTTTCTACTATGGATAAGTAGGAAGCTGTAAATCTGCAGATTTTACCTTCTTTAAAGATTTCCTTCAGGTAGAGCAGGGGGTGGGCAAACCTGTTTGTATCTTTTACTGCAGCATATTCAATTCCAGCTTTACTATTCACAAAATACATCTTTATTTTCTAAAACTATCTCATTTTTTTAAAAAATCTGGGAGTGTTTATTTTGGCTCATTCTTTTGCATTCCCAAATGGTAGCTCTCATTGGTCTCTCAGAGTGTCTGTGAGACTTCTTTTCTCACTTGCATTAACAACCATATGCCTTGGTAAAGAGAGTGGTAGTACTGGGATTCCTTTGAAGGTTTCCCATTAAAATGTAAGATGTAGTAGGGAAAAAAAAGAGCAAGTTTTCAGTAATAATGTTTTATCTTAATGTTGTCAAGTGACTTCTGGAGTTATCACTGGCACATTTGTGAATATTTGCCTCAACTACAGAGTCTGCTTTACAAAATCGTTTTGTGCTAGAAGAGACTATTTAAAATTGTACTCATGGTGCTGTCTCCAGGCGGGAATCTGTTATTAGCAGTAGTCATAAGGAAGGCTGCAGACGTGTCATGACATTGGTTGCCCTCAGGACAAGAGTAGATCAAGGCTTTCGGAGGAAAGAACAGAGAGGGAGCATTACTCCTCGTCACTGCCAGAATTTGTGGCTACCAGCAAAGGATCATTCTGAGCCGCAACTCAGGAAATTGGGAAAATATGGCAGCTCCTACACTGATGATTGCTCCCCTCAGCCTTCCCTCTCTTCAGGGCTGTTGTCTGTGGGGACTCTACTGAGGGACACGGTCATGGCAGAGTTTCCCCTGCAAATAATTGAAAAAATTACTTCATCCATGTATAGAGGGGATTCAAGGTCCATGCAGTGAGCTGAAACAGTAACACTGTTTTTACATACCTGTACACACCCACACCCAATGTACACACGTTGTTTTGACAATAATGGCTATGAAGTGAGTGTTTAAATGACTAATATGTATCCAAGGTAGAGGGGGGAGTTATCTTCCATTAATCAGAGGAGCTTTTGAAATGCAACAAAATAGAATTGAATTGAAACAAAAATATTTATATACCACAAATTTGAAACAAATATTTACTAATCCATTCCTCCCCTCTCCAAAACAAAATATGTGAATGGCTGAGAGATTGTGTCATATCAATGCAATTATATAATTCTTTTGTATTCTGAGCTTTTCTTAAACAAAACAGAGACTACAATAATAAAAAGGAAAGGCTGTATGAAATTTAGGAATGTACCTATTTTAGTTTGAAACTAAGTAGTATTGAATATGAAACTTGCAAATCTTTGGTTCTACTTCCTTTTATTCAAAGATCAAAATGTTCTTTATACACTGAAGAAAAAAATGCTGAGTACATTTTGAATTCAGTAGATATCACCAACTCTTTTTTTTTTTTTTTTTTTTAAGTGTTCTGACTTTGGCAGAAGCCAAGAAGCAGTTTGCAAAGCACTTTTCCTTAATATTTAAATTCCCTTTGAGGTTTAAGAGAAATTTAATCCACATGTTTCTAATTCATTTGCACTCAACTCATAAAAAATGTTCTTCGATTTGATCTCATTGTGGTCTAGGGGCATTAAAAAGCTTTCAAATGAGCCTTCCTCCTTGAATTGAAATCCAGATGTTGTGTTTTGTCAGCTCTAAGGAAATTTGAAACTCAAAAAAGTCTTGGTCATAAATGAGAAGGCACAGATGGTTTTGGAACGGAGGGAGAAAAAAAATTCACAGATAATAGAAACTCTCTTAAAACATAAGGAACTATCATTTTTTAAGAATTTCATTCAACTGGTGAGTAACATTATGCTCATTTAAAGATGGCAGACTCTGCCTCTAAAGGAAATTGAATGATCTGGGGCCAAACTGTGAGTGAGAATACAGCCAGGAATAGATTCTCAGAGCCCTTCTTTATACTAATCACGAGTAGTGATTAAAATAAATAAATAGTAGGAGGGTGAAAAGGATGGAACCAAATGCTAAAGCCATATGGTAAAACCATCAGGGAGAGGAAAAAAAAAAAGGTTATTTTTCACATGTCAAATATTCCCTCACATTAGCCACCAAGAAGATGGGGAGGGTAGATGGGATTGAATATTATGCAATATAAGGCAGAAACAGTCACATTCTAAACAATTTTATTTCTGGCATTTCCCAGGAAGTTCAGCATTTCAACATTCAAATCCAGCCACTCAATTTAAGGCATTTTGAGGCAAAATATGATTCCATTTCTCTTAAATGTGAAGTCTATTTTAAAAATACTTATTTTGTCTACATCTTTGAACCAATATATCTATTTGTACAAGCATAAACATATTATTAACTGCCAATGAGTAGTCTTTTTTACCTTAGAATATAGACTAATTTTTCTGCCTCATCTATAGTGTTTTCTAAAGCAGGATGAATTTACCAAAATGTTATGCACTTTATACTAAAGACTTCCATCTAACAACAGTTTTGAAAACACCATAAAACTACTTTGATACAAACTCTGTAGCTAAACATTGTTTTATTTAGTTTAGCTGGAGTATAGATGTTAGTTGGTTTTTCCCTTAAAAAATCCTTTAGAATCAAATGAGCCTCAGTTCAAATTCTAGCTCTGTATTTACAAACTAGGTGACTTGGGGAATCGTCGGCAGTATTAAAACTCAGTTGCTACACTTTTGGTTAAAATAATCGGGGAAAGATGTTCTCTTTGGGGCTTACTAAGAAGACAGGTTTGACATCTGCAACTGCTTGTAGCTTCTTCTGGTATGAATGGAAAGTCTGTCTGTGGATGAAGTCCCCATGGAAGAGAGCGAAAAAGAGTATGAGTTCTGACGGCAATTGACTAAGTGCCTGGAATCAGCTATACCTGAAATCTTCCAACTACATGAGACAATTCATTCTCCCTTTAGCATAAGCCACTATGAATTCAGTTCTTCTTAACAGAAGTGTGTTGTGTAAATGCAAAGTATACATAGATAAATGCATTTTATCCATTCACAGTAAGATGTTTTTCCTAAAAAGGTGACCAATCACAATGTTTTCTCTTCTTACTGTTGCTGTTATTCCTGCTGTTGATTATTACTTGTGGCCTAAAGTAACAATAAAATATAGCTTCATTTTTTTTTCATCCTGAGCATGATCTAAATGGTTATTTTGGTTCTTAGTCCCAGTCCCGAAACCCCACAGAGCTTTAGGCATAGGCAACTACTTTGTTCAAAGAAAAAACTCACTCCTCTCCTTAGATATGCCCAGCAGGTCTATTAAACTACTGTGATTTTTCAGCCACTTGAAGTTACTGCACGTTGCTTACAACTGTGTTTCAACAGATCCTTCACATTTTTTTTTTCTTTTTTTAATTATTTCTCTGCACGTGGGTGCACTATTCAACACCTGCTTGGGTAGCCTGATACCGTTGATTCTACATGAGTTCTACTGCGTCTGGTTGTTGACCACCTGATACTGGCATTTTCTTTTGAGAGTGAATCTTAATTTATATCAGTAATGTTGATAAAGGAACCAGGCAGAGAAAAATTCTAAGGATAAAAATTTTGTTCAGAAGTAGGAAAAATAAGAAAATAACTGTTATGCCAAATACAAAAAATGTGGCAAATAGTGGAAATAAATGTAAAAGGACCATCTTTTTCAATTATGGTTGAAGGAAAGAAAACTTAAGACCTCTGGGAAAAGGAGCCACATTTGAATTACTTTCTTTTGCATCCCAGGAGCTAGCACAGTAAGAAGCACTGTCAGAGCTTCTTACTTTCATTTGTGTAAGGACTGGGCCAGAACTGATGGCGAAGACCTCAGCAAAATAGATGGTAGAAATAGTTTTTAATGCTTAGCTTTTTTCTCATGAGTGTCCATATGCAATTGTTAGGAATCATAAATGTATCTCTAGTCCTAATTTATGGAGGTTTTGGGGGAAGTTTATTTGGGCAATGACAGAGTTACTTTTCAGCTATGTAGTCTCTAGTTGATAAGTAAAGTTTCCTAAATTCTTTCCTATCACTAGCATCTAAACATCTTCCCTTGGATACTAAGAGATTAGGAGAAAGAGAAAACCTAATTACAGTATTTTGGGGCTTGGTTTAGCAGCTGGTGGAAAGTTACATTACAGCTCTGTGAATGGTTGGTTAGAAATGGAGGATAGTACTGAACAAACACCAACACACTCTGTCTTCTTTGGGTCAAATGTGCCTTTTGTGATGGCCAGTGCATCCCTAAAACTTTTTATTAGTGACAAGGACATTCATAACTAGCATCCATGTCTGTAGTTTTGACTCCCTCTCCCCTGACCCCACTAATGCTCTGATGTAAATGTTATTGTTACACATTGCATGTCACTCTTGTATTCCTCCAGGAGATTATTAGTTCTTATCACAACATAATGTTTCCCTGATATTTTTCAAAACATTGATATATGACGTCCAGTTGACCTTGCTTGCCCATTCTGTGTCTTTCCAAGGGTAGAGATAACCAATGCAAGGTGATCTACAAAGGGAATTTGTCTTGGTGTCGGTGTATATATACTGTGAAAAAATGTGTGTGCATGTGTATGTGTTTGTGTGTATTTTAAATCACTTACTTTAACAGAGATATCACACTGCCAGTGCCATTTTTAAAACCAAAGGGTTTAATTGGATAATCAATGGTGCTCTAAAGTGATGAGACTTGATGGCTCAATCAGAGAATAAAAGGGTATTCCAACAATTGTGCTAAACCCTGCAAAGCTCAAATAATCTCAATTTTCAAACTAACTTGTTATTCCAAACTGCCTAATCTTTTTCATTGACACCACTAAATAACCATTCCTAAGGGAATTGTGGATATTTGCACATCAGCCAATTCAGCTTATATTCATTAATATTTCCATTTTTGTTTGAAAATAAGTGCTTGTGAAATTACGTAAATACCCACAGTGATCTTTATTTTACTTGATACTATAATGAAAAGAGGGTAAAAGTTAAAAATGCTTATAACAGAAAACTATTTTATGTGTGATAAGAAGGGACCCACTTCTCACTGTCATTCAACTTTGTGTTTATTCTGTAAAGTCAAAGAACAAAATTAAATAACAAGGCTTACATGCTTCAAACAATATTTTTAGAGATGATAGTTAAAATGTGAGGTGTAACTAGAGAACTTAAAATCACGCTTTAGTTCTCTGGTAATGGAATTCCTCTTAAACCACTTTTACCATGGATCTAAGAAATGTGTTGCAGAATGAGAGACCATAGAGGTTGCTTCCTTATGAACAAGTTGCAGTGACAAACTTTCATCTGAAGTTCACTACTATGATTTCTTTATATCCTGAATATTTTTGATATCTTAATCATTTTTATAACCTAGCAGAGTGGATAGAAATCCCAAGGCATATCACTCCAAATCAATGACAAAGAACATTCTACTGATTGCTAAGGATTAAAATATTTTATTTCTACAGAATATCAAAGATAACTGTATAGCTTTCCCATCATGTTCTTTGTTTTACCTTTAAAGTTATAAACAAACACTTTACTGATTTTTTAAACAATGATGCTCCATTTTGATCATTACCAGCATCTCATTGATATCTTCTGTCAGGTTCCCAGGTGAATTCAGAGATGGGTGAGCTCCTATTTTACATGTCTTAGTGTGACTGTTTGGTTAACAACTATGTTAAACCACGTTCATTCCAGTTCTTTTGAGGCAGGAGACCTACAGGGCTCATTTCCCAGTTCAGACAGGATAAAGTGAAGAAACTGGTCAGAACCAACAGATGGCAATGAAAGCAACCTGTAGTTTCCCTCATTGCTCATCAGCATGAGACACTCCCACCAGCGCCCTGATGGTTTACAAATGCCATGGGAATGACCCGAAAGTTACTGCCCCATTCCATGGCAGCGGCCTCCTGAAAGTTATTGCCCCTTTTTCAGAGATTCCTGAATAACTTTACCCTTAATTTGCATGCAATTAAAAGTGGATATAAATACACATAGCCAGTAGCCACAAAGGCTCACTCTGGGAGCACAGCCTAGGAATTAGCCCTGCTCCACAAGGAGCAGCTTGGGTTCAATAAAAGTTGCTGTCTATCACCACCAGCTCACCCACGAATTCTTTCCTGGGCAAAGCCAAGAACCCTCACAGCGTAATACCAATTTTGGGCCTTGCTTTTCCGGCATTGATTTGACGTAGAAACCATCAATCATTTATTTCACCTGTTTACACACATGTTGAACTTCTGCTGTGTGAAAAACACTGTAAAGGAGCTGAGTAGCAAGGCGAGAGAAGGTCAAGCATGAATGAGAAACCCTTGTAAGGATGGCCAACAAGAGAGCACACCGTTTCTCTACACTGTTGGAACAGAGTGGGACTTGGAAGTGTGTGTTAAGAAGAAAGGAGAGCTTACCCTGCCTGTATGAGATGATGTTTTTGCAGAGGATATAACATTAATTGTATCTTTTAATTACTATCATTTATTGCAGAGGGTTTCTTTAATGTTTTTCTTGTCAGTGTGTGTTTTAGGCTTCTCTGGGGTTACTGGAAAGATGTTTCTGTAAGTGAAAATAATCCAGTATGCAATATATTTTCCAGTTAATTTTATGCCTAGGATTTTTGTTTTGTTTTGTTTTATCTTAGCCATTGGGAATAATGACTGCAGGTATGTACCAAACAGTACATTTCTCTCCACCTCCATCACCACCACACAATTCCAATGAGCTTCTGTATTGATTCTTTTTCTTCTTTCCTTTCCAACTTTGGTGCATTCTCTATCCACAGCAAAGAGAAAATGTAAATCAATTTGTCATTTCCCTGCTATAGACTTTCCAAAGGTTCAGCAAGATCTGACTTCCTCTTTGATTGGTACCGTGCCCCTTTGCCAAGCACATTCAAGTTTTCAGAGTCTTCTGACAAGAGCATTCTTTCTTTCTCTCTTTGTCTGGCTGATTCTTCATTCCTCATAAATATCCCTTCCCAGAAAAGTCTTTACTAATATTCTGTCATATTATTTCATAACATCCTGCACTTTTTCACTATAACATGTTCCTTATTTGTAATTTGCATATGTATCTATTTTTCACAATAGATTATAAACCTGATAAGAATTGAGGCGGTGTAGACCTCTTCCCTATCAGTGTTTACCATGTATAAAGCATTCAAGAAAATTATTTTCTGAATGAATTAATGTCATAACACTTACATTTAGGCTAAATATTTCATCAATAGGTTTATCATGTATATTGACCATTGTGTACTGTGAGTTAAACTTCCTAAGGATTGAGGGGGAAAAGCAAAATGAGACAAAGATCTGAGGCATAAAACTAATTGGGAAATATATTGCATATTGGAATATTCTTCCTTTTCTTTCCTGTGCAATTGAACCAAAATTCAATATGTTCCTACTGTAGGCTATGTTTACCAAAATCAAACTATATTCAGCTATGGATAACCTGTCTTTGAACATATGCTGTAGGCTGCATTCTACCCGATGAGTGGGGTACAAGCTGTGAGACTAAACTTTTATCATCATCTCTATAAATCAAGATGAAAGCTATAGACTTCCTCCTGTGGACCTCACACTGCCTTTAGAAAAACAAAAAGGTGAAATATTTAGGTTGAAAAAAAAGCAAATCTGAAAACAATTATTTGGCATTAATAGAACAGCATTAAATATTCTACTTCTTTAAAGATCTGCATGAAGGAGAATTCCAAAAATGCTAGGAAGCATAATTGCAGATATCTGGCCCAAAAGCATGCCCAGTATTTTAATCTCAGTTAATGATGCCAACTCCAACATAAAATCGATTTCCTCTAAATATTTTTATATGTTTAGATATATTCACCTTTTCTTGAACATAAGTAGAGACTACTTCTAAGCCAACTGAGTTTATATTTTGCACATTGCTCATCTTATATATTTATTTATTTTTAGTATATTGCAAAATAGTTCCTACAGCTATAAAGTGGTCTTTATTTTGAACTTGAAAAATGAAAAGAAGTGAGATTAAATATAAATGGGGACAAGTTTCAAGCTCCATATCAAATGCAGAGCATAGGTATTCTGATTATCTAAGGACTGGTAAGGATTGTAAATGTTCTTTTCTACAATATCAGGCCAGTAAAAAAAGTTTAATATTCATTTGCCTGTGGGTAGCAGATAAATCAATTGTGCGCCTATTGTAGTATTTACTAAACTTAATAGGTAAATATTAAAAATAACTGTATAATTTTCTAATAATTATCCTTTTAAGAAAAAGTGGTTATTTTTAGCAGCAGAGGGAATGTTTTTTAATTGAATTTAATAACACATTGATAGAAGGCTGGATTTAATCCAACTGTAAAATGAAGTTAGAGTTACTTTTCATACTACCAACCTTTGTGGACGTTAATCTAATTCAAATGCTGTTTAACTACAGCTCACTTACTCTTTATTTTAATATTGCAATGACAGAAAGGAGACTTAATTGTGACAAATATATTTAGTTTCTACATAAAAACAATGTTTTATTGTGCTGCCCTTTTATCTGAAGATTTCTAAATACTTCCACATACCCCGTCTTATTTCCTCTTCTCGTCATCTTATGAAGTCTAATAGAAAAATAAAATTTGATTATAATTCAGGGAATTTACTTTTGATTTTATTGTGGTTTTGCCTTCTGATTGACTGGGTCTTTGTTAGTAAATGATTTGCTAAATCAATCAGTTCCTTAATTTCTCTAGGTATGAAATAAGAGTTACCTTTGCTATTTCTTTTTTGCTGCATAGTCAAATGCAATATCGTGAAATTAAATATCTGTGCCTCCACCAAAAATGATGCCACATAAACTCAAGCAATACTTATTTGTATTTACTAGTTGACAAACTAATTTACTTCCGAAGTCAGATAATGAAAGAGACTCAACTTTGGTACCCTGAGCTTCCCTAGAATCTTTAATGGCAGGGAGCAGAAATTCCTTAGCTAGTGCCCTCATCAAAGAGAACATTTGATATCTTACTATTTTGTGGCTTCAGGGAAACACAATTCAATTTTGACTCATTTTGACAGTTAAAAAAATGAGCCCTTGTTTGGAACATGAAACAAAAATGTAGAAATTGGAAAGAAAAATAAATTCTGGTGAGCATCAAATCTGTGCCAAGTATTGTGCTAGTAGATGCTTTATTAACTTCTCTAGTAGACTGGCAGATAAAATACAAGACACCAAGTTTAATCTGAATTTCAGATAAAAAAGAAACCATATATATAGAGTATATAGTATAAGTATATACTATATAGAGTATACAGTGTGTAAGTATATATTATATAGAGTATATAATACATAAGCATGCCCCATGTAATATTTGGTAAATACTTCTATTGAAAAAATCTTGTTCATCTAAAATTCTAATTTAAGTAAGTACCAAGCATTTTTGCTAAATCTGGCAACCCTATTCTTATGGCATCTCTCCTAGGTAGGCTAATACCATCTAATATACAACTGGGAAAATGAAGTTTCAAAAAGCTTATAATACAGGGCTTGGATCACTCAACTAGCAAGTGGCAGTGGTAGAAATAAAACTCAGCTCTGTCTTCTGTAATCACAGAGTTTGTTTCAGAGTTCCCCTCCTATTTACCTAGCACATCAACATATTCGACTGCAGAATCAACAGCAATGCCCTCCATCACCAATATAAACATTGCTGCTTACCTAAACAGATTAAGAGAAAAGAACATAATTCATTTCATTCCATCTCCTCCCCAGGCAAAATTTCCTTGCTCCACGACTTCTGACAAAGGAAAAAGAACATTCTTGCTTACTCTTCCCACGTAATACAGTTGCAACAACCACATTCCCTTAGGGTGAGAAACCCAAGGTATACACAGAGAACTGAGGAACATATTTACAGTCTCCTAAGATCCCATCTTTGCTCCTGTACCAACATTTATCATTTTTGTGGTGAGACGTATTTTGGGAAGCACGGCAGTAATTCCCTCAAAGCAACAGTTCCAGGACTCCACAGAGCCATAGGTGGCCATCCGTGGTCTGTAGATTCTGAAGGGTGAAAGAAAATCTGAGCTTATTCGCAGTTAAAGTGATGGAAGTGGCAGCTATTAAAGTTATTAGTTACTATTTTCTGTCCTGAAAGAAAAGGAGAGATGATATTAACTCTGGGGGCAAAGGAAGATGTATTGCTGAGCTTCGAGCTTCCGAAGCCTTGCCCTGCAATCTGTGTTACTGCTCCCACACAGTTTAGCAGGGGACAAATAGTGAGTAGTCTTCTATTTTTAATTTTAAACTTTTAAGCAGAAGGCCATCAAGAATAATCTGCTCAGTAAACATTTGGTCTCGAGTCTTAGCATTTCTCTGTTCGGCAAACAGTATCACAAATGTTAAATGTTAGAGAAGAACCAATGGCATGTGTGTTTTAGCAAGTCAATTCTTTGCCAAGAATATATCTGGATTTTTACTTTCCTGAGCAGTTTAGGAAATAAATGATAAACATAGCTGGAAGGTGGTGAACTCAGGAATAAAGAATGGACTTTGTAGCCAGATAGACACAAGTTCAAGTGCCAGCTCCACAATGTACTTGCTGTGTGACCTTGGATGTGTTCCTTAAATTTCCTACACCTGTTTACTCTGAGAGTAGAATTAATGGCAGTACCTACTTTATTGCAAAGATGAAAAGAGGTTTTGTGCATGAAATGCAAAGCAGTACCATGGAAATATTGGACATCCAAAAATGCCTATCAATTCCTCTGACTTTTATCTGCTTTTTAAACTTAGAGAACACAATTTATTGAGACAGAAGGGAGCTATATTGAGTAAAATAAAATTGTAAATGTAAAGGCATGATATTCTATTATTTTAAAATGTATCGTGTGTTATTAATCCTCTGAGCACATAGGCTTGCCATAGATCCCAATGCAATAGTGTTGGCTTATGTGATTGTCTTCATATTTATCTAATTCCCACAATCCATCTCTGATGGACTCAGTGCAACAACCATCATTACACTTTAGTATAAGAAACTTTCAGACATTTGGGATGGCATGTCATTGGAATTAAGTGATTCATGTGGTAACACATTTTCTATTAGACTTGCATCAAAATAAATACACGTGAGGAACCTAGTGGAAAGAATTCATTATTAGGGTAAACAGGTGCACCAGATGGCTTTTACTTTTATAGATTTATTTTATGAGACAGGATCTCCCTCTGTCACCCAGGCTGGAGTGCAATGGCACCATCATGGCTCATTGTAGCCTCGAACTCCTGGGCTCAAGCAATCCTCCTGCCTCAGCCTCTCAATGTGCTAAGATTACAGGCATGATTACTGTGCCTAGCCTTCCAATGGCTTTTATGCAAAGATTTTTTTTTCCAACTTTGAGATTCTGCATAGAATCTTAGTACAAATTCTATAGCCAATTCATTGAATCTGATTTAATTCATCTATAAGTTCATTAAAAGTACATTTATTGTCCTCCAACTATGTGTTTGACACTGATACAGGCACTCTATTAACTAACACTGTGTAGAAATCATGGAGAAACTATATTGAATTGTACTGAGGAGAGAGAAAAAAAATGTCAACCAATAGTTCCTTGTTACTGTACATTGAGCAATATATTTTATCCCATTACATTTTATTTGTGTCACTTCCATTCTGCTCTCAGTATGAACAGACAAGGCTAATATTGTTTCCAGTGAAGGCCTGACAGCTATTCTGTTGATTTGTTTGGCATTATATTTGAGCTGCACTCAAGCGGCCCAGAATGCTGAAGGATGGCTTGGCTGAAAAGAACGGGCAATATGCCCTAGGGAGAAAGGACAGTATTTGGAAGACTAGAGGAATTTGGGATCAGTGCTTGGACATATATGGTCTGCTAAGGATCTGAAAATTACCACGTTGTGGTTTTAGGTGGCTAAAAGGGAAATAACCTTTACCTTCCATGACAATGCCTGGAGCTGCACAGGGTAATTTTAAATATTATGAGCTTTGATATCACATGGTCTAATCCTGTCTCTGTTATAATGAGCCCTATGTGTTGCTTTGTCAGCAACCTTTTCCACAAACCATACCCTGTTTTTTTTTTTTCTTTAAGAAAATCTACCTTTCCCCAGAGGCTAGAATTGACCAAAATTAACCATAATTTATCATTCAAGTCTTACCCTGAAAGTTGGGATCCTTCAATATATTCGAGTTCCAAAATAGTTACATTTAACTGATTCTGCCAGTTCAATTGCTATATAGGTGGGGTGACAGATTTCTGGGGCTTTCTGCCTTACCATCTTCCCAGAATCCTCTATCACTGGTCTACTTTTAACATATGCTTTATGTGTTTGCATAAAGACTAAATATATTAATTTTTAATTTATATAAATTCTACCATTTTGCACATTCTGCAACTTGCCTAACATTGGTTTTGAGCCCTGTTCATGATAACTTGTGTTGTCCTTATTATTTATGTTATCTGTTGTATAGCATTCCACTGTATGACTATATTGATGATCATTTAGGTTATTCCCTGTATTTTGTAATTAAAAATGATATCTCATAAGTGGTTACTTTCAAGTGTGTGAGCGTTTTCAAAAAGTGAATACCTAGATATGAATTCTAGGTCAGATAAAAGTATATACCTTCTCAGTTGTACCAGATATTGCTAAATTCATCTTCACCTTCCCATCCTCTCAAATTATAAATGCACACATACACACACACAGACACAGACACACACACGCACACACTTGATTATTTGAGCCCGAGAGTTTGAGACCAGCCTTGGCAACATGAAAAGAGACTGTCTCTACAAAAAATGTAAAAATTAGCTAGGTGTGGTGGTAAGCACCTGTTGTCCCAGCTGCTTGAAAGGGTGAGGTGGGAGAATCACTCAAGCCTAGGAGGTTTAGGTTGCAGTGAGCTGTGATCATGCCACTGCATTCCAGCCTGGGTGACAGAGGAAGACTCTACCAGTATTAATTTGTTTTCGTGCTGCTGATAAAGACACACCTGAAACTGGGAACAAAAAGAGGGTTAATTGGACTTACAGTTCCACATGGCTGGGGAGGCCTCAGAATCAAGAGAAAAATGAGGAAGAAGCCAAAATGGAAACCCCTGATAAACCCATCACATCTTGTAAGACTTATTCACTATTATGACAATAGCAAAGGGAAAGACCGGCTCCCATGATTCAGTTACCTCCCACTGGGTCTCCCTCACGTGTGGGAATTCTGGGAGATAAAATTCAAGTTGAGATTTTGCTGAGGATACAGCCAAACCATATCATTCCGCCCCTGACCCCTCCAAATATCATGTCTTCCCATTTCAAAACCGATCACTCCTTCCCAGCAGTCTCACAAAGTCTTAACTCATTTCAGCATTAAACCAAAAGTCCATAGTCCAAAGTCTCATCTGAGACAAGGCAAGTCCCTTCCCCTATGAGCCTGTAAAATCAAAAGTATATACAATGGGGGTGCAGGTAGATACATTCCTAAATACAATGGGGGTGCAGATATTTGGCAAATACAGCCATTCCAAATCGGAGAACTTGGCCAAAACAAAGGGGTTACAGATCCCATGCAAGTCCGAAATCCAGCGAGGCAGTCAAATTTTAAAGCTCCAAAATGATTTCCTTTGACTCCAAGTCTCACATCCAGGTCAGGCTGATGCAAGAGGTGGGTTCCCAGGATCAGCCCCACCCCTGTGGCTTTGCAGGGTATAGCCTCCCTCCTTGCTGCTTTCATGGGCTGGCATTGAGTGTCTGTGACTTTTCCAGGTTCACAGTGCAAGTTGTCAGTGGATCTACCATTCTGGGGTCTGGAGAACAGTGGCCCTCTTCTCACAGCTCCACTAGGCAGTGCCCCAGTAGGGACTCTGTATGGGGACTCCAATGCCACATTTCCCTTCTGCACTGTCCTAGCAGAGGTTCTCCATGAGGACCCTGCCCCTGTAGTAAACTTAACCTGGACATTGAGGTGTTTCCATACATATTCTGATATCAAGGCAGAGGTTCCCAAACCTCAATTTTTGACTTCTGTGCGCTGCAAGCTCAACACCACTTGAAGACTGCCAAGGCGTGGGGCTTGCACCCTCTGAAGCCATGGCCTGAGCTCTATGTTGGCCCTTTTTAGGTATGGCTGGAGCGGGTAGGACACAGGACACTAAGTCCCTAGGCTGCACCCAGTATGGGGACCCTGGGCCCAGCCCACAGAACTGCTTTTTCCTCTTAGGCCTCCAGGCCCGTGATGGGAGGGACTGCCGTGAAGGTCTCTGACATGGCCTGGAGACATTTTCCCCATGGTCTTGAGGATTAACGTTAGACTTCTTGCTACTTATGCAAATATCTGCAGCTGGCTTAAATATCTCCTCAAAAAATGGGTTTTTCTTTTCTACTGCATCGTCAAACTACACATTTTCTGAACTTTTATGCTCTGTTTCCCTGTTGAAACAGAATGCTTTTAACAGCACCCAAGTCACCTTTTGAATGTTTTGCTGCTCAGAAATTTCTTCTGCCAGATACCCTAAATCATCTCACCCAAGTTCAAAGTTTCACAAATCTCCAAGGCAGGGGCAAAATGCCACTAGTCTCTTTACTAAGACGTAACAAGACTCACCTTTGCTCTAGTTCCCAACAAATTCCTCATCTCCATTTGAGACCACCTCAGCCTGGACCTTATTGTTCATATCACTATCAGCCTTTTTTGTCAAAGCCATTCAACAAGTCTCTAGGAGGTTCCAAACTTTCCCACATTTTCCTTTCTTCTTCTGAGCTCTCCAAACTATTCCAACCTCTGCCTGTTACCCAGGTCCAAAGTTGCTTCCACATTTTCAGGTATCTTTTCAGCAATGCCCCATTCTATGGGTACGAATTTACAGTGTTAGTTCCTTTTCATGCTGCTGATAAAGACACACATAAAACTGGGAACAAAAAGGGGTTTAATTGGACGGACAGTTCCACATGGCTGGGGAGGCCTCAGAATCATGGTGTGAGGCTAAAGGCACTTCTTACATGGCGCTTGCAAGAGAAAAATGAGGAAGAAGGAAAAATGGACGCCGCTGATACATCCATCAGATCTCATGAGAGTTATTCACTATAATGAGCCTAGCACTGGGAAGACTGGCCCCCATGATTCAATTACCTCACTCTGGGTTCCTCCCACAACAAGTGGGAATTCTGGGAGATACAATTCAAGTTGAGATTTCAGTGGGGATGCAGCCAAACCATGCCACTGTCTCAAACAAACGAAATTTAAACAAATGATGATAATTTTTTCTTTAAGATGTTCAATGAATTTGGGTCCATTTAAGAAGTGAAAATTATTGCACCACTGTCTTTGTCTCCCCATTAGAACTGATTACTGACTAGGTGGAAATGATCAATAAGTGTTTAGACCTTCCTTTGTTTGTTGGTAAAGAGTTCACGTTAAAGGGAATGGATTTTGCAAGAATTATGTAGCTAGCTAACTCTGGCATTTTAAGTGTTGAGAAACCAGAGGACAAAGTAGGAGCAAAGAATAAAATATTTTTTAAAAAAAGTTCGATAGATTAGTTACCTCCTTCAAGTGTTTTATTCTTTCTGAAAAGCCTTCAATTGTTATTGTTATGTTTTTGAAATAAGAAATTTTACCATATGCTTTAGACAATGACTTAGACAACTGGCTATAGAGACTGTGTTAGCTGAATTCATCCATTCAAAATCATTTATTGAATGCTTCTTCTGTGCCTGGAAACACACATGGCTGGGGATCGTGATATGCTTCTGTTTTGAAAGCCTTTACAATCATCTATAAGAGGAGAAAATGTGTAAGCAGCTCATTTTGATTAGTTATTACAAGCGTTTTCATAGAATTATGTATAGAATTTAAAGAGCCATGCAAGGAGTGATAGAGTACTAAGACTGATGGGAATAAGCAATGTTTTAAGAGGATATTGCCTTAAATTTTTATTTTATAAATGATGTTTGAGGTGCAGTGGGTCAAGTGTGAAATCCCAGGACTTTGGGAGGCCAAGGCAGGAGTATCACTTGAGGTCAAGAGTTTGAGACCAGTCTTCACAACATAGTGAGGCCTCATCTCAAAAAATAAATAAATAAATAAATAAATAAATAAATAAATAAATAAAATAAAAATATAAAGGCAAAAAAAGGTATTTGTAATAACAATTAGAAAAAAGCAATTCAAAGAAGCAAACTATCTGAACTGATACCTCACCAAGGATGATATAAGAATGACAAAATAGACATATGAAAGCATGCTAACCTAATGGATCATTAGAGAATTGCAAATTGAAGTGACAGCAAAATACCACGACACATCTATTATAATGGCTAAAACCCACAACTTGACAATACCAAATGCTGGTGAGGATGTAGAGAAACAGGAATTTTCATTCATTGTTGGTGGAAATAAAAAATAGCCAATTTGGGAAAAATTTTGACAGTGTATTACAAAGTTTAACCTAGTCTTATCAATACAATCTAGCAATTGCAATTCTAGATATTTGCCCAAAAGAGTTGAGACTTATGCCCTCACAGAATCCTGCATATGAATGCTCACAGCAGTCTAATTGCCAAAATTTGGAAGCAACCAAACTGTCTTTCAGTAGGTGAATGAATAAACTGTAGTACATTCAGAGAAGAGAATATCATTCAGCACTAAAAAGAAATGAGCTATAAAACCATGAAAAGACAAGAAGGAAACCTACTCAGAGAAAGAAGCCAATCATAAAAGACCACATACTATATAATTTCAACTATATGACATTCTGAAAACTATAAAGTTATAGTGACAGTAAAAAGATCAATGGTTGCCAGGGTTTTGACGGATAGGTGTACAACATGATTTTGGGGGCACTGAAACTAACTATTTTGTAATATACTATAACAGGGAACAGATGACACAGATGATATTATCCATTTGTAAAAATCCATAGAACTACAACACAAGGAGTGAAACCTAATAAAGACTAAGAACTTTATTTAATAATGTATCTATATTGGTTCCTCAATTGTAAACAATGTACTACAGGAACGCAAGATGTTTAAAGGTAAGGGAAACTCTAGGGCAGAGGGTTAGGAAAGAGTATATGGAAAATCTCTGTACTTCCTGCTCAATTTTTCTGTAAATGTGAAAGTTCTCTAAAATAATTATGCCTATTAGTTTGAAATAGTGATAATTCTATGCCCAATAGGAAAATAAGAAAGGGACATGAATGGAAAAAGCAACAGCATTTCCCATCAAACTGGGATCAAAGGATTTAGTGGGTATAAAAAAAGCCTAACAAGTTGAACTGTGAGTAGTTCTACGAAATGACATGGGGGAGGACTTGTCTTGGAGTGGGGGTGTCAAATCACAGAAACTTTTAACTTGAGAGCTCAGTAATTAGAAATTTGTTGTAATTATTCTCTAAGAGTAATAGAGCAGAGGCAGGAAAATAAGATTTTAACTTATAAAATTCTTTTAAATTTCCTGTCTTGAGGCGGTAGAGTCTTAAAGGACATTGGTTAGGAGGCCATTGGCTTTGTGCAGGAGACCTTTGTTATTGATTAGCTCAAGTTATCCGAGGGAGGTAAAGAAGACACAACAGGTTGTAGATAAAGTGGAGGGAGGAGATAGAGTCTAAAGTAAATTTATTCTGAAACAAGCCAAGACAAATGCAAAGGCAGCAGAGAATTTCTTCTTATGCTTTTTTCTCTCTGCTGTTTGGATTTAAACACCACCACCTCGAAAGATTTTAAAACACATTATCTCAGAAATTTGTTAGTAATTGAAATTCAAGCTCTTATGAGTTATGGAGAATATAGTAATGACAAAAATGAAATTAGTCAATAATTTAAATAATAAATTTTTATATTTAAATACTTAAAACTTAATTTTAGAAAGAAAAAAGTGACAATTAGTGTATTCTTATAAAATATGTATCTTCTTTCTGACATATTTGTGGGCAAAAGTAATAAACAAATTTATACTTGTACAAGTATTTTTAATGTACATGAAAGAAATTATGGTGTAAACATGGTAAAAAAGCATTCAGATGTAAGATTATATGCATATGTGTTTATAAATTAGACATTCTCCTTAATATCTTGAAATTTGGAATTCGCAGAGTATACTCTATGTTGAAAGTGAGAGATGTTTCAGAAGAAGTGTTGTCATTTTAGAAATGCTATAAATATTAATAAACTTGGCTACCAGTTAGCTGGAAGGACAAGTAATTCCAGAGGTGGATGGTAAGTGGTTGGGAGCCTAAGGAGGAAAATGACTGTATTTCAGATGCTGATAAAATCAAGATCCAAAAATATTTTGGCAGTGTGCTAAAAGAGTGAGTCAGAAATTAGCAATAAAATTTAATAGGGCAAAACATATGTCTGCTAAAACAATCTGGTAGTTTCAAGGTAAGAGAGAGGTGAATGAATATCAGAAGCAAATAATAAAAAGTGTTAAGTTTCCAGTTAATGGTAATTTCAGCAAAAATCAATACTAATGGATTACTAAATCAGTCTAAAATTGATCTGGAAGTTTGGTACCCAGAGAATATTTAGCAAAACTTTTCCATATCGGACAGGCCACACTACTGTTGGGTCTGGATGTGGGTCATTTTGAAGGACACAGAATAATTAAATCTGTCTAATGATTATCATTTACAAAATACAAGATTAAGGTCCATAAAGCATAGGTGAAAGAAGCAATTGCTTTTTCAATGAGACAGCCTCAGATAGTAAGCAAGAGCTGTCTTTGAATATTGGAAGTGAACTAGGCTTACCTTTATTGGACTTAAATAATAGAATTGGAAGGACAGGAAGAAAGTTTCTTGGAGGTAGAAATCAGCTTAGCAAAGGAAAACTTTCTAAGAAGTAACAAGGGAAGGGATGTCTTAGGAGAGAGTGAATTTCATATCATTTGGGTTTACGAGAAGAGCAGCCTTTTTTTTTTTTTTTTTTGGAGTGATGCATATATTGCATAAAAAAATCCTTTCTATTTCTGGTCATTAATTAGAATGCTAAAGTAAATTCTACAGAAGAGAAGAAGAGTGGCAAAGCCCATGGTTGATGTAGGACTCAAATTTATAAGCTACAAGTGGTTAAACAAACAAACAAACAAACAAACAGACAAGCGAGAATTGGGTCAAATTCAGCAACACATTCAGTTCCACTTAAGTGGCGGATGTATGGTGATTGAATGTTAGGATATATTGAAAGCATTTAGAGGGTATCATTAACTCTCCCATACGAGTCATAGGATTGATCTCAGAGACAAGGATATGACCAGAACTGGGGTCACCAGATAGAGAGAACCCCAAGAGGAGGCAGTAATAAATGCCGTGAGGATGCAGTATTAGTGTAACCACCTTATGGGTTCTTCCTGACCACTGCGTAGACAAAGTCAGTTCTCTGAGACTATGGCATTGCAGTTAAAGTGAAAGCTTAATTAACATGAGGCTGGCCACTGTACGTGGGAGACAGAGTTATTACTAAAATCAATCTTGCAGAAGGCTTAGAGGTTAGGTATTCTTCCAACATAGCTTGATGGGTAGAGGCCTAGGGTATGGGGGCTGCTGATTGGTTGGGGATGGAATCATAGGGGTGTGAAAAATGGTACTCCTGGCTGAGTCTGCTTCTGGGTGGGGGCCTCAGGACTGGTTGAGGCAAGGACAGATCCTGGTTGGACCATCCAGTTGTCAGAAATGCAAAAGCCTGAGGCATTTCAAAAGACCAGTCTTAGGTGAATTACACAGAACCTGAGGAAGTTAGAAATCTTATGACCTCCAGAATAATGGCTGGTAATCATTTAACTAAGCTTGTATCTTAGCAGAATTCAGGTCCCTTTCCACCTCCTAACCTAGTGGCCTTTCATTAGTTTTAAAAGGGTGGTTTAGTTTGGGGGAAGGGCTGTTAACATTTAAACTATAAACTAAATATGTCCCTAAGTTAGCTTGGCTCATGCCAGGAATGAGCAAAGACAGTCAGCCTGCGAGGCTAGAAGCACGATGGAGTCAGCCATGTCAGATTTCTCTTACTGTCATGATGTTTGCAAAGGCAGTTTCATCAGTAGAATTAAGTACAGACATACAGAATGGCGAAGTGGACCTAATTATTCAGTTGAATTACTTGTCATTGAAGTAAAATCACATATGGAGATTTTATTCTATATCAGCTCCATCCTATACAGTAAGGCTAAAAATAACAAAACCAAAACAAAAATATCCTCCCTCTTCTCAAGAAATCCATCATCTCCTGGCAGAAAGAGTTCTGCCAAAATGGGAATATAATACCACTTCTAGTTTTGAGCATGCACTAGGCAAATACTAATGACAGACACTGTATTAGGCCATTCTTATTTTACTATAAAGAAATGCCTGAGACTGGATAATTTATAGAGAAAAGAGGTTTAATCGGCTCATGGTTCTGCAGGCTGTACAGGAAACATGGCTTCTGGTGAGACTTCAGGAAGCTTTTACTCATGGCAAAAGATCAAATGAGAGTTTGTACATCACACGGTGAAAGCAAGAGAGAGAGTGGAGGGGGAGCTACCGTACACTTTTAAACCACCAGATCTCATGAGAACTAACTCACTATCACTAAGACAGCACCAAGCTGCCATGAGGGATAAGCCCCCAGGATCCAGACACTTCCCACCAGGCCGCACCTCCAGCACTGGGGATTACAATTCAACATGAGATTTAGGTGAGGACAAATATCCGAAGCATATCAGGCGCTACGTATGATAAAAGCCCACATGATCTGGGCTATTCCTTTTAGTCCTCTGAATTACGTGTCATTATTAGCCCAATTTCCCCAAACTGGAAACAGAGACCCAGAGGAGTTATGCAAGGTATTTTAGGCTCACAGCTAGAACAAGGTAGAGCTGGACCCACACCTATAAAGTACAAAGGAAGAAAACATCCAGGTCTTTTTTGCCTATCAGTTTGCAAGTCCAACATTAATGTTTTTAACTAAGCTGTGATGCCTTTATGAAACCTACAAAGGAATATATGACCTTTTCAAAGTCTACAAAGACCCCATTTTCCTTAAAATAAAATACAAATATGTCACTAGGACCAAAAAGAGTGCTATGGACTAGTAAAAAAACTATCATTTACAATTTTAGGCCAGGCACGTTGTTTCACACCTGTAATCCCAGCACTTTGGGAGGCCGAGGTGGGCAGATCACCTGAGGTCGGAAGTTCGAGACCAGCCTGGCCAACATGGTGAAACCCCATCTCTACTAAAAATACAAAATTAGCCGGGAGTGGTGGTGTATTCCTGTATTCTCAGCTACTTGTGAGGCTGAGGCTGGAGAATCGCTTGAACCTGGAAAGCAAGGTTGCAGTGAGCTGACACCTGTGGCTGACTAATTCCAAAGCCCATGCTGCTAAATGCTACATTAGAAAGAAAACTCTAATGCCAATGCAATGGGTATGCTAGGCAGGAAGAATCTAGAGGCAGGGAGATCTATTTCAACATCTAGCCATGAGGGAATGAATGTCAAGTTTTAGATTCAAGGAAGAGCAATGATAGACAAAAGAGCCCAGATGAAATCTAAGGTAATGGAAAGGTCAAGTAATTATATCTGTCATTAAGAATACAAAAAGATTACAACGACTGAAAGATCTTAAAGCATGAATAATTCAAATCTCAGACACATATTTTCTAACTGTTTCAAAAACTATAATATTGTCCTAATGTCATCTTTAGTAAAAGGCAGGCTTCTAAATAAGAGGAGAGGAATGAGACTTTATGTGGGAAACAGGACAGTTATTAATGTTATTAGTTATTAGTTATTTAATCACATACTAGCTTAGAAAAATCTTGAAAGTGAAGTTGTGGACAAAGTTCTACAGTTATCCTGTTACATGTAAAAATAATTTCATATTTTTGCATAAAGCAAGACCATTTGATCATGTGGTATAAGTCTAAAGCTGAAAAAGAAACTAATTAAAAACAAAAAGTTACTCAGTGCTGAGATTTAATTTTCAAACCAACTGCTAAAGTCAAAATCAAACTTTAGCAATCCTATTACACTCTTTGTCTGCTTAATGTTTTCAAGAGAAATAGTCTTTATAATTTTTTAAATTAGGAATCCATGTAATATACCTAAATGTAAAAAATACTTGTGAATAGATGTTTAAAAATCAGTCCATTGTTTTATAACATAAAAGAAGGGTTACCTTCATTAGTTTAGGTAGAAAATTTCTCAATAACCAAAATGAAGGATCATTTTTCTCTGAGAGATAGAAAATTTTAAAAGTGGCTGCTGTAATTTTGCAGGAAAATAAGAGATCTTTTTAAATGATAATTCTAGCATATTACCATTTGAACAGCCTTTCTAACAGCCAAAGGAAAATGTATCTTCATCTTTTATTTCATAAATCCACAGTTGCCAACACTGTGCCCATACATATAGATGGAATGCAATTTCATAAATCTTAATTTGTCTTGAATAATGAAAGCCCGTGACTTCAGCACAAAATATCTCCAGAAACTAAAAAGTGAATGCTGCTTGTCTTTTTAAACTGTCCCTCAAATTGTCATCTTCATGTTTTGTTTACTGACATAGAAAACAAATTTGAGAATAAATGTGAGAGAATACTGTGGGATGTGAATAAGAGATAAAAGACTTCTTGAATCCTAGATTCACCCAGGGGTAGAAATCTATAAAATGGCACAATTCCAGCAAACGAAATTAAAGGCCAAGCAGTTAGGTACCATAAAAAAGCCATAAAATCTGTGATGAAAAAAAAAGAAATAGAGAGAAATTCAATAGTATAATTTTACATTGTGGTGATATATAAAAATGAAAAACAACCACGGAAGTTAGTAAAAGAGAGTAACTCTAAATCATCAAATATAATTGAAGCTACAATGAATGAACACTGGTAAAATCCATGAGAGGGCAAAGTATAAAGGAAGAAATTATCCAGGTCTCATTTACTCTCAGTTTTCAAGTTCAACATTAATGTTTGTAACTAAGCTGTGATGCCTTTATGAAACCTACAAAGGAATATATGACCTCTTCAAAGTTGATGAAGTCTCCATTTTCCTTAAAATAAAATACAAAGATATCACTAGGACCAAAAAGAGTGCTATGGACTAGTAAAAATATAATTTAAAATTTTAGGCCAGGCGCGGTGGCTCATGCCTCTAACCCAAGCACCTTGGGAGGCCAAGGCAGGCAGATCACCTGAGATCAGGAGTTCAGGACCAGCCTGGTCAACATGGTGAAACTTCATCTCTACTAAAAATACAGAATTAGCCAGGAGTGGTGGGGTGTGTGCCTGTAGTCCCAGCTACTTCGGAGGCTGAGGCAGGAGAATTGCTTGAACCTGGGAAGCAGAGGTTTCAGTGAGCCGAGATGGCGCTGTTGCACTCCAGTCTGGGCAACATAAGTGAAACTCCATCTCTAAAATCAAACAAATACAATTTTAGATAGTTGGATTTGAATGGAGACTGCAGTTGGGATTTGTGATGCAAAGATAAAACTTAGATTTTAATTTCATTCAGGTAGAATGAAAGCTAGGAAGAAACTCCTCACGTGATTCCATGATCCTCTGTTACTCCTTTAGGTGATGTGGGCATTCTCTAGGACAAAATAACTCTATTCAGGTTTTATGATCATAGCTGTCCTTAGGTAATGTAAGATGTTCACTCTTTTTTTCCCCTCCGTTCTTCAGAGTTTTGCTGGGACCCTTTTAACTTTTGGTATTCTCCATCCTTTACTCAATTCAAGATGTTCATAAATGCACACAAATGTCCACAAATATAAATTTGTTCTACTTGTTTGGGCTGCTTGACCACTATAAACTCCATCCCAAATCTACCTCATCCTTTTAATAAAACTTTGCTGTAGCTTTTCCAGGGCTAGTAATTCACCTTCTATCTATAACATGTCTATGACAAAGTCAAAAATATATTTAAAGATAATTAAACAGAAATGTGAAAAGTCACACATCTACTAAAAAGGCTAAAATTAAAATGACTGCAAACACTAACAGTTAGAAAGGATGAGTATCAAATAGCAATCTAATATGGTGCAGATGGAAGAACACATTGGTATAACCATGTTGGACAACCATTTGGTAGTATCTGGTAAAGCGATATTCGTGCATACATTATCACCAACATTTCTATTACTAAGCATGAACCCAAGAAAACCATGTCAATGTGCACCAAAAGAGATGATCAGAAAATGCTTACAGTAGCACTGATTCTAAAGGTCAAAGACACAACACACCCATATGATCTAAATTCAATGGATAACTTATAAAAACCTATAAATTCGTACAATGGTATATAAGATACAGCAATAAAACTAAATAAAGTACTGCTATATGCCACTGCTTTTACAAATGTTGCAACTGTAATATTGAGCAGAATAAACTAGATTTGAAATGAAAAGACCACATAATTGTGGTTCCATTTATATAAATGTAAAAAACAGACCCAACTAATTCATGATGATAGAAGTCAGATGAATGATTACCTTTGTGGAAGAGGTGGGGTAGTGATGGAGGGGAGGCGTGACAAGTGTTCTACTTGGGTTCTACTCTGTAATATGGATGGTGAATATCTGAATGCTACTACTGTGTGTAAGTTCCCCAAAGCTGTGTGTATGTTTGTTATCTATCTATCTATCTATCTATCATCTATCTATCTATCTATCTATCTATCTATCATCTGTCTATCTGTCCATCTATCTATCTATCGATCTACAGATAAATACAGCTGATCCTTTTTAAAAGAATTAAACACCTAGAATGCCAAGAGATAAAAATGACAATGTGAACAGTGGTGGTGGAGGTACTGATGATGGTGGCAATGGTGAAGTGAAAACCTTCTGCTCTGTAAGAAGGTATCACATAAAATGTATAATTTGAATATAAGAAACAGTCTACATATGGTAGTGGAGAGCTTGAAACTCCAGTTTTAGGTAGACATAGATTTAGGTACAACTTCTACTACTACCAATTATGAGATGTTAAGTTTTAGAGATACTATATAATGTCAGCTGTTTCTTCATTTGCAAAATTGTGCTAGGGTGAAGATTAAATTGGGCAACCCATTTAAATGTCTTTTACTGATGTCAGTGTTTATTGCTATAAATTATCATCATTGTTGTCTTATTTTGATTATCAATATCGCTGTTACTGTAGCAATATGCTAAAAGCTAGGTAGATGATAATTTTGGGGATAAAAGTTAGATTTCACCTTTGGGAATAAGAACTGGCTATGTAAGCAAATGATGCTTCAAGTGTCCATATAAGCATTTATATACACTTTTTTAAAAGTATCTTTTTATCGGGATTATGTTTTTAAAAATTGTGTCATGGCCGGGCACAGTGGCTCATACCTGTAATCCCAGCAGTTTGGGAGGCCGAGATGGGGTGGATCACGAGGTCAGGAGATCAAGACCATCCTGGCTAACACGGTGAAACCCTGTCTCTACTAAAAAAAAATACAAAAAATGAGCTGGTCATGGTGGCGGGTGCCTGTGGTCGCAGCTACTCGGGAGGCTGAGGCAGGAGAATGGCTTGAACTGGGGAGGCGGAACTTGAAGTGAGCTCAGATCGTGCCACTGCACTCCAGCCTGGGTGACAGAGCAAGGTTCCATCTCAAAAAAAAAAAAAAAAAATAAGATAAATAAATAAATAAAAATTGTGTCATTAAAATTCACATAAGGCCAAAAATTGCAAAAGTTGGGCAATAAACATGTTATACTCTCCCAAAGAGCTAAAACAACTATAAACATCCTAATTATGCCTTTTCATTTCAACACTTAGCTTGTCTATTTGGTTTAGAGGAACATATGATTGAGATGGATGATTCACCATCATATGCATGCTTTATGTTTTTATCACTTTTACATCAACTGCTTCAATGTCCCTGAGAACTAACACTTGCTTATGACTAATGCCATAATTGATCTTACTTCTAACTCAATTTTATAAAGTAATGAGGTTAAGATGCAGTAAGCTATTCATTTACTACGCAATGAAATTCTGATGAACTGGTAAAATAATGTAGGTTAAACTGTCGAATGGCAGGCAGCACCCTCAAGAGGTAAGCTGAAATGATCTTTCACCTGTTACTCTTTAAAAGTTCTAATGTAGTGTAGTCAAAACAGTTGATTGTACCAAATACAATCTACAAAACACATTTTATAAATCTCAGCATAACAAATAGAATGTGGTGTGCATACACAAGTCAAATTGAAAAATACTGAGGATCACCGGATTGATTTTTGTCTGTCATTTCTCTGTTTCTTAGTTACTTTTTGCCTCTAGTGAGTTATATTAAAACCTATTAAGGGCCAAGACAAGTATGATAGGCTACTTATAGTTATATCAAGACAACAGAGTGTGTACAGGAAGGGAATGACATTTCATCTTACACAGATTTTGAATAAAGAAAGTTAGGGATACAGTTACCTGAAATAAAAATTTAAAAAAATTCTATGAAGGTTCCCACAGGAAGAAAGAGAATATAAAGATCTAATCTGAGCTACAGAAGTAGTCCTGTTCTCTTATAATCATTAGGACTAGTGATTATAGTCCTATAATAAGATACTGTCTACAATTTTACTGCATCATTAGTGAACTTCTGACTTAATTTGCAGTTTTTAAAACATTATCTGTATTAATAAAGTAGACTGCTATACTGATATGTTTCCATACTTTGTATATAGAAAATGCATAGGGACATCTATGTGATATTTAAGACTACAAATTGAAAATGATACCACTTGGATCTACTCTAAAATACATTTTTTTTGATGTGAGATGGGGTGGAAAGAGCATGATCAATATTGTTAATAACCTAGGTCAAAATTTTCTAAAATAACTTGGATTTTTATTTTCATCACATGCAATAGTTTGCTGTTGTTAAGCAATTAATGACATTCCCATTATACAGTTTTTACTATTTTATAACATTGAGTAAGTCTCTTAGCCCTGTTGAGCCTCAATATACTCACCTCCAAAATGTGTACAATAATAGGCACATCATAAGTTTTTTAGAAAATAAAATGGTAAAACTATTAAATCATTTAGCATGATGCTTAGCCAATATTTAATACACCTCATTTGTATTTCATGGCCTCCCTTTCTTTCTTCTTTCTTTCCTTCCCTTTCCTATATACCCTTCCAACTTTTCTTCTTTCTATGCATATGGGGAAAGAGAAAAAAATACATAGCATTGTTCAACATCAACTTGTTTATATTTAATAATTTAATAAAAAAGTTAGAAAAGATATTTCAGAAGGTTTACAGATCATTGAAACCCCATTTTTAAATGATAAAGTTCATCTACAATCTCTCAAATATAATTTTTCCAATATATTCAGTGTACGGAAATGAATAACAAATGACATAGGGAATAGAGATCCACTTGTCCTTAGAAAACATAGGGGGGAAGCAGATTTGTGAAGGCTGCTAATGATTGCGGTCACTTGCCTGCAAATCATAATGGTCAAGGTCAGAAGTGAAATAACTTCCAAAGTAGTAACCTGGAGAGAATGCAAGTAGAAAGAGCAAAGTTGAATAGCACTTATCACCATGGTGGTGCCCATGAAAAGAGACTATTTTCAGCAGGTGGACATGTACACCCTCTCTGTCCAAAACCAGAATTTCACCAATGTGAAACAATAGTCATGAAAAAACTTTTTGTATTTTACCCTAATGCTCCCTCATTTCCAAAAAATATATATATAATTCATTGTTTTATATATGTATATGAAATTATACATACATAAAATTATATATAATATAAAATTATTATATATGATTAGAGAAACTTTTCGTCAAATTCCCTGCTACCCCAAAACCCTTCCTGCAAGGGCAGTCAGCACATGAATTTTAAATTAACCTTTGTTAAACAGCATTACTCCTGTACTCTGGGGGGCTTTCATTTTGCATAAAAGGCCAAACTTGACATGTATTTTTTTCTTAAAAGAATAGACTTTAAAGTCTGTTAACCTTAACTTCAATTTTAGTGCAATATTTTACAACATAAAACAAGACTCTAAGAAAATGTCATGCTGCTCTGAAATATGCACCCCCAAAATAAAATGACCCTTCCAGACATTGGATGGCATTTTTAGGAAATGTTTAATGTGGTTTATGAGTCAGCCTCTTGACTTCAAATGAAACTTCAAGATTTTGAGAGTTGTTTCTCAATTCTCAAAAATGCTGCATTTTTAATAATGACGTATGTTAAGCCAAACTTAACACTGGCTCAAATTTAAGGAACTAAAATTTTGTTTTTCTTAGTGAGAATATTCCCATTGAAATTAATGTTATCATTTATGCCTGTGGAGTTGAGGAAACGCTACTCTAATACATGGCTGTTTGGCGTTTGAAAAAACAACAGAAACAAGAAGCTTTCCCTCTGACTTTCTTCCACTTTATCCCAGGAAACATCATAAAACTCCAAAAGAATTTTCTGACTTTCCACTAACGTTGATCATTAGACCCTCATTCAATAGAAATCTTCCCTAGACCAAAAAGAAAGGAACATCCTTTTCTCTGAAGACACAGGGACACAGAGAAGAATCTGAACAAACAGGTCTCACTAGGTTTGTTCCAGTTTATTACCATTATTCATAGTTTTTTTAATCCAATCATACTTCTCCATGACTGTGCATTCCTTCATCAAAACTATCATAAAAATATACAGGATTTGCCATTTTGGGGGGTCTTCATTTCTTCATAAAGTATCCCATATCATATAAAATTGATGTTAAATAAACATGTGTGCTTTACATTTGTCAATTTGTATTTCATTACAAGGGCCTTGGCCATGAATCTAGCAATGTGTGAGGAAAAGATCTTTTTCTCCCTCACAAAGCCATTATATAGATTCTTAATACCTAAAGAATATAGAAAGAAAGGCATATGGTCCTACACTGAAGAATTTCAATCCCTCTATCCAATGTCTGTATATTCTCTGTTTAGCTCTGAATTTGGTTATCCACTCTCTGGTTGAATATCCCCAAGTTAAGGAGAAGCTAAAAAATACTCTAATTTGTTAGTATAAATGTATTGCTAAAGAAAATGTTCTTTCTTACCTTGAGATCTCTGTAATTCCTATACAAAATAGTAGTTAAGAACAGTCTTTACAACAGCACGTATAGGTTAAACCAATGGTAGGCTGGTAAATTATTAACAATTAACACTTAGGGAGGGGGTAGTTTACAGTATTTGCCAATTTTCTGTGGTGTGAATACATCATTTAAGGATAATTTCTGGCTACCTACATGACATTGGGTGAGGTGGAACATTATCCGTTCCTGGGAGGAATATTAGTCCATTCTCATGCTGCTAATAAAGACATACCCGAGACTGGATAATTTATAAATGAAACCAGTTTAATGGACTCACAGTTCCACATGGCTGGGGGAGGCCTCACAATCATAGGAGATGATGAAGGAAAAGCAAAGGGACGTCTTACATGGTGGCAGGCGAAAGAGGTGGTACAGGGGAACTCCCATTTATAAAACCACCAGATCTCGTGAGACTTATTCACGATCACGAGAATGGTATGAGAAAACCACACTGTGGGACACAGCCAAACCATATCAGGAGCCCTTAGGCAGTGTCTCTAGCATACCACTGGTTAACTCTCAACTCTAATATTGTACCTAGAAACTATGTTATCTGAGATAATATATTCAAACATTTTTATGTTTCTCTTTTCTCAACCATAAAGTCATATAAGAGAGCATCTATATTCCATGTTGAGAAGTAAATGCTCTGAATCATCTCACACATTACAATGCTATGTAGGTACTTATTATTCTCAATGCTCTATTCATCCGCTGTTGCCTCAAACAGAATGCTTCAGATCCTCCTTCTATGTTATGGCTATGCAAATATTTAAATCCAGGTATTGTCCTTTCTCTAAATTACCCCTTTTGAACGATAAATCTTCTTTTGTTATTTTTAGTTATTCAAAAGTGTGTTTCTGTGTACTACTCATATTCCTTAAATTGACCAAAAGCAAATTCTATATTATAACTTACCCCACATAAGTCAGATGCCAATATTTTCATGATAATTCAGTTTGTTGCTTCTCCTGAAGAAATTGGCAACAATGAGCTAGACTGGCCTTTTAAGATTAGGTACATACACAATCCAACACCCCTCTTTTATCTAGAATGCTGGCTATGTCACTGACACACACTGTTTGCATGGCTCTCATAACTAGATTTGAATATGAGTACTCTGAATTTAGTGGATGTTTGTCTAATAGAGGGCACTCAGAAGTAAACATAGCATTCCAGATGTGACATAAGGAGGTCTCGGTAAAACAAGACCAACATTGCCTCTGTGATGAACACTAAATTTTTGGTGGCAGGACTGAAATTTACCACATTTTATTTTTCCATCATGTAAAAAGAAAATTGCTCCCCTGGAAATAATTCTTCTATTTTTTTCAAGGCAATCATTTTTGTATAGTTTTTAAAAATATTTCTTAAGTTTAATATAATGTACTTGAAAATGGAGAATGAATTTTCTTAACATAAATGAGAAATCTGACAAGTTGTGGATATATTAAAAATTGTATTTGTAACCAAAAAATAAACAATAAAAAAGAAATAAAGGCCTGGATAGCTTCATGAGTGAATTATCGCATACAATTAAGGAAGAATTAATAGCAGTCTTTCCCAATTCTCCTTTAAAACATAGAGGAGAAGTGGACTCTTCCAAACTTATTTTATAAGAGCAACACAATACAGATAATACAATTTGAAAAATACATACGAGAAAGAGAAAATGACAGACCAATATCCCTCAGGAAGATAGATGCAATAATCCTCAACAATATATCAGCAAATAAATCCAGCAATATATTAAAAGTGCATTTATCCAGGAATGCAAACCTAGTTCCCCATTAGAAAAATCAAATTATGTAAGTTGCCAAATTCACAGAATAAATGAAAAAATATGTGTGTGTGTGTATGTGTGTATATATATATATATATATATATATATATATATATATAACTATCTCATTAGATAGAGAAAAATAATTTTAGATTTCGATGTTATTACACTCTCCGTAACTTGGAATAGAAGAGAAATTGCTCAATTTGATGAAGAGCATTAGAGGAAATCTACACTTAACATTATAATTAATGATAAAACAAATCTCTCAAATGTTGGGGGAAAAAATCAAGTACAAATAATTCAAAGTGTATTTCCAAAGCTGAACATAAAATAGATACGAAGATTTTAGAAAAACAATTATTTCAAAACAATAAGTGCATACACAGGTTCTTTTCAAAATTGGTTATAAGAAAAAATACAATATCCTACATATCTTTAGGCAAAATAAGTAAAGAAACTACAACTGGTCTCAGACTTCTCCTCTGAAACACTTAAATCCAGAAGGCAGCAGAGAAACTGACTTCAAAGTTTAGTCAGAGGAGTTGAATCAGCCTTAAATAAGGAACTCCTTCTGTTCAAAGTTAAGGAAAAAAGAGAAATTTCTTTTAAATATTCAGAATTACTTCTAAAAAGAACAATAGAGTGACTTAATATAGAAAGGATATCTTGGTTTACTTTTGGTCTTGGGTTTACATTAGAAAATATTTACTTATAAGTAAATCTGTATAGGAGTGTAATTTTTATAGAATTATAATATTTGTAAGTATAAAGGTCATTTTTGCATAATAACTGCACTTAAGCTTTAGAATCAGATGCTTGTCATTTAGATATGGCTCCTATGTGGATTTGCTGAATTACATCCATTTTCTGAATTGAGAACCAAAAATAAGCATATCAGCTGAGGGTAATTTTTATGAGAGCTGTATTCTCAACAAGCATATATATGCATTTCTCCCAGCAAATGATCTATCATTTTGTATCAATAATAATTGGTTTACTTGAAGAAACCTAGGTTTTTTATTCTAATTATTCACACTCATTATTCTAACTGTTTTCTTTCTGCTGGTACTTGTTTCTCTAATATCCCTCACATATCTGGCTGTATTAGTCTGTTATCATGCTGCTAATAGACATTCCCAAGACTGGGTAATTTATACAGGAAAGAGGTTTTATTGACTCACTGTTCCATCTGGCTGGGGAGGCCTCACAACCATGGTGGAAGGCAAAGGAGGAGCAAAATCATGTCTTACATGGTGGCAGGCAAGCAAAAGGGCGTTGGGGGAACTCCCATTTATCAAACCATCAGATCTCAAGAGACTTACTCACTATGACAAGAACCACATGGGAAAAATACACCCTTATGATTCAACTTCCCCCCACTGGGTCCCTCCCATGACATGTAGGAATTATGGGAGCTACAATTCAAGATGAGATTTGGGTGGGGACACAGCCAAACCAGATCACCGGCCTTCAGAAGCCTTCAATAGTACCTCACCCATCCTTTGTGTAATCTATTTATTTTCTATATTATTGAATAAATATGAGCTTTAAAATAACATGTATAAATTACCAGATATGTAGAATGAAGAAAATTTTCAAAATATATCCTATCATTCAGGAAACAGCAAAATAAACTCTTAAAATTTTTGGCATATTTGCACCATCTGTTTTTTTCTCAGTGATTATTAAACTAAACTTCTATTTTTACCACATAAAGCAATAGTTCCAACTAAGATTAGGGACATTCTCCAGCATAATGCCCTCTTTTCTACCTAACTCTTCCTTACGTTTCACCTACATAGTTCTCCAAATATGCAAGTTATTTCTTATCCCTAAATCTTTGCTTTTGAGAATACCTTTGTATAATCTATCCTTCATTTGCTGGCTAAGCACCACATACATTTCTTAATAATTATTTTACCTTGTTTTATTAAATTTTTGTGTAGTAGTTTTAGCTAAATCATCATATTTTTTCCTATCCTAATTCAAGCATCTGAACAACAGAGGCTATCAACCTTCCTAATCAATACCTAGGGCAGAGGCTTAGAGCATAGCAGATACTTGAGTTCAACTTGCATTAAGAGATAAATGAAGAGGATTAGAATTAAATATAGGCACTAAAATATATCAAACTAATTCGGTGAAAAATAAATAAAATCCACACACATGTTTAATTCTGTCCATTGAAGCCCTATTCCCATTGTATTTTATGTCTCTGGCTTATGAGAAATTTTTGTATTTTTTTTTTGAAATAATTTCACTTTATCTCTCAGACTGGAGTGCAGTAGTGCAATCTCATTTCCCTACAACCTCTGCATTCTGGGTTCAAGTGATTCTTCTGCCTCAGCCTTCCTAGTAGCTGGGATTACAGGTGCATGCCACCACACCCGGCTACTTCTTGTATTTTTAGTAGAGACGTGGTTTCACCATAGTGGCCAGACTGGTCTCAAACTCCTGACCTTGTGATCTGCTGCCTCAGCCTCTCAAAGTGCTGGGATTACAGGCATGAGCCACCGCGCCTGGCCCAGTTTTTGCCTATTTTTATGAAAGTTGGCATCCCATCATGGACCATGATGTTCATCAGATTAGAGACTGAGAATAAATTCTTTTATTTTTCCAAACAGGTTGGCTTCAGAGGGTGCTCTCCCAAGCATCAGACATATTGGGGCAAGTTTCTTATATAATATTTGTCTTAAATATCTCTTCCTCACTCTCACCTATTCTGGATACCAAATTTTAAAGAAGCGACAGCACCCCACAGCCCCTTCATCCATGAAAAGATAGCATAAATTGTGTTAGAAACTTAGGAGAACAGACCTTCTGGAGGCCAGAAGCTGCAACACAGGATTTTATTAGAAGTTATGTAGACAGGTTCTCCGTACCTTGACTCTGTCATCTTGTTTATTGGGCATAACTTTTCACATTAGGCCTTTCATAATTGCCTCTTTCTGTCACCTGCCATCCAAACCCCAACCTATAGGAAGAGGTGAATCCCTTCTACTATGCCAACAAAGTATCACTTGTGAGCTTTTGCCAAATCACTTGTCACATGGTACTGGGTACTGCAGTTGTCGTTGCTGTTTACTTGTGAGACAACAGAGTTCTTTATGAAACCTGAGAAGCCTGACTCTCTCTCTCCAGCATCTGACGCTGTATCTGGGGCACAGCGTATCTCCTTTTCTGCTCACTCCCCTAACAAACGTCTCCTCCCTGGACTTCTTCCAGAGAAGAGTGAAATGTAATCACAGATCACATAAGGCAAAGTTGGCAGCCCTACTGCTATGAGTGGAAGGCCCCAACAAGGCTGAGTAAACCCATAGAGAGACTGTGACTTCATCAGTTCAGACTTCTGTGAGCTTTTTCCAATCCCAAGGGGTGTCTGGATGCTTGACATTTTAGCTTGATTCTGTGGTTTAAAGAAAATCCATCCAGGTAAGAAAGGGTCCTTCTCTGGGAAAAAGAAAAAGAAAATCAGTGTTTTATCGAAACCGTCATTAACAAGCTAACCCATTCTGTTACTTACCAATTACATGGTTTGAAGTCAGCCATTTTTCATTTTTGGATCGCAGTTTTTTATTTGGCAATGAAAGGGGTTGAAAAAAAATCTTCTAATCTCCTTTTAGCTCTAACTTTCTGTGATACACAGTAGGTAAATTGCCTACATAATATATACACAATTAACTTCTTTCCAAGCTCGAGATATAGGTCATAATAAATAACTTGCTTTTGTGTTAGAGTTTCGCTCCTCCCACCTTTTAAAGAGTTTTCAAATATAATTAGAGTTACATTTCCTGTTTACCATCACAAAGCTTTTGTCAAGTCAGAAAGGTAAATTTTTATTCATATATGTTTTTATTTAATAAGCAGTTACTCGTTAAGCCTTTATGTACCAGATACTGTGTTAGACACTGAAAACACAAAGGTGATGGAAAGTCAAGTGATTGAGCTCCCATTTTATAAATTCTGAAATCAAATGGCTAGCCAGGATTAGAATCTATGAGTACTAAACCTGCTCTCTTTCTTTAAGTCAACCAACTAATTCAACTATGTGTGCCACGGAACTTTAAAGCTCCTCCTGTTGCTGGGTTGTGCTTTGGAAGTCAAGATAAAAAAAATCTAGGTATTTTTAAAGATGGTACTCAGCCAGAAATACATGTATTCATCTAAAAATTTGGCCTGGAAACAGATTCCACTTAGAAACTGGCTCTACTTCCCAGTTGCCAAAAGAGCCTCATAGCAGGAACATGACCCTAGTGAGAGAGATATTGAAGACATGTGAGTAAAATCACTGGAGTTTGGTGTGAAACAGGTGTGTGATTTGGGAGCCAAACTTTCAAGTAAAAAATAGAATTAATAGGATAGGTAGCCTAGTTGACAAGAAACCAAAAATTAAACATGTAAGAGGCTTGTGTGTGTGTGTTTTTTCTTTTGGTCAATGCTGAAAAAATGAATATATTACACCTACTGCAAAGGCAAAATACCAATGCTGTCAGCAACAGCATGCCTGGATTCCACTTTTATTTTGCTTCAGGAAGAAGGAAGAGAAGGTAGACTTTTGCCCCATCCTTTCTTTTTCATATCCACTTACTCCTTTTTCAGTGATCTCCTTTCAATCTGTTGTATCTTGTCTCATCCATTCATTTTTTTATTTCCTAAAATAAGCATTGAAAACCTATTGTTTCCAACCTTGTGTTAGACATGAAGAATATATATGCAGTATCAAATCATGGAAGACACTAATTTCAAGAAAGCCACGATCTTGGACCGGGAGGTGAGTGGAGAGAAGAAACAAATACATGTGTGACCTGGAAATCATTATGGTTCTTTATGGTCCAATCTTTGTTGACTATATACATACAAAAAAAGTCTTGATATTTAGAAAGTAAAAACTGGTGCAAATAGTTTCAAATAATCTCAGCATCCAAAAAGTTACTAGAATTAGCACAAAGATTTCTCTGATTATTCTCAGAAACTGGTGAAAGTACACATACTTGGATGAGAGGAGGTCTATGCTCAGTATGCAGAGAAGGCTTAGTTTATAATTTTTGGGATAAGTTTTCTCTCTCTCTCTCTCTTTCTCTCTAATATATTATGCTCACTTCTTTTCTTCTAGTTTTATTGTATAATTGATCAATAAACAATATACATATATTCAAGATATACAATGTGATGATTTGATATATGTATACATTGTGTAGTGATTACCACAATCAAATTAAACAACACACCCATCACCACACATAGTTACCCTTGTGTGTGAGGGCAGGGGGAGGTGAGTATGGTCAGAACATAAGATCTACTCTCTTAGCAAATTTCAAGTAAACAATAAAATATTAAGTATAACCACTATGTTGCACATTAGATCCCCAGAACTTACTCATCCTGTAACTGGAAGTTTGTATGCTATCACCAACCCCTCCCAATTTCCCCCACTCCCCAGCCCCTGGGGACCACCATCTTACTCTCTGCTACTAAGAGTTTGACATTTTTAGATTCCACATATAGGTGAGATCATACAATATTTGTCTTCTCTACATTCCCATGTTCACTGCAACATTATTCACGATAGCCAAGATATAGAAACAACTCAAATGTCTATCAATGGATGAACCAATAAACAAACTGTGGTACACATATGCAATGGGACATTATTCAGCCATAAGTAAAGGAATTCTGCCATTTGCAACAGCATAGATGAACCTGGGGGACATTGCACAATGTGATATAAGCCAGATGCAGGAAGACAAATACTCCATGATCACACTGTATGCTCCCTTCTTTAACAATGTGCTTGCCAATTTATTACGTTATCTTTTTGTGCCACCAAATAGGACCTCCATTCTGGTTGTGGCCATTAGACATTTTTTTTTCCCACTTACCAGCCATCTCAAGTTGCTCTAGGATCATCAAAGACCCTAAAACTTCAGATTTCCTGTCTTCTGTTGCTTCTCAAGGTGGTAAAGACTTGGTGCACTCCATTATTCTCTCACTAATTACCTTTTCTGTAAGAATTTGTATCTAATTTCTAACAAATCAAGTTCTCCACCTTCTTATTTATTTCTACCTTTTATTATATCTATATTTCAATGTGTCAGAGAAGGAAGATATCATGAATGGCAGTGGTCACTAATGGTTTCCAAGCAAAGAGGACTTTTGAAATTGGAGCAGGCAAGGACAAAGAGGGACGGCAAAGAAAGCGGTTGTCAATGCTTCTATTTGGTTCTATGAATACCTCATGAATAGTGAACTATTATTGGATAATATGACATGCATGTTATTTTCTAAAAATAATTTTCAGCACTGCAGAGAATCAGATATGTGAATTACATGTGGAGAGATAAAGACTGAGATAGAAAGAGAATCCTGAGACTATCTAAGCTCTCATTACACAGAACTGTTCCTGTTCATTCATACTGTGAAACAAATGCATTTCTCTACAAAAAAGGTCCTATTTCTGCTTAAGAGAATACAATGTGAATTTATGTCACTTTCATTTGAAAAGATTTTAACTATTTCAAAATTATATTACAATCCTAGGTAGGATGGCATGTTCATCCTAACCTCACAGTTGGTGAAACTGAGGCTGAGAGAAAAGGAAAATTATGAATTGTTATTAGAAAGATGCGTTCTGAGCATATTGTGTAGGCATATATGATAAGTGCAATTTGTCCAAGGAGAAAGAAATCTTCCTGCAATATGGAATACATCTGTGTGTTCACCTGTATTGGTGTCTGTGTGTATTTGTCTTTATGTTTCTATATTTCTATGACAACATTTTGTGTCCCGTGTGTGTGTGTGTGTCTGTGTGTGTGTTTGTGTGTGTCTGTGTGTGTGACAGAAAGATGAAAAAGAAAAATGAGATAGTCAGGAAATAAGGGGAAATTTGGAGCTGAAGAAATGAAGGCTAATCTGAAATAATGCAAATCCTGTGCTTGACTTAACAGAAAGAAAAAAAAGAACAAAAATAATAAAAAAAAAAAAGAAACACAACAACCCATAAGTCATGGTAAAAAGTGTTAGTGATGTCCTTTCTTTCCAAACCACTTGATCTTTATGTCTCTGCTTTTGACTCATCTTTCAAGTAAGTAGTAATCTGAAAAAACAGACGATAGACTCACTTCTTTTTGTCCCTCCTGACAAATGCAGACAACTCTCAACAAGATGGTAATGGCAGCTCCTCCAAATTATTTTAGAAATACCACCAGGGTATCAGCTTCTCCCTGAACTGCCTTGTTATCCTAATGCAATTATGTAGCTTTCTAATCTTTCTGTCAGTGCGGCAGTCAAGATGCAGGAGAAAAAAAAATACTGCCAACTAGAAGGGCTAAACTTCTAAATCGCAGGTGACTGATTAACCACTGCTTCTGCTTTAGATCAATCTATCTGCTGCTGGCACCTGGAACAATAACTCCATAAGGTTCCTGAGCTGGTCAGCAATTTTATATTCACATTAATTTTCACAAATGTTATGACCTTCCTAAGCCAGCTTTCTTTCCCTTATTCCCGTTCTAATCATCTTAAAGTTAGCTATGGGCTGGGATGTAGTCACATGTTAGCCAGGACACTAAGATGAAGTCTGTCCAGGAAACAAGGAATGGATAGGTGTCTTGTAACCTACTTGGAGATGTTTTCCCTGCCTTAGTGTCATCCCTGAGAAGGTGGCATCAAACTGTTCATGGAAATTTTCCTATCTTTCTGTGTGAGTACTTTTTTTCCATTAAGGGAACTAAAAATTGAAAGCGAAAGCACTTGAGGTATAAAAATCATAGAATTTTCAAGCTATATGGAACTGTAGAAGTGCTAATGCTTTTGCTTCAATTTTACAGATGAGGGAAAGAGAATCTCAGTAGTTAAGTAAGAAAGGGTGGTGTGCTGAGAATAACCTGGAAGATACATACACAGAATGCCATCCCTAAATGGTAGATTAAAAGTCATTTTGCTTTTACTTTTTATCTTCATTTCTTAAGTTTTCTACAATGAGCAAGTATCACTTTCTACAAAAAAAGGATTATCATTCAAATAATATGACATGGCAACAGACAGATCTGAGTGAGAATCCTATCTCTGCCATTAAATGCTGAGTGATCTCAGCAAGTTATTTAACCTCTCTATATTTTATAAATGAAAGCATTTGTATCAATTTTACAAGGGTGGTGTGAGTATTAAACAGAATAAAATATGGAGGAGAAAAAGCAAATGACTTAGCCCACCTTTTCCCTAACTTACTGAGACCACACACACACACACATGCACACTTACCCCCAAAATATCCACAACTAAAGGCAGAGTGCCCACGGTCCATATTCCAAACTATGTGTACCTTTTTCATGTGCAGTTTTCTCTGTAACTTTCAAGTTTTGTTATTATAAGTTTCATGAATATATTATTTAAAAGTCCTGGGCTTTTTAACAGCCTCGTGATAATCTATCACCTGGGGAAAAAGAAAAAAAATGCATTAGAATGTATGCTGTGAAAACTCCAAGGGCAGATAAAAGATTTGCCTTCTGTTTTTCCCTTTCCACAAATAGAATTGCTGTACTTAGGATACAGCAATTTTATTCTTGAATATCTTTTGGGAAAACAAATGTGATTTGAAAGTCATATGAATTAAAAAATCCCTGAAGCTTCAGTTAATTATTTTATTTATTTGGTTGGTGCAAAAGTAATCATGGTTTTTGCCATTTAAAGTACTTTTGCTGTTACTTTAAATGACAAAAACTGCGATTACTTTTGCATCAACCAAATATTTTCTTTCCTATGAGATGCAGAATTAACAGATTATAATTGATACCGAAAAATATATAGACCCTGTTGCTCAAGATTCTGCAGTCAGCTGGAGAGTTCTTTCTCCTGACTCAATGCTCAAGATCCTGCAGTCGGCTGGAGAGTTCCTTCTCCTGACTCAATGCTGAAGATCCTGCAGTCAGCTGGAGAGTTCTTTCTCCTGACTCAATTTGACTTTCCCACATTCTCTTAACTGAAACACATTAAAATACAACCTCAGATAATGGAGACTATGTCTTAAAAGAACACAAATATCATCTTTTGTCCTAAATTTATTCATGCTTACCTGTTCTCATCTTCGGAGATTTGCTGATCCTCGTTTGACTCTGACATTTCAATTTCAAAAAAATCATCAGTCTCCAAAGCTCAATAACCCACTCAGCCTCTCTCCCTGGGTTAGAACTGTCCCTCAGACAAGCTGATGAGATTCCTTCCACAATCAGTAAATATGGCCACTTCCTTCCTTCCAGTCCTGTGAAACGTGGATCCAAACAGCTTGACCAATCTTCCCTACTGAGCAAGGGACTTAACCATGGTAAAGTTACAAACAAGCAGAAGCTGCTCTTGTTGTGGGAATTAAGGGACAGGACAGACCGATGGGTGGGCAGGAGGATTTTATTTAGGTACACCAGGCCAGTGGATTAACATCCAAAGACTGAGCCCTGAACAAAGACAGAGCTTGACTTTTATACATGCAACTGAAGGGGGTTGGCCAGTTTAGTGGCGCAAAACCTGCAGGGTGAGCAAGCAAGCTTACAGAAGCAGACCAAGGGCAGTTTATTAAACAGTGACAGGTGTTGCAACTTAGGCATGTCTTGTGACCCTCACCATACTGCAGAGATGGGAAAACAGGAACTTGCAAAACTCTTACAAACTTGCAATAATAGTTATGATGACAAAACAAAGAACAATCAGAAAAGAAGGGGGAAATTGTTAAACTTGTTTTTCTCATCCCTGCTCCAGATTTGGAGGGAGAGGCTCTGGAGCCCATTCCTTGAGGGTCCTGATTCTGCAGATAATGCTATTAAAGCCCTGACAGAGCCCTTCCTATCTCTGGGTCTTGGAGTGACTCAGCCTAGAAAACTTGTTTTTCTTTATACCTCCTGCTTCACTCTTGCTTTTTGTTTTAGTGAACTTTCTTCCCCTCATTTGTGTCTAGGGCTATACAATAATTATTGAGCAGAAGACCCAGGATTCTAGGCATGGACACTACTGTGAAGACGATGAGGAATAAAAGATTTGTCTCTTCTGTGATGACTTTACAAATAATGTGAAAAAGGGAATCTCTCTACATTCTATGGTGTGAGGTAGGAAGTAACTGGCACATATGTCTCTATCCTTTTTTATTTATCTCTCTCTTTCTCTACACACACACACACACACACACACACACACACACCCCACAGTAAGAATAGCATCCCGCTTTGATCTTCAGAACATTTTATCCCTTTTCTCGCTCTTTCTCTGATTCTCTATTCCATTCAAACAGTTAAGATTTATTCAGTGCCTTTCAATGTCTTAAGAAAGGCCACAGTGAAAGAAAGATGTGACCAGGCATGGTGGCTCATGCCTGTAATCCTAGCACTTTGGAATGCCAAGGCGGGTGGATCACAAGGTCAGGAGATGGAGACTTTCCTGGCTAACATGGTGAAACCCCATCTCTACTAAAAATACAAAAAATTAGCCAGACATGATGGCATGTGCCTATAGTCCTGGCTACTTGGGAGGCCGAGGCAGAATTGCATGAACTAGGGAGGTGGAGCTTGCAGTGAGCCAAGATCATGCCTCTGCACTCCAGCCTGGGCAACAGAACAAGATTCTGTCTCAAAAAGGAAAGCAAGCAAGCAAGCAGGCAAGCAAGAAAGAAAGAAAGAAAGAGAAAGAAAAAGAGAAAGATGCAGAACCTAACCTAACATGGAACATAAAGGTCTAACATTCCTAACATGGAATGTAAAGATCTTCCTCTATCCTCCTTTTGCTATTGCTAGATATCTTTCTTTTGCTGGCTTCCTTTATAAGCCATTCCTTCCATTCCTCTCCATTCCTTCCATTCCTTCCGCCTTGGGATATTTCCTGTCCTGAATAGGGCTGCAGTCCCCACATACCATATATGTCTGGGCATTTGATAAGTTTTTTAAAGCTTAGTGTTTTCATCTGCTCTTGCTATACTGTGTGAAATATACATACATTTTTGGAGGAATGGAGGTAATTGAAAGAGAAAGCTAAGAGTAGTTGAAGGCTATGCCATTCACAAACACAAACAATTTACTCAAAATTATTATTGTTTAAGTAGAGGAGGTTCAATAACTCAAATCCCTGATCTATTCCTCGCTTCCTTGTCCCAGTCCTGAGTAGTAATTGGTGGCATGATATAGCATGTTCTTAGACTTTTAATGAAAGACTCCAAATGGATTAAAATGTGAATCTAAAATGCAAGTGATATGAAAAATCTAATATCTTCAGTACTAAATGAAGTCTTGGGTCAGAATTAAAGTCATCCTGTGAGTATATTTTGAGGACATCTTGGCATGAAACTGTAGTCTCAAAAAAGAAAAAAACAGCTCATCACTGTACAAAAGACCATAATACAAGGTACAAGGCTAGAAACAAAGTTAACAAAAGAGTTTTACAAACCAAAAATATCAGAATTTCTTAAACTTTTTTGTCCCTGAGGTCTTGTTTTTTGATGTGTATCTAAGTTATTTTTTCCTCTACAACTAAATCACTCTTCAGTCACAGACCAGAAAACCAACACTGAGAAATATTCTTCAGGGAGACACAAAATAATGCAGCTTAGAATAGGCTTTTCCCCCCTATTTTTTTAATTTTTTATTGAAAAAGAAACTATAACTATCCAACTGGGGAAAAAAAAATCTGTCAACCATTATCAAAATGATTTCCTTAAGAGCCATTTAACAAGATTCATTAATTTAAAGAGATTAAAAACAGTCTGTATTAAAGGACATTTTGACAGAACAAAACAGGTTATAATAAAAGCTGAAAATCAGCAGTCTCTCTTATCAAAGACGATGCAGAACTCTCAGCAAAGTCTTCTTCATTCAAAGTTAAATTCAAGATCTGATTCAATTAATATAACTCTTGAAATGAAACAGAAAATAAAGAAAGTTTGCAAGAGGTCAAAGTACTGAATGTACTACTGACGAGAGCACAAAACGTTCAATATTTTCTTAGGGAGATTTCTAAAATGAGATGGCAAGGACGAAGAAGGAGGTGTAAAACCACACACTTTGAACAATGAAAAAAGCAACCTGGGCTAGAAACAAAACTAACTTTTAACAAGCTGGAGACTGACTTTTTTATTCCCAGCTACCTTTGAGGGAGACATTGTTTATTAGTGAGAGTATCGTTTTCTCTCTAGGACATGTTTCCTTGCAATGTCTTACTGAAACGCATTCACCGTCTTCTTAAATACAGCTCATGAAAAAGATATGTACTAAATGTATCAGAATGACTGTCTATATGGGGGATAGTGATTTTGTACTAGATATAAAAGGGAAAAAATATCTAAAATAAGAAACGAAATAAAAAGATATATATATATACTTCTCCAAAATACATACATGCATGTTTGTACATAAGTACATGCATACATGCATTTATACAACCGGAGAGTTAAGATGTGTGGATTCTCAAGTACCTGAACAAATAACTAACCACTGATATACAAAGTTAGAAGGCAAAGTCAGAAGACATTTGCTAGAAAGATAGAAGGAAAAGTTAAAAGGCATGTGTTAATTAGGTCTTCTGGGAAGCAGATGCTGAAATGGAGGGAGGAATGCAAAAGACTTATTGGGGCTTAATGTTTTCAGAAGAGGGAGGAAGCGGCTGGGTGCGGTGGCTCACGCCTGTAATCCCAGCACTTTGGGAGGCGGAGGCGGGTGGATCACGAGGCCAGGAGATCGAGACCGTCCTGGCTAACACAGTGAAACCCCATTTCTACTAAAAATACAAAAATAAATAAATAAATAAATAAAAAATCAGCCTGGCATGGCAGCAGGTGCCTGTAGTCCCAGCTACTCGGGGGCCTGAGGCAGGAGAATGGTGTGAACCTGGGAGGCAGAGGTTGCAGTGAGTCCAGAGCTTGCCACTGCACTCCAGCCTGGGCGACAGAGCGAGACTCCATCTCAAAAAAATAAAATAAATAAAAATAAAAATAAAATAAAACAAAAAAAGTGGGAGGAAATGTGGTTGAGCAGAGAAAGCTCCAACTCAGAATGCAGATTTTTCCTGTGAAAAGAAAGAGGAGTGAATGCTGGATTGAAAACCTCAGACTGTAGTGCAGATTTGGGAGAACTTACTGGATAGCTAAGTGGGAGATGCAAAGCAAAGACTGCTCATGAGTCCCAGGTTGGATAGAAATGGCCAAACTAACACAGGAACGGAAAACCAAACAGCATGTTTTCACTTATAAGTGGGAGCTGAACAATGAGAATACATGGACGCAAGGAGAGGAACAATACACACTGGGGCCTGTCGTGGGAGTGCACGGGGAGGGAGAGCATCAGGATAAACAGCTAATGCATGTGGTGCTTAATACCTAGGTGATGGGTTGATAGGTGCAGCAAACCAGCATGGCATATGTTTACCTATGCAACAAACCTGTATGTCCTGCACATGTATACTAGAACTTTAAATTAAATTAAATTAAATTAAAAATAATAAAAAAACCCTCACTTTGATCCCCCTATGATTACATTTCCAACCTGACCAATCAGTACTCCTCACTTCCTGAGCCCCTATCCAACAAATTACCTTTAAAACTCTTATTCCCAATTGCTCAAGGAGACTGATTTGAGTAATAACAAAAGTCCAATAAAAAGAAAGAGAGAGAGAGAGTAAGAGAAAGAGGGATGGAGGGAGGGAGAGAGAGAGAAAGAAAAAGAAAGAAAGAGAGGGAGGGAGGGAGAGAAAGAGAGAGAGGGAGAAAGAGAGAAGGAGAAAGAGAAAGAAAGAAAGAAAGAAAGAAAGAAAGAAAGAAAGAAAGAAAAAAGAAAGAAAAGAAAAGAAAGAGAAAGAAAGAAGGAAAGAGGGAGGGAAAGAGAGGGATGGGGAGAGAGAGAGAAAGAAAAAGAAAAAAGAGAGAGACAGAGAAAGAAAGAAAGAAAGAAGGAAAGAAGGAAAGAAGAAAAGAAAGAAAGAAAGAAAAAGAAAGAAAGAAAGAAAGAAAGAAAGAAAGAAAGAAAGAAAGAAAGAAAGAAAGAAAGAAAGAAAGAAAGAAAGAAAGAAAGAAAGGAAGGAAGGAAGGAAGGAAGGAAGGAAGGAAGGAAGGAAGGAAGGAAGGAAGGAAGGGAGGGAGAGAGAAAGAGAGAAAGAAAGGAAGGGAGAGAGAAAGAGAAAAAGGAAGGAAAGGGCCAAGTCGCAGTATTTCTTTTGGGTTCAATCATTGACAAGGGCCATGCGGGAGGAGCATGGGCTTGGCAGGAAAGCTGAGATGGATCCTGAGGACATTAGCAACTAACTGCACAGCTTTACTCTGAATGAAAATTTCTCCAAGGAAGATTGAGCAGCACGCCGCCATGGCTGCCATTGTAAACTTTTCTCCCTTCCACATCCACGACACTTTTCACTGTTTTCAAAGGTTACCCAGTTTCTCATATATGTGTATATGTATGCATTTCATGAAATAATTCCATGATATTGTAACAACTATTTCATACACATTTTTAAGTATAGCCTAATTTATGTGAAGGACTGTTTTAAGTCTAGCATCTCTTTTTATTGCATTTTTGATATTTGTTCACTCTTTAGAAGATTTATTCATTATCTTTTCCATGAGTAATTATTGAAATAATATTTTCAAAAATTGTCATTAGAATGTAAACTTTCTATGGCCATGCCTGCCTGAAAACATAAATGACTAGGTATGTGTCCATCAATGGATAAATACATAAAGAAATTGTGGTATACGTACACAATGGAATACTATTTGGTCATAAAATGAATGAGATCATGTCATTTGTAGCAACATCGACAGAACTTGAAGTCAGTGTGCTAAGTGAAATAAGCCAGGCACAGAAAGACAAATACTGTATGTTCTCACTCATATGTGGGAGCTAAGACAAGTGAACTAATGAAGGCAGAGAATAGAATGAGAGATACCAGAGGTTGGGAAGGGTGTGTGAGTGGAGATGGGAATGAAGAGAGGTTGATGAATGGGTACAAACATATAGTTAGATAGAGGAAATAAGTTCTAATGTTCAATAGCAGAGTAGGGTTACTATAGCTAAAATGTATTATATATTTCAAAATAGGTAGAAGAGAGGACTTGCAATGTCCCCAACACATAGAAACAATAAATATTCAAAGTGATGGATCTCTCAGATACACTCATCACCACACATTCTTTACATGTAACAAAATATCACATGAACTCCATAAGTATTTATAAATATCATATAAATTTTAAAAAGCTTACATAAATTATCATTTTCTCTGATAAGCTGAGCCTATTTAACCAGACAGATGCAGCAGAGGTTGATTTCCTGTTCTTCTTATCCATCTTTGGTAAAATAGCAAAATTCTGTAATGCAAGTTACAATTGTAGAGTGAGAAGATTCATACACACAAATAAGATTAACTTTCTTGTCTGATAAACTTGTTACCATAATGTTTATGTTTTCCAAAAATTAAGACTATGTGCTCAATACAGATAATATAGAATATTGAGAAAAATGTCAGCAATCAGAGGGCCCTTAATTCTACCAAATAGAAGTTGCCACTGCCTGAAACACACATGCACACACACACACGTGCACACACACACACACTAAATAGAAAATATGTTCAGTTTTATTAAGTTTAGGTTGTAACATAGGTATGCATAATTTTATGTTATGCTTTTACATTTCTATTTTTACTGTATAACTCTATTTTCTGAATTTAGATCCCAATATATTTGTGTATTTGTGTGGGTGTATATAAATATATATATGTAAATGTATGGTACATTTTATGTTCTGAGTTTATTTTTTCATATACTATTAAGGTATTAATAGTTCTCTATAGGTTAACGTTTCTCAACATTTTCAGTTACCTTTCACATATCCACATCTAGCGTCTCAGTTGGAGATTTAAACAACAGTTAACTCATTGACTGCAATGCATTATTCCTGCACTCTATTAGTAGAAATTCTCTATTTTCTGTTGGTGGAGGATGGTTGTCATGAAGATAAAGGCCTGCCTCACCTTCCAACACATTAAGGATGAATGTATCCTGCTATCTTGTGGGACAAATGACACATGATATTAGAATCTTTGGGAGTATCTTCAACATGATAAATGTAGATCCAGGAGTAAATTAATTCAATATTAAAGGTAATTTAAATATACTAAAAATAACTTTTGATAGTCTATTATGCGCAGAGCCACCAAGGATAAGAAGTCTTCCTAGAACTTTAGGATATTGCAGATTAGCTACTCAATGAAGACACGTACAGATGGAGGGAGAAAAGTGAAAGCATGGTGCTTATCTTGTGTGGTTATGTAGGAAGTGCAAATCCTATCCAAATTTAAATTAACTAGAGTAAATGTGGTTATAGTAGACACCCAATTAAAAAGAGGTAGCTAATATTTAGTCAATATGTTTATCTTCTCTAAGCTAGATAGTATAAAAAAATAACATGTAATGGGGTGGCTATCCCCAGTTGAGGATATCAAAAGAGATTTCTATGAACAGTACTGATCAAGCTTTCAAAGGTATATTGGATTCAAGTATTCATAAAATACTGGAGTAGGCATTTCCCAACAAGTGAATGGTATAAGCAAGAGCCCATCAGTGACGACAAAGAATTTAGGAAGCCAGGGAGCATAAGTAGACAGAGATAGAAATTTGTTTTGTTTTGTTTGCTTTGCTTTTTCATAATTTCTAACAGCTCATTGTCCATCTGAGCAGCAAGCTTATAAGGGCATTCCATTTGAAAAGTAGTGTGCTATTCAAGATCCTTAAACCAGTCTGGTCTTTCAGCTTGTCCTCATGTTCTTGAACTTCCAAACCTATCTTAGCCCACCTCAGAGTCAAGTCTGCTAATAATCAAGAGAAATATGCACAAAATTAATAGATGGACAGATGAGAGACACTCTGAGTATTTAATAAGATTGGAAAGGTCAGAGATAAAATACATCCTTTAGATTTTAAGTCGTCTTCTTTCTGAGCCTCAAACTTCTTTCACGTATAGATTTCAGGTGAAAGGGAAAGTAAAAGCGAATACAAGAGATCCAGGATTTCTTACTCTCTCAGTCCACACAGCAAGCTTTGAGACCAGCTGTTTTTTAACTAAATCAAATTAAATGTATAAATTATTTGTTAATTTTGTTGTTTCACATTATCTTTTGACGTGAGCTTATACTTTAGTGATTAATTTTGGGAAAAAAATGGATGACGATTATTTCAGTTCCCACCACTCCAAATTGATCTCCTATTTCTATAAGACAGAATAGTTCTTCTCAGACCAAAACGCTGCAGCAGAAAACATAAATAATTAAAATATTTACATCTCATCGGCTTTCTATAATACATATATTTTTGAATAAGTAATCTAAATTTTTCAAGCTCAGATTTTTTACTTTTCTTTAATCCTAAATTTTAATCTATCAGTAAACCTTGATTTTATGAGGTTTTATTGCTATTATGCTTGCTTTGTTTTACTTTTTAAAAGAGACGGGATCTTGCTCAGGCTAGAATGCAGAGGCATAATCGTTGCTCACTGCAGCTCCTACTTCTGGATCAGAGGGATCCTCTGGCCTCAGCTTCCCAAATCGCTGGGATTAGGGCAGGAGCCACTGCATCTGGCTTTTTTCTTTGTTGTTAAACAGCTACGTAGATGCTATTGCCATTTACTGAAATGTAGATTACCAGAGAAGAATCTGGTTTGTAGAGTAAATCATTATCTCAGCAAAGAAGCTGATACAATTTGGCTGTGTTCCCATCCAGATCTCATCTTGCATTGTAGCTCCCATAATTCTCACACGCCGTGGGAGGGACCTGGTGGGAGATCATTGAATCACGGGGACAGTTTCCCCCATACTGTTTTCGTGATAGTGAATAAGTCTCACGAGATCTGATGGTTTCATAAGGGCTTTCCGCTTTCACTTGGCTTTCATTCGCTTTTGCCTGCCACCACGTAGGAAGTCCCTTTGCTCCTCCTTCGCCTTCCACCATGATTGTGAGGCCTCCCAGCCATGTGGAGCTGAGTCCATTAAACCTATTTTTCTTTATAAATTACCCAGTCTCAGGTATGTCTTTATTAGCCATGTGAAAACAGACTAATACAGAAGCAAACATGTTCAAATTGGTTTCTGCTTCTATTTCCTTATTAATTTCCTCTTCATGACTATCAACAATTTGTTTTCTAAAAAACTCACGGTACTTAACCAAATTACTATTTTTTAATAGCCTGTTATTACTAATAACACACACACACACACACACACACATATTTAAAGTGCCTGGCAACATGGCAAACCCCTGTCTCCAAAAAAAATACAAAAAATAGCTGGGTGTGGTGATACGTGTCTGTAGTCCCAGTTGCCTGGGAGCCTGAGGTGGGAGGATTGCTTGAGCCTGGGAGGTGGAGGTTGCAATAAGCTGAGATTGTGCCCCTACACTCCAGTCTGGGTGACAGAGGAGACCTGTCTCAAAAATAAATAAATAAATAAAGTGCCTACAGTATATCAGACATTGCCAGACTACCAACCAACTTTGGGGAACAAAATAAAATTAATTATAGTAAAAATGTGTCAATATTAAGGAATGGGCCAAGAAATGTAGAAAAATTTAAAAGACCCAAAGAGAACAGGATTAGCTGGATGCATGAAATCTTCAAAGAACAGATGATTTTTATCTGAAACGAACTACTCCAAAACATAAAACTAGTTGGGTGAAACTTTCATTTTTTCCCATGTGGTACCATCACCGTAATACTGAAACCAAACAAAGCCAGCATATGCACACATATTCTTCCACTCATTCTGTATACACATCTCTATATATACACTACTAATTGCCAATGTGACATAATTTCCTAGTATCAGAACCAGGTGAAAATGAACGTTCTTTAAGTCTCTGACCCGTTTTTAATTAACTTATGTATATTACTGTATTGTGTCAGATATGTATCAAATCTTGTGCATATGAATAAACAATTGTTCTTGAACCATTTGTTGAAAACGCCATCCTTTCTCTACTGATTTGCCTTTGCGCCTTTATCAGAATCGATTAACAATATATGTGTGGATCTATGTCTGGGATTTTTATTCTATTCCATTGACAAATTTATCTATCTTTGTAGCTTTTTTTTTAATTCCAGAAGAAAATATGAAAGAAAGTTTGTGACATTGAATTAGAAAAGGAAAAAAAAAAGAGATACATTGGAGTATGTCAAAATTTGTAACTTCTGTTTTTCAAAAAATATTAAAAAATGAAAATACAAACAAGAGGGGGTAGAAAGCATTTACAAAGCATACACATCTGATAAATGAATTACATGTGGAATATATAAGGAACTCTCAAAAATCAGTAATAGAAAACATGAACAAATCAATAAAAGAGTGTACAAAATATTTGAACAGACACTTAACCAGAGAGATTATATAGATTGTCAATCAGCCCATACAAAGATGCTCAGCACTATTATTAGTCTTTATGGAAATGCAACTTAAAACAAAAATAAAATATCTATTAGTATGATTAAAGTTAAAAAGACTGACCATATCAAGTGTTAACAGGGATATGTAGGCACTGGAACTCTCATACACTGCTGTAGAAAGGAAAAATGGCACAAGCATTTTGAAAAAGAGTTTGGGAGTTTTGTAAAAAGTTAAAAATAAACCTATTGTATAATCCAGCTATTTAGCTTCTAGGTAATTACCCAAGAAAAATAAAGCATATGTTCACACAAAAGTTTATACATGAATGCCCATAAATGCCTTATTTGTAATAACTAGGAACTGGAACTGATCAATATGTTTATTAGCAGAATGGATAAACGAATTATGGCATATCTATGCAATGGAATACTATATAACAAAGAAAAGGAAGGTACTCTTGATACACACAACACAAACATTTCTGTATAATTATGCTAAGTTAGAGAAGCAGGTTAAAAATAGTACACACTGACTTATTATCTCCATAGAAACCTTTAGTAAACAAACAAACAAGCAAAAAAACCCTAATCTATATTGACAGAGTGCAGATCTGTGGTGCTTGGTGGTAGGACCAAGAGGGGCTGGAGGGAGGGGGTACCAAGGGGCACAAGGGCATCTTTGGGGATGATGGACATGCTAATTATCACCATTATAGTGATGGTTTCCATGGATGTGTGCCTTTGTCAAAATTTATCATATGCTATACTGAATGTAGCATTTAGGGTATGTTGATTATACTTCACAAAGCAATTTTTAAGAAGTCTTTAAAGCAGAACGTTTTAAATCTAATTCAGTGGCCATATGTTTGGAGTAGTGACATGTCAGACCACTGGATGGTTTGGGAGGGGTTTACGTGTTTGACTCTGAAGCTGTTATCTAGTTCTCTTGGACTTTGCCTAACCAACTTTCCTCAGTTCCTCAGGTCCCAAACCCCATTTCCTGCCTTCCTAAAGCTCCTTCTGCCTTTTTTACACACAAAGATTTCTCCTAGCTAATACTGTGCCACTTAAGTAGTGTGAAATCAGATTGTGACAACTGTGATTTGTGAGGGCAGGGCTAGTTCTGTCTTCACCATTGGGTTCTCATATCCTTGTGAAATGCTTCAAATAAATTAGGTGGTTTATAAACATTGCCTACTCAAGTTAATTACATTATGGTGTATATGCACATATACACACATTCTTACACACACTCTCTGTCTTGCACACACAGACATACATGCCATGTGGTGCTTATAATCTAATTTCATATGTCTTTTTTAATCTTCCATTGATTCTGTTTCCCTATTAACAACTGCAGACAGTGTATATTTAACATATCCAAATAACTTTGAAATTAACAAAGAGAATCGTGTATTTCAATGGCATAATTTTAGCAAAACTAATTTATATTCAAATAAACCATTTTTCCATCTAGTGGCTGTCTGGTCATAGGCAAATTTATGAACCCTCTCTTAACTTTAGTCTCTCTGCATCTAAAATTAATATATTAATGTCTACCTTATGAGATGTATTAAGGTCCCGGTGATCCTATATGTGAAAAGCTTATCTAAGTGTTTAACACATGATAACACCTCATTATATGGAGGCCATAAAATGATACTTACATCTGAAGAACATTTCAACCTCTCCCAGACACTCCTTTCTAAGCTAATTTCACTGTTCCTGCATTAGAACCTTCCTCCGTGTCTATGCAGCTCTCTGGAGTGAATGATTCCCTATATTAGTACAGTAAATACTCCCTTTGATCTCTGACTAATGAGCCTGAATCAACTCTCTTCTTTAAAATGATTCTCTTTCTGTAGCTTCCTCTAAAATAATGAGATAAAAGGATGAATGTATAGTGAGCATCTATCAGGTTACAAGCATTTAATATCTCTTATAACACTAATATTCAAAATAAGTTTCCGATAGGCATTATCCCTGTTTACAAGGAAAGATCTAGAGACTTAGCAAGGTTAAGAAATTCATCAAAGCCCGCAGAATGTGTAAATGATGAAGGTGGATGTCGAACTGAATTGTCTGACTCTGAAATTCATGCTTCTTTCTACTATGTAATGCTACTCTTCTCAGTCATCCTGTGAAACTTACTTCTAGGTAAATCACCTTTAGCAAAATCAACTCCTGCTTTTATTCAGAGCAGTCTCCTGTGAGTTACTGTTTAATAGAGAAAGATCGTGCTGCTGCCACTTTGCCTGAATCAAGTGTGTTGGAGCCCTTGAGCTGAAGCTAGGTGGACGCCCTCCCACTTTGTATTATTAGAGGGTCAGAAGCTCTTAGACAGGAAATAAACACAGGTGATGAGTAAAATTTACCCTTAAATATTTCTAAGTACATATCTTTATAAGAGAAAAATACCTCAAATCCATGAAGGTGGCTCAGCCAGCCTTCACGGTAGATACCTGCATTTCATAATTTCATAGCTACTTTTTCTACTTAAAAAAATATGTTTGACCAAATACTCTCAAAATTTGTTTTTTAATCAAAAGTTGTGGACAGTCACAGTGGCTCATGCCTGTAATCCAGTACTTGGAGAAGCTGAGATGGGAGGGTAGCTTCAGCCCAGGAAATCAAAGCTGCAGTGAGCTATGATTTTACCACTGCACTCCAACCTGGGCAACAGAACAAGATATTGTCTCAAAAAAAAAAAAAAAAAAAAAGACATAGAGAAAAGTAAGCAAGATATTTAAAATGGTTGAGAGCATGGCAATGTTGTCACCTTAGCAGAATTTACAGAAAATTTGGATTGTTTTTAAGAACTAATAATAGTAGAGATAATATATACTTATATATTTTAATACATATCACAAATAATAAGGACAATGATATATATTTATAACATATAATATAACATATGATATATTTATATATTATATACAACTATATATGTTATATATGTAATATTTATGTTATAAATTAGCACTATATTATGTTACATAGTATATTTTATTTATAATATATAACATATATTTACTTATAACATAAATAAAGATGACAATAATAATAATAATAGTAATATATTGCTAATCACAAGGGGAAACATAAATAAAAACTTTCACAAACTTCCAGTGACACTATGAGAGAAATACTCAAAATGTGTACACCTGACATATTAACATGGTATAGTTAAGATTAGCAAATTAAAGATTAGCTTTATGACAGTTGTCATCACGTTAGTCACAATTTTAAATTGTGCAGGCCTAGGTCAAGGAAATATATAATTATTAATAACAAATATACACATTTTATTTGACCAAAGCAGGGGTTATATTGAAAAGAGTAAGCAATCAATATAATGTGCACACTGCCCACTCAGAAATTCTGCTGGTCATAAACGTCAGGATTTTGGTTGACTATCAGAGGAATTTTCATGCATGAATCTGGACATTTAATAAGCATTTAAAGCACCTGCTATATATCAGACTATACTATAATTTGGAGGAATACAGTAATGCATAAGACATTGTTTCTAAAATTCAAGTGGCCAATGGCTACAGTCTAGGTGAAAAGTTGTAAAGCATAGTATTTGGGGTCTAAGCGCTACATTTAAGTTAGACCTTGAAAAATCAAGAAAGCCTTTACAGGGAAAATGACAAGTAAGTTGACTTTTAAAAGATCAATATCTTACCAAGCAGGGCATGATGGAGGTAGTACAGTCCTCTGGTAAAGGATTATAGTGCCAATACCACTCCAATGAGTGAGCTCAATCGTCACTGAAGGATCCTGGACTGAAGTTTGCTGTCGTTATTGGAGCCCCAGGATTTAATTCTGAATATTTCTTCACCTGAGTTCTAACTTGACTGAGCCTTCGCTTTTATGACTTTTTAGAGACACTGGAGGCAGGGTACCATAGACCTAAAACATAGGGTAGCAGTTATTAGACTTCAAGAACTCCAGGCTCCACCTTCAGAGATTCTGAAAATTTGTGCCTGGAGTATGGTGTATGGCCTGTTTATAACAAGCCCATAAAGTCATAAGGATGGACTTTATCAAGAGACCACATTTTTGAAAACTCTGTAGTAAATATCACAGGATAAGAGCTAATAAATGATTTTGAGGAATTTTTAAAGCATACCCCACACACTTCATCTCCAGCCAGCTGTGCTAATTAAATAAGAACACAGTATTTCAACTATAGTTATTTCTATATCACTCACCCTGAGTGTTTAGAAAGCTAATTTTTTATTTTTTTATTTTGCAATATGTCCATGTTCCTTGGGACAGAGTATATTTTATCTATCTCTGCTTTCTCCACAGCCCTTAAGATATTAATGCATCATCTTATCAATAAATGTTTAATGAGGGAAAGTTATGTTTTACATCTGGCCTGATGATTCATCAAAAAAACTAAGGCAGTGGGCTAAGCTGGTAACCTGAACTAATCAGCATGGATTGCAGGAGGTTACTCTCACCCACTGGCTGTTTCATAGGTCCGTTAAGCATGCTCAGCTAATGTACTGAGACTTAAAAGCAAGCCCAAGAATAGGGTGGGTAGAGCTAAGGAGACTCAGCATTAAGGGGACTCTAAGCGTTTGCCAGATTTGTCAGGAGCAAAGTTTGCAGCTCATCAGGCAATACCTACAATTATGGGAATGAAAAAGCCACATCTAAGAGCAGAACAGTACCAGGTTTACAGTGGCCAAATCCTTGGGAGGGAAGATAGTCTCCAAAAAGAAACAGTAAACAAAAAAAGCCTGTTGATGGAAGACAAAAGAAGTTGTCCTTATGCAATTAAAAAGGATCTTTCTTCAGAGCCCAGGGGTTGGCTGTATTCTACAGTCCTTCAAAGAAGACTGTAGAATATGGCAGAGTACAGCTATAAAGGTAGAACTCTGGAATGATAGACTCTGTGGCTATATTGTGTCTCCTGGTTAGAGGTGGCCAAAAGCTGCACCGAAAGCTGAAATAGGATTGAAAGCAGGCTAGATGGAAGATGAGTCATTACAAATCCACTCTATGATTCTTCCCACCATCCTCTTCCCTCGCTGGGTGAAGTAACCTGCATACTGTAAAATCTTTCCTTTTTCTTTTAACTTACTATTTTCTAGTAAGGACATATTTTCTTAATCTAAAGTATTCCCTACCACTTCCACCATGGTGAGATTAGATAAAAAAAGAAAGAAGATTCATAGCATAAGCTTTAGCTCAAAAAAAAATCTCATTTAAATTTGATGGATAAGACGCCTCTCTGGCTCCTAGTGAATTCTTCAAATTCACTATGTATTTTGCAGGGTATGATGTATTTCTCTCAGTATTATCCTCTTTAGCAATTTTTTTTTTCACACAAAAGTTATCATCAGGAAGAACTGTTGTCTAGTGGATGAAAGATACTCATTTTTTTAAATCTTAAAATTAATCAGAAAGTGGTCAACACTGGAAAACATATGGATATGGTTGGCTGTGTCAGATTTAGGGACATGAAAATGGGGTCAGGGTAGAATTAGGGAGGAACCATGGTTAAGTTTGAAGGACTAGGTTTGAATCCAGACTTCAATTACTTACTAGCTATGTTGCTGAGCAAGTTGTTCATCCTTACTGTGCCTATATTTTCATATATGTATGTTTGTGTGTACATATTTGTAAAATAGGGTGTTCATGACACTTAGCTTGTGAGACTGAAAGGAGTCAATCTGCGTAAACCATTTGGATTGGTGCCTGGCATATTGCTAGTGTACACAGTGAGTGCCCAGGAAGGATGACTATAACTATTACTTTGAGAAATGAATGGCTTGTTTGTTTCTAGGCACTTGTCTTTTCCAAGCATATCTGGGACCACATTCTATGACTGCCTAGTCACCAGTCAGTGCAGTCAAAAAGTTTCATGCTGCAGAAGTTGCAAGCACCAGGAATGGCGCAAACAGAGGAAGCATAGTTTAGCTGAGCAACATCTCTGGCCTGCTGAAATGAAGGTCTCTTCTGTACCATTTGCCTCCTTCTATGTATCAATAAAGTGATAATCATGATAGCCCTACTCCTTCATGGATTGGTAAAGAGGATTGCATGAAATGAAATGAATGCTGGTGCTTGGTGCTGGGTTGAGTGCTTGGCATTTATTCTGCCATTTAATCATCAACCATCTGATGCAGGCATTGCTATGATTCCCGTTTTAAAGATGTGAAAGCTGAGACTCAGGTGGTTTTGCAAGTTTCCCAGTCAGGAACATCTAATAATCTGCAGGATTCAAACCAAAGCCTTAGTTCAGATGAACATGTGTTTATAACAATGACCTTGGGTTACATCCAAATGCTAGGGCAGATGGGGCCTTGAGAAAGTCTTATCCCCTCTTGCTCCTGATCTGGAGAAAAGATCAGACAGACACAAGGCCATTCAGTAAACTGAGGAGCTGCCTTTTCAAAACAGGTCAAGTGCTACATCAAGGTCTGCTTGTCCCTTAATCTGCAGAAGGCCAATGAGGACATCACTGAAAGGGTGGATCCATCTTTCTCAGTAGTGCCATTTCAAGAGAAGTTCTGGATTTTTTGTCCTTAAAAACACAGATCACTATAAACTTCTGAGAGAATCACTTGCATGGCAGGTGCTCCGGGCCACTCATTTCATGAGTGCTTATTAGAACTGTGCATTTTTAAAACACTTGATACAAGTATCAACATCTGAAAATAGGTGCTCTACAATGATAGGTGCTTGTTTTTGTAATTGTCAACACTAGAAGGCTATTGCTGGATCCAATTACATGTAGAGACTCTTTAAATAGAAGAGGAGGGATTTTTTCACATGGACAGGGGTTACCTAGTTCTGTTTGATATCCCTAACAGTCAGCCATCCTGGAACACAGAAGCTCTCCTTTGCTCTAACATATTTGGTCCTTAGTTATTCAGAAAGGCTTAATGATTACTGATGTGGAATGTACAGTCAGGTTTTTATATTTAAATGCCAGGTTCCCCACTTAAGATCTGTGTCAACTTGGGCAGGATATTTAACCTTTCTGTGCCTCAATGTCCTCTTCTAGAAAATAGGCATAGTTTGTGGTGCCATCATCATAGGGCTATGTAAGGAACATATCAATTAATATGTACAAAGTGTTCACCACAGAACCTTGCACGTAGGAAGTGCTCAATAAACATTCACTATGATGAGTGAATTTCTGTAATCCTAGAATATTTTAATTTTAGGTATTTGCTAATATACAAAAATTAAAATGTAAATATGAAAAAATGTACACAAAATATACAAACATTTCTGTATTTAGATATCAGGTACATTGAAAACAGATCTGGGCTTCCAATGGTTTACATTTGAGCAGGAAACACAGATAAATAGTTAATTGCATCACTCCATACATCCCCTGAGAGATGCAACAGAATACTATTGGAGATGAAGAAGAAAGAGCGAACTCTTTGAGGGAGTTGGGAAAGTACAATTCTGGAGGTTGTAATAGATGAGCTAAGGAAAAAAACAAATAGAAAGGCATTCCAAGAGAATCAAAGGCAAAAAGACATATAAAATCTGGTACATTTGGTGAATGTATATTTGATATGATTAGAGGACTGGGAAGAGGGCATGAATGTGTGAACACAGGCTACAGAAGCAACCTGGGGCTAAGTGAGGAGGTCTGGGCCTCACCATGAATGTGCACTCTCTCTCATGGTGTTTCTTTGGGGTACGCAGTAAGAGTTCTTGGTGACAGAACTGTGCTGCCTCTCCATAGAGATACAAAGGCTTGTTCTTAAACCCTTGCTCTGCCATCTCCGAGCTATGGGCAAATTTCATATTCTTTCAGCCTCAATACTCTCCTCTGTAAAATGGGGATGATGGTAATATACCTAACTCAAAGGGTTTTGTGAAGATTAATGACATAATGATTTATGTAAATCCTAAAGCCTAGTGTTCTTACATATTAGTGATTTTGAATTTTAATATTACCAGTGACAAAATCAACGAGACATAGCTCTTAAGCATTAAAGTCAAGATTAGATCCAAAAGCCAGTGTCTAAGCGTATGGTGGTTTGTTTTTTTTTTTTTTTTTTTTTTTTTTTTTTTTTTTTTTTTTTTTTTAGATAACCTGCCCTTTAAAAAATATACGTGTTTTGTATATTTTGTTTTGCTTTCCTGTTTTTTCTTTCTTTTTTTTTCCAAGTGAATGGACATTACCTTTCCCCAGAGCCTGGCAGGGAATCTGATTATTTTTCCTCCAGAGCAATTTCTAGTGTTATCGTTATCCATTCAGTGAATAGCATTTGGCCACTTCAGAAGCATTTTCTCACTTCCATGTAAATGGTATGATTAGATGTGAAAGGTAATCTTGAGTGCTGCCATGTTATGACATTAAAATAGTAATTCAATTGTTAGCAACCCCTCACAAATAACTATCCAATCCACTTGTGTTTAATACCTCAGCGTCCTTGCATGTCTTTCCTTTTTGAAACACAAAGCAGTATTGATTTCTCTTCATAACCAACTAAAAAGTGCTTTGAGCACTTCTATCATTTCATTATCCAGCAGTAAATAAGGAAAATAACCTGCAAAAATGAAAAACAAGTCGATGGGTTACTTTTATCCCTTTCCCTGCAAAACTCAAATGCAGGCAAGAATGATGTTTTGATAGATTTGAGTGTCTTTATATTTGAAGATGCCTTGGCAGTCATCACGAAGGAAGCTTGTAGTGAAAAGCTGTGGGTGTAGAAATGGAAGCCCTGGTGTGATTAGTCTGCTCAGGCTGCCATAACAGAATATCACAGGCTGGGTGGTTTAAACAGAAATTTATATTCTCACAGTTCTGGAGGCTGAAGGCTCAATACGAAGGGGTCCACAGGGTTGGTTTCTGGTGAGGCTTCTCTCCTTGAGTTGCAAATGGCTCCCTTCTTGCTGTGTCCTCACAGGGTCTTTCCTCTGTGCATATGACTTCTGGTGTCTCTTCTTCTTATGGGGATGCCAATCTTATTGGAGTAGGTCTCTACCTTTATGACCTCGTTTTGCCTTAATAACTTCCTAAAAGGCCCTATCTGCCAAGACAGTCACAGCAGGTTTAGGGCTTCCACATATGGCCTTGGGGGAAAACAATTCAGTCCATAACACCCAGTTTGAGGACCAGCTCTGTCACTTATTGGCATACAACCTTCGGGAACGATATTGGCCCCTTTCTGTGGGAATCTGATTTCTCAAATATACAGAAAGGAGTCAGTCAATACCCCTGATTTGTAAACTTTTCGAAAGCTTTATAAATGCATCTTGGGAAGAAAATCAAGTGTATGTAGAAGTGTATATATTTATTTTTTTTGAAACAAAGAAGCATTTCCTACTGCAGTGAGTTTGCAGAAATTTTTAAATCAGGTTATCACCCCTGCTTTCTCCTCTAAGGAGTCAGGAGTCTGTGAAAAAGAGTTAGGAACCTTTGAGTGTGATGTGAGAAGCTTCTGTTATCCTTGTCTTCAAGAAATCAGTGAGGACTTTTTTTTATTTGTCCATTATGAGAGGCATGAAGAACTTACATTTTTGGCTTCATCTTAACCTCTTGGCCTTGCCTTAAGCTGTTTCCTCTAACCAAATGCCTTCATACAACTAACTGTCAAAGACTTCATTTACTTTCTGCTGCCCAGCACCATCTTCCCTCCAAAACACTTTTCAGAGACCTCCACACAGAGTCTTTTCTGTGCCACTGCAGTGGCAAATTTCCTTTGTCTGCCTTATGATAAGGGCATGTGAATGTGATTCTCTTATGCACTAGGTTTGAAGCCATTGTAAGCCAAAAAAAAAAAAAAAGAAAGAAAAAAAAGCCCAAATTTCAGACCAATTCAGCTTTGAATCCAAATTGCAGACCTTAGCACATTGAAAAGTGTCTCCAGGAGTATGAATTGGGGTGGGGTGGTGATTATAGATTAAAGGGGATTGTAGCCGCCTATATACTTTTCTTTATACTGTTGCAAAAGAAAGAAGTACTATCTCTTTATCAAAGAGAATCTCTCAATAGTGGTCCAAGATCCTTTTAAGACCAAAAGAAATATTCTTGCTGCTCTTGTGATTTCCCCCTATTTGCAAACTAACCAGTGAACCTGTCCCTGTTTCATGGATGCTGGCAGAAGACACGAGATTTCTGGATCAGAGAAAAAGACCCTTATTAATCAGAGCACGGCAGGCTTCAGAAGCTTCATGTTCTTGCCAGTTCCCCTTCTCCCATAAGACCTGGGGGGGTGACGTGAAGTGGCCCTGATGGACATAGTACACACAGTGGACTTGTATCACACCAGAGGAAACCCAAGCTTAAGAAACCCCCAATCTTGTAAAAGGCCTCCTGGTAAACCTGCCTACCTTTGGCACAGAGGAGGACATTATTTTTATTTTCCTCCTGAGAAAAGAAAGATATCTTCCTTCTGTCTTGGTATCTTCCAGGGTTGTTCGTTGTTCAAGTATTCTTGAAGAGTTAGTCCATGACAAAAACTGTCGCAAGATAAAACAGTTTACATTGTGAAAGAAATATTATAGATAATCCCTTATTCTCCAAACATGTCTCAGCGAATTCCTCCAGATCCGCCTCTTGCTCCATTCTTCAGACAAACTCTGTAGGACTGTTCCTTCCTCATGTCTTACCGATCTCTTCTTTTGTCTACAGAGTGATGAACAATTGGAATGGACTGCCTGGCTCTTTCTCTGCTTTCTTATTCATTTTGAAATGTTTTTCTTCTGAGAAAAAAAGAGAAGTCTTCTCAGTTGGTCCCCTAGTGCTGCTCTGACCAAGTTCCTGAGACTTATCTTGAGGCCAGGGTTGTTCCAATGTTGTAGGACTATCTCTTTAGTTCAGCTAAAGACAGGGGTGGGGTTCTTGTCACAGAGCCACCAAAAATTAGGCTTGCAGATGATTTGAAGTGGGAGAAAAATAGAATGTACTGAGTGGAAAGGAAAAAAAGAGAAACAGGGACTCTCCACAAAGCCAGAGTGAGAATCTTGTTGGTATATGCTTCCCACTTCACAGACTGAATTTCAGGTTCCACCCAGGAAGAGAAGGGGCCAGGCTCCTTCCCACTGTGAATGGTGTGAACTTCTGTGACTCCACCCCTGTGCATACTCCTCCCAATGTGCAGGCCGGTTGGAGTTTCTCTGAGGACCCCTTCCTATCTGGCTGTCTCACTAAGACGCTACTTTTGTAAAAGGAATGGAAATAAAACAGATGAGGAAATATTTGCCTAAAGGGCATTGCTAAGGGTGGGGCGGGGGCATGCCTTTTTCAGAACCCAATGAATCAGATTCATTTTTTAGAATAGATATAGACAGATGGTAACTATGGAAGTGACATGCAAGTGACCAAGCAGCAACCAGGAAATGCAGGATGATTAATGGGGTACATTCTGCTGCTTATGTAGAATAAGGTGTAGAAGTTTCACTGTCCCTGTAACTTCTATGACCCTTCACTTCCTAAAATGGAAAATGAGACCATTTCCTAATTGCCTGCCCAATACTAGATTGCTTTAGCTATGGAAATAAACAGATTTGAACCAAAACCCTCTTTAAATGTAAATCTTAGCAATAGCTAAGCACTGCTTTGTAGGCCAAGCATTAAATTATGTCATTGTCCAATACCTGCATTTATTTCCTAGGGTAATTGCCTATACTGACTTAAAATGTTTGAGAAGTGAAAGAAGAGTCATACTCCACATTTTTAGAGTCCAAACTAGAATGTCAAAAGTCACCAGCAGAAAATCTAAATGAATAAGTGGACTGGGAGTGGTGAAGCCTGTGGAACACTTGACAATATAAGCCTCACTGAAAGGCAGAAACTATTCATCTCTAATTGAACTTTGCTGTGTAGAAATGTTGGCTCAATGTTAGCAGATCTTCTAACCTGTCAACGTTAATTGATACCGGGGCTTTCAATTGAAATGTAAATTTCAGTTTGATAAGTAATTCAATATCTGAAAACATTGGGAGCACCAAAGAACATATCTATCTTACTTGCTATGACTTCATAACAAAACAATCCTAAAGTTAGTAGTTTTCAACAATAATGCGTATTTTGCTCATAAAACTGCAATTCAGGGATCAGTGGGGTTAACTTCTTTCTGGTCTACTAGGTTCATTTGGGGTGGCTGGAAAGCTGGGGATAAGAATGTAGATGATGAGTTAATGGGTGCAGCACACCAGCATGGCACATGTATACATATGTAACAAACCTGCACATTGCACACATGTACCCTAGAACTTAAAGTATAATAATAATTAAAAAAGAATCATCTGAAGGTTTGCCTGCTCATGTTTAGAGGTTGGGCTGGGAAGATTTAAACAACTGAAGACTCTTACGACATAGACTCCTGAAGTCATCTCTGCCTATCTCTATGTGGTCTTCCCACATGGCTGCACAAGGTGGCTCCCAGGCAGCCAGCCTTCTCACATATCAGCTTGGGGCACATCAAGACCTCAAGAGAGACTTGCAGAAGTCATATTGCCTTTTATAAACCAGCCTCTGAAGTCACTGAGCATTACTTATACCATATTCCACCAGTTCAGGCAGTAACAAAGGTCCACTAAGTTAAAGAAAAACATGTGTATAGCTTCCATCTCTTAACAGAGGAATCTGAACGTTATACTGTAAGAAGAGTATATGGGATATGCTATGCAATGGTGAGCATATCTTTGTAAAATGCCATTTGCTATCACATCCATATACTCATTGTCCACCTCTTGGCACCAGCTCATGCTCAAGAAATATTGGCATGTTCTGGGATTTGAGAAAGTAATGCTGAGCCTCTTTTAATGGTATATGAAAATTTCCTTTTCCTACTCCAACTTGTTTTTGCTGAATAACATGGCTCAACCTAGATATAGTCAATCATATGATTCCTTCCTGCAAAAGATTGTGGACAGTCCTATTAGGAACTCAAAAATCTAGATAGCTGCTGCAATTAGTCCTGGAGAATGTTCTAGAGCGGACCAGGAGTTGTTTTAGACACTTAGAAGTAGAAGGATAAATAGAACAGTTACTAAAATATTCCTCACAGTGAAGCAGGTCAAACTGGAAAAGATAATTATATTTTTAGCTTCAAGTAGAAGAGGCAGGTGGTTCTAGGCCAGAAGTGGGAGGTAAAGCCAAAATATCAAGAGACAAGTTTGTAGTGACAACAGATACCCAATGGGATACTTAAGGTGTCTGGCATTGTGAAGAAGCAAAAAGGGAGCAAGAAAAGAAGATGAAACCTCTCAGGGGAACGTTACGAGAAAGCTGAAAATTCTTTTTGGAATCAACACCAGGGTATCCAACTCTACATCTTACTGCAGCCCAGCTACACGCTGTGAGCAAACGACTCTACAGTTATTCTTGCTCATGGAAGCAGACAGCATTCAGGTGGATTTCTTGAGCCTCCTAAATTCAAAAGCTTCAAATCAGAGTCAAATGTTAATGGAGCTCATGTGCTCACATTACAAAAGAACTACAATGAGTTGCTGATGCAATTGGTGCACCCTATAGAAATGAGATTCTTATTCTGAATATCTGTTGCTCTCCCTGTGCATCATCTCTATATAGATATTCACAGATATTATTTCTATATAAATATGTATCTAATTCTCAAAGGCAATGCAACTGATCACCACACTTTTTTAAAAACTAAAAAAAATTTCAGGCTTAGGAGAGAGAGAAATTATATAAGAATCTCAGGAGGAAAATCTTTATGAAATACTCATGTTAATTGCCTTATCTTGTTGTAGTGTTATTACTTTTCAGTGGTTATGTCTGATGTTAACATTTTCATTCAAGATCTGCTTCTTTGTTGTGCTCTGCTGGGGAAGGATGGATTGCTTTATTATATTGTGATCTGGCTTGAGAAAAATCCCACATAAGGTGTTCTTTTAAAAAATACATATATGTAAAAGAAGTGCTTCATTTTGAATCAATTCTTATTGAAAACAAAATGGCATGTTTACTGCGATACTGGTAAAGCTAACTTCAGATTTTTTTTCAGTTATCTCTACCTTCGTAAATGTATCAATATGATGTTGAAGAGTGAGCAATAAGGCAAGAACAAGAAATCTTTGGTTCTGTGCCCTCTCTAGGATGCTTATTCACAGAGTTTTGTGGTCGTTTAGCCTCAGTTTTCTATTTTATTTATTTATTTATTTACTTTTGAGATGGAGTCTCGCTTTGTCGCCCCGGCTGTAGTACAGTGGTGTGATCTCGGCTCACTGCAAGCTCCGCCTCCCGGGTTCACGCCATTCTCCTGCCTCAGCCTCCCCCATAGCTGGGGCTACAGGCGCCTACCACCACACCCGGCTAATTTTTTGTATTGTTAGTAGAGACGGGGTTTCACCGTGTTAGCCAGGATGGTCTGGATCTCCTGACCTCATGTTCTGCCTGCCTCGGCCTCCCAAAGTGCTAGAATTACAGGCGTGAGCCACCGCGCCCGGCCAGCCTCAGTTTTCTAATTTGCAAAGTTAAACAGATGGATCTAAAATATCTCTAAAATCTATTGTTTCTGATAGATCATATTGTGTAAAATATTATTCAATGAGAAGCCTCCAAGATTTCTTGCCATCATAAAAATAATCAAATTCCTGATGGTCCTCATTTAATCCCCCAAATCAGGTTCCAAGAAAGGTCAAGAGAGATGCCAAGGTGCCAAGACGCCAAGACGGGTTAGCACCATTGATTGCAATCCCCCTGGTACTTGCATTCATGATGGAGCTTTCTCTCAAGGGTTGTGCCATGCTGTGGTCAGAGTGTTTGTGTCCCCACAAAATCCATATGTTGAAATCTGATCACCATTGCAATAATAGTAAGAGGTGGGGCCTTTAGGAGTTTATTAGTTTGTGAGGGTGAAGTCCTCATGAATGAGATCAGTGTCCTTATAAAAGAGGCTTGTGGGAGCCTGTTAACACCTTCTGCCATTTGAGGAAACGTATCTATCAGAAATGGGCCCTTACCAGGCACCAAATCTTTTAGTGCCTTGATCTTGAGTTTCCTAGTCTCCCGAACTCTAAGCAATACATTTCTATTATTTGTAAATTACTTCGTATATTTTGTTTTAGCAACCTAAACAGACTAAGACAGGCCACTTTTGTGTGCTCAATGCCAGAAAACTATCTCTTAAGAGATCTATACTCTCAGAGTATTTTTGCCAAGTGCCCTTAAGATTTGTGACAAATCTTTTTCCTGCTATAAGATTCAAGGGTTATTTACGATCTTCTGAGTCAAAAGTAGCATCACTATGGTGATTTCCTTCATTCTACTAACGTTTTTGACAAAATGTCAATGCACAGTATATACACTTACATTATTACACTCACGTACAAAATGTAATCCTTGCCCCCTCCCAAATATTAAATTCTTTGGAAAATAAAATGGTCATGGGTTCCAAATATCATAGAGGGATTGAGGAGAAACAGTTGAACGAAACTGTTCCTTTGTTTACTCTTCATAGAATACACTGAACAAACATTAGGTAATTTACCTTAATTTTGACTGAAAATCTTTAGATACATTCAACCAACAGAAAAGACAAAAAGGAAATGTGCCTATGAGTTTATGATGCTGGAGAGGAAAAGAAGGCAGAATTAACAGTTGTTCTTGCAGGAGTTCATTCTTAGGCCAAGATTTCTCTTTCCCAATTCGCTTTTTTAACTGGTGAGATTTAAATTGTTTAGTAATATACATAGTGAATAAATAAGAGAATTTAAGAGACATTGTATTGAGAGACCACAGGTTTCTGAAGTGTGTGTGTGTGTGTTTAAGTACTTTTGCACTAGTGCACAAAAAATTTAGTAGTATCAGAAGGCAGTTTTTAGAATGACAAACCCAGAATTTCTACCTCAATTTTAAGCACACACATCGAAGAAGTATGAGAATCACAAGGTGGCAACAAGACATATGGAAGAAACAGGAAAGTCTTACCAGAAGGTGAGTGATGGAGGAATGGGGAACAGACAGTCAGGGCTGGTATTTTCTCCTGTTAAAATGACAAGAAAGAGGAACATAATGAAATAATTAAAAGAGCAAAAGCACTTTAAGATAAATGAAAACACCAACTGTCTCAGAGTTTTGGTGGTGTAAAGAGGGTTGGGTGGGATAGAAATATTCCAGAAGGAATGGAACCTATTTTAAGATACTCAGAGACTCTCTTTACTCTCTTTAACAAAAACAAAAGAGGTCAGAAGATCCAGGGTAAATGTGATTTCAGTAAAGCCAAGCAAAACAAAACAAAAAAAGAAAAAGAAAGAAGCAAAGAAAGAAAAGGGAAGAGGCTTTTACTTCACTCTGGGCTGCTTCTCCCAACTGTCACTCCCCAAAGTAAAATCAAAACTGAATGACTTCTTTACTTTATATATTTCCTATATTTAAGATAATCCCGTATCAGAGTTACAACATACTATACTTTTTCTATTAACTGTTCCAGATAGAATATTCCTAAATGTCTAAATTGAGCTTTTATTTCATTCAAAACTGGCTGTTGATACATTAATGTCTAGTATCACAGAGATGCCAGGAATATGAAAGGTAAGGAAATGGTTGCAAAGTAATCTAAAGGCTTAATTACATTATGGATGTCTCAGTGGACAATTAAGATCAGAACATGGAGTAAACAATCAAAACAAATTACTGAAGGTCTGACATTGAAATCCAAATCTGTATATCAAGACTGAGCAGAAATCCAAATCTTTATACACCAGACTTGGATGTATCCCAAAAAGGTCATTATGAGAATAAGGTATTTTATTAATTTTTTTCATGCACACAATTTACTTCTGAGGAAGTTCTCATTTCCTAAGGATAACAACAGTATTCAGATGTCTTTTTGCAAATTCTTAATCATAATTTTGAACAAAAGCCAAATTAGATACTTTATATGATTCTTAGTATCTGAAGAGATCTTAGAGGTAACCCATGAAACACTGTTTCTTAGGAATTGGGCTTGTTCAACTGGAAGAAGAAAACACTTGGTCACTACATAGTTGTGGCCTTCATATATTTTGAAAAACTGTCAGTAGAAAAAGCAATACATCTACTTCTCTGCCTTGGCAAGAGAACAGTGATCAATACTTGAAAATACCATCACCACCTTCAAAGTTGGAGAATTAAAAACAAACAACCAATTACAAACTGGGCATCTTACACAGTTTAAAAATTGTACTTACTGGAGGACAGAGAGAGGAGGCTTTGTTACCATAAACAGAAATCCAAGACCCTGGGTGGAAGCTAAAATTCTGCAGGCCTGGCTGAAGGTGTTGTAGCCTCGAGCCGACATGTCAGTGTGCAGACACTGCCAGAAATGCTATGTGTAACATCTCTTTCCTTTGCCTTCCAATCCTGTTAGTACCTTCCACTGCCCAAACCCAGTGGGAATTAGGAAAACTCAGCCATCGAAACTACATTTCTCCATAACACAGGCCGGGAGGGATAAAAAAAAGACAAGGCATGCTTTTCATAGCAAATATACCAATAGATTGGCACAAGAACCCAGGGATTTATATTTTCATTTAGTTTGGGTTCCATTCCTGGAACTTAGAAGTGACATTTGAGCTGACATATTAAAAACAACAACAGACCAGAATTGTGAAGACCCTTCAAAGAGCACTTCAGGTGGAGGAAACAGCAAGAACAAACTCTTGGTGGCAGAAAAAAGCTAAATGCATGTGAGAAGCAGAAGGGGCATCCAGTGTGACTGGAGCACACTTTGTATGGAGTTGGGGAATGGGGCTGTTGGTGAAAAGGTTGTAATTATACATAGAAACCAGATTGCTGTGCCATGGTGGGTTGTTGAGACTTGCTCTAAGAGCCACAGGTGTTCTTTGAAAATAACGTATTACGGGATGAAAAATTCTCATTGTTGTTTTGAAAATATCACTCTAAGTGCAGGAAAAAAAATCACTAAAGGCATGCCAAATAGAAATAATTGTAGGCCATATGCAAGTTTCTTATTATTTATTAACATACTTTATGGCAAGTAAATTTATTCCAATATATAACTGAAGTAATAATGTAGGCATTTTCCTAAGTTAAAATGTTTATTTAGAAGTACATTTCTCTGATTTGGAAGTATTTTACAATTTTTACCTACATGTAATATAGACACGTTTCCTTTTTGCTCCATAGTTAATTGAGAGCACCACGCAATTTATTTGAAATTAAGTTACATTTGGCAAAAGTTATAATATGAGGTAAACTAAGACCACAATTTCAACAAATAAATAGAATCTATTTGATTCTAAGATCAAATAGCACATTTATATAATTTAAGAATAATATTTAAAAATCATACAATTTTTAAAAGTTTTTTTATTGTTATTACAGAAATGACAAAAGAAAAAGTTTGAGTGTTTATTAAGTGGTAACATTTTAAATATTTGAGCTTCTTCCTTCGTACTTTTCTTTAAAATGCAGCATTTTCATGGCAGCAAACCTCATTTTGGCCATTTTCAAAACGTATACTGTGTTGGGCACACGAAAAATGCAGAGATTGAGAAGGCAGAGCGAGATGGTGGAATACAAGCCTACACTATTCATATCCCCTGTGGGAACACCAAATTTTAATTATCTTCACACAGAAAAGCAGCATTACAAGAACAACGACAACAAAAAGTCAGGTAGCATCTCGGCCACAGTGAGGTAAGGCAATGGGTAAGCTCTTGGAGTCCACAAGTTCAAGACTATGGTCTTAGCATTTCTCGACCTGTGCTGGACCAAAGGGGAGCCCGCTTCCCTGAAGGGTGAGTCCCAGGCCTGGAAGCATTCACCACAAGCTGACAGAAGAGCCCTTGGGCTTTAAGTGAACATTGATGGTCACCTGGAAGAATATCCTGTGGACTGGTGGTGGTGATGGCCGCAGAGAGAGGCTCCTCTGCCTGTGGAAAGGAGAGTGAAGAGTAAGAATAACTTTGCACGGTGGTTTGAGTGTCAGCTTAGCTGAAGTAGACAGAACATTGGGTACATTGTTAAGGGTTTTGATTTTCCAGTTCGTGGCTCCCACACAGCATCTCTAGACATGCCCAGGACATCGAGACACTTGCCACCCAGAAACAAAGGGCACTGGGTAAGGCTCAGTGCTGTGCTTGCTTCTGTTCTTACTTAGAGCTGTTCCAGTGGTGGTGGCCACAGGGGTACTTGTATCACCATACCTACAGTTCCAAGAGGCTCAGCACGGAGAGAGAAATTCTGTTTGTTTTGGAGAAAGTAAGGGAAAAGAACTAGAGTCTCTGCCTGGTAATCTAGAGAATTCCTTTGGATCTTATCCAGGACTACCAAAACAGTACCTCTACAATTCTGCAAAAAACACAGCATTATTGTGCTTGGGGCCCAACTCCCTTTTCGAATGTCTGGAAAGCCATATGAAGAAGGACTGTCACAAACAAGTCCAGACTGTGAAGACCATAGTAAATACAGAATTATTTAATTTCCAGACACCAGTAAACATCTACAAGCATCAACAGCATCCAGGAAAACATGACCTCACCAAATGAACTAAATAAGGTGCCAGAGATCAGTCCTGGAGAAACAGAGATATGTGACCTTTCAGACAGATAATTCAAAACAGCTGTTTTGAGGTAACTCAAATAAATTCAGGATAACAGAGAGGAATTTAGATTCTACTAGGCAATTTTAATGAAGAGATTTAAATAACTGAAAAGAATCAAGCAGAAATTCTAGAGCTGAAAAATGCAAGTGACATGCTGAACAATGCATCAGTCTCTAATAGCAGAAGTGATCAAGCAGAAGAAAGAATTAGCGAGCTTGAAGACAGGTTATTTGAAAATACACAGTCAGAGGAGACAAAGAAAAAAAAGAATACAATACAATGAAACAAATCTATAGGATCTAGAAAATAGCCTCAAAGGGCAAATCTAAGAGTTATTGGCCTTAAAAAGAAGGTAGAGAAAGAGATAGGGGTAGAACGCTTATTCAAAGGGATAATATCAGAAAACTTCCCAAGCCTTGAGAAAAATATAAACATTCAAGTAAAAGAAGATTATAGAACACCAGGCATATTTTACCTAAAGAAGACTCCATCAAGCTATTTAAAAATCAAACTCCCAAAGTTCAAGGATAAAGAAAGAACCCTAAAAGCAGCAAGAGAAAAGAACCAAATGCCATTCAATGGAGTTCCAATACATCCGGTAGCAGACTTTTCATGCAAGCCTTACAGGCCGTGAGAGAGTGGCATGACATGTTTAAATACTGAAGGACAAAAACTTTTACCCTAGAATAATATATTTGGCAAAAATATCCTTTAAGCAGGAAGAAGAAATAAAGACCTTCCCAGACAACCAAAAGCTGAAGAATTTCGTCAAAACCAGACCTGTACTACAAGAAATGCTAAAGGGAGTCCTTCAGTCAAAAGAAAAGGATGTTAATGAGCAAGGAAAAAAATCATCTGAAGGTACAAAACTCACTAGTAATAGAAAGCATGCAGGAAAAACACAGAACAGTATTACACTGTAATTGTGGTGTGTAAATTTCTCTTGACTTAAGTAGAAAGACAAATATAAACCAATCAAAAACAATTACTACAATTTTTCAAGACAGAGAATACAATAAGACAAAGAAATAACAAAAAATTTAAAAGTGGGAGATGATGCTGAAGTGTAGAGTTTTTATTAGTTTCTTTTTGTAGAGTTTTTATTAATTTTTTAAGGAGTCTTCACTTTAAAATAATAGGTTACGAGAGAGCATTTCCACCCCTCATAGTAACCTCAAATAAAAAAAAAAAACAAACATATAACAGATACACAAAAAGTAAAAAGCAATAAATTAATGCATACCACCAAAAAAAAAAATCACCTTCACTAAAAGGAAGAGAAGAAGGAAGGAAAAAAAGAGAAGACTGGAAAACAACCAGAAAACAAATAAAAAATGGCAAGAGTAAATCCCTACTTATCAATAATAAAATTGAATGTAAATAGATTAAATTCTGAAATCAAAAGAAATAGAGTGGCTGAATGGATGCAAAAACCATGATCTGTTACCTAGGAGAAACATGCTTCATCCATAAAGTACACATAGACTGAAAATAAAGGGATAGAAAAAGATATTCCATGTGAATGCAAACCAAAAAAGAGCAAGAGTAGCTATACATAAAACAGACAAAATACATTTGAAGATAAAAGCAGTAAGAAGAGACAATGGAAGTGATTATATAATGTCAAAGGAGTCACTTCAGCAAGCAAGAGAATATAATGGTGGTAAATATATATTCACCCTTTGGGTATATACCTAGTAATGGGATTGCTGGGGCAAATGGTATTTCTATTTCTAGATCCTTGAGGAGTCACCACACTGTCTTCCACAATGGTTGAACTAATCTACACTCCCACCAACAGTGTAAAAGCGTTCCTATTTCTCCACATCCTCTTCAGCATCTGTTGTTTCCTGACTTTTTAAAAGATCGCCATTCTAACTGGCATGAGATGGTATCTCATTTTGGTTTTGATTTGCATTTTTCTAATGACCAGTATGATGAGCATTTTTTCATGTGTTTTTTGGCTGCATAAATGTCTTCTTTTGAGAAACGGGTTGATGGGTGCAGCAAACCACCATGACACATGTATACCTACGAAACAAAATTGCACGTTCTGCATATGTACCCCAGAACTTAAAGTATAATTAAAAAAAATACATGTAGTAGTAAGGAAGGAGACCACTACTACTCCTGCTGCCCTCCTCCCCCTACCTTGCCTAGTTCACAAGACAGGAGTAAAGAGAAAGAAACAAAAGTAAGATAAATAGCCAGACAACCTTGGCACCACCACCCGGCCCTAGGAGTTAAACAAAGTAATAATAATAACATCAACCCCTGGCCTAAACTACTTGTGTTATCTGTAAATTCCAGACACTGTATGAAAAAAGCATTGTAAAACTTTCTGTTCTGTTACCTGATGTATGTAGCCCCCAGTCACGTTTCCCACGCTTGCTCGATTTATCATGACCCTTTCATGTGGACCCCTTAAAGTTGTAAGCCTTTAAAAAGGCCAAGTATTTCTTTCTCAGGGAGCTTGGCTCTTAAGACGCGAGTCTGCCGACACTCCCGGCTGAATAAAAAACCTCTTCCTTCTTTAATCCGGTGTCTGAGGAGTTTTGTCTGTGGCTCGTCCTGCTACAGTAGTTGCTCCAGAGTTTGCAATAGACATTTATAACAAATTCAAGTCCAATTAACAATATACTGTTTTATGAGCAGTGCAAATACATATATATATATATATATATATATAAAGTGTATATAAAACTTTAAAAAGTAATTCCATTTATAACTACAAATAAAATTATATATATATATATATATATATATATATATATTCATCCTACAGTGGAGCACACAGATATATAAAGTAAATATTATTAGAGTTAAAAAGAGAGATAAACCCCAATACAATAACGGCAAGAGACTTCACCACCACACTTTCAGCATTTGACAGATCTCCCAGACATAAAATCAACAAAGAAACATCAAACTTAATTGGTACTATACAACAAATGAACCTAAAAGATATTTACAAACATTTCATCCAGGAGCTGCAGAATATACATTTTTCTCACCAACACATGGATTATTCTCAAAGGTAGATCATATGTTAGGTCACAAAACAAGTCTTAAAAATTCAAAAAATGTAAATAATATCCACCATCTTTTCTGACTACAATGGAATAAAATTACAAATCAATAACAAGAGGAATTTTGGAAACTATGTAGCCACATAGAAATTAAACAATATGCTCCTGAATGAACAGTGGGTCAATGAAGAAATTAAGAAGGAAATTGAAAAATGTATTGAAACAAATGCTAATGGAAAGAGAACATATCAAAACATATTGGATATGGCCAAAGCAGTAGTAAGAGTAAAATTCATAGCTATCAGTACTTATGTAAAAAAAGAAAAACTTCAAATAAATAACCTAATGATGCATCTTAAAGAATTAGAAAAGCAAGAACAAACTGAAACCCAAGTTAGTCAAAGAAAAGAAGTAATAAAGATCAGGGCAGAAATAAATGAAATTCAAATAAAGAAAACAAAGATCAATGAAACAAAAAGTTGGTTGTTTACAAAGATAAACAAAATTGGCACACACATAGCCAGACTAAGAAAAAAAGAGAATGTACAAATAAATAAAATCAGAGATGAAAAAGGAGACATCACGACCGATACCACAGAAATTCAAAGGATCATTAGTGGCTACTATGAGCAAGTGTATGCCAATAAAATGGGAAATCTAGAAGAAATGGATTAATGCCTAAACACATACAATCTATCAAGATTTAACTATGGAGAAATCCAAGACCTAAACAAACCAATAACAAGTGACACGATTGAAGCTGTAATTGAAAGTCTCCCAGTAACGAAAAGACTGGGGCCAATGGCTTCACTTCTGAATTTTACCAAATATTCAAACAAGAACTAGTATCAATTCTATTCAAACTGTTCCAAAAAATAGAGGAAGAGGAAGTACTTCCAAACTCATTCTACGAGCCCAACATTACACTGATACCAAAACCAAAGACATATCAAAAAATGAATACACAGGTCAAGATCTCCAATGAATCAGTGCAGAATCAATGCAAGTCCCAGCAAAATACAAATGTCATTCTTCACAGAAATAGAATATAAATTATCCTCAAATGTATATGGAATCACAAAAGACCCAGAGTAGCCAAAGCTAGCAAAAAAGGGCAAAACTGGAGGAATCACGTTACCTGATTTCAAATTATAGTATGGAGTCATAGTAACCAAAACAGCATGGTACTGGCATAAAAACAGACACACAGTCTAATGGAACAGAATATAGAACCCAGAAAAAAATTTACACACCTATAGTGAACTCATTTTTGACAATGTGCCAAGAACATACACTGGGGAAAAGACAGTCTCTGGTGCTGGGGAAACTGGGTACCCATTATGCAGAAGAATGAAACTAGACCCTTACCTCTCTCCATATACAGAAATTTAATAAAAATTTATTAAATACTTAAATTTGAGACCTCAAACTGTGAAACTACTACCAGAAAACCTTTAGGAAACTCCCCTGCACATTGATCTGGGCAAAAATTTCTTGAATAATATCCTACAAGCACAAGCAACCAATGCAAAAATGGACAAATGGCATCACATCCAGTTAAAAAGCTTCTGCACAGCAAAGGAAACAACTTACAAAATGAAGAGATAACACACAAAATGGGAGAAAATATTTGCACACTCCCCCTCTGAATAGGATTAATAACCAAAATATATAAAAAGCTCAAACACCTGCATAGGAAAGAATATAATAATCTGATTATAAATGGGAAAAGATATGAACAGACATACCTTAAAAGAAGACATACAAATGCTAAGCAGGAATATGAAAAAGCACTCAACTTCATTGATTATCAGAGAAATGCAAATCGAAACTACAGCGAGAGATCATCTCACCCCTGCTAAAATGGCTTATATCCAAAAGATAGGTAATAAGAAATCCTGGGAAGAATGTGGAGAAAAGTGAGCCTTTGTACACTTTCAGTGGAAATGTAAATTAGTAAAACCACCATGGAGAACAGTTTGGAGGTTCCTCAAAAAACTAAAAATAGAGCTACTATACAATCTGGCAATTCCACTGCTGGGTATATATCCAAAAAAAAAGAGGAAATCAGTATGTTGAAAAATCAGCACTCCCAAGTTTGTGGCAGCACTGTTAACAATAGCCAAGAGTTGAAAGCATCCTAAGTGTCCATCAATAGACAAATGGATAAAGAAAATTTACATATACACAATAGAGTACTATTCAGCCATATAAAAGGTTGAGATTCTGCTATTTACAACAACATGGATGGAACTGGAGGTTGCTATAATAAGTGAAATAAGCAAGGCACAGAAAGATAAACATTGCATGTTCTCACTTATTTGGTGACATTTAAAAATCAAAACAATTGAACATATGAAGATAGAGAAGAATGGTTACCAGAGGCTTGGAAGGGTAGTTGGGGGAACAAGTGGGGACATGGGGTTTGGTAATGGGTATAAAAAATAGAACAAATCAAACCTAGTATTGGATAGCACAAGAGAGTGACTCTAATCAATGATAATTTAATTACACATTTAAAAATAACTAAAAAAGTATAAATGAGTGGTTGGTAATGCAAATAATAAATGCTTGAGGGTATGGATACCTTTTTCCATGATGTGATTATTACACATTGCATACCTGTGCCAAAATATCTCATGTACCATAAATATATATATACTTACTATGTACCCACAAAAATTTAAAACTATTATTTATTTTAAAGTAGGGCTCTGCAAGTGGAGTTTTGGATTCAATTTTCAAATTAGAATTTCAAATGCCAATGGCAGAGAATGGTATGTTTTTCTCAAAAGGGGTTTCTGCATTGACTAGCACACATTTACAAAAAGGAAACATATCAGAGTCTTCTTATCTTCCTGCTCAACTCTAAACATGTAATTATTGGAATCCTGTTAGATCTTCCTAGTCATTCTTATGCAAGTTCATAGGTCTAGGTCATGTTTTAAATATAGCAATCATGAAAAGAGCATATCTCCCTACCTTCTGTTATTATGGGGAAGGCATAGGTAGTCAAGAGATATGACTTTTATTTAACTGTAGAAATCTACTAGCCCTGTGGCTTAGGGCAAGTCACTGCACCGAGTCTTAGTTTCTCCATCTGGACACAAATGAGATATCTCAACATATACCTCACAATTTGCATTAAAAACTAAAAAACAGATACAATGAGTATACTTTATAAACTCTGAAGTATACTCTGTATGTAATAGTTTCCTTCCCTCAGTGGGATGCAATTTTTATTTGGCAGGTCTAATCTTCACTCCTTAGATTACCGTGTTTTGATGGCTTCCTCTTGCCCTATGATAAAGTAAAAATTATTTACTGCAGTCTCATGCCTAATTCTCAACCTCTTTTCTTGTGGTGTTTACATCTCTCCTTCTGTATCATTCTGTAGCTTACGTTTGTCCCTCAAATGCTTCATCTATACTTCATTCAATTCAGTTTTTGAGCTTATATTATGTTTTGGGTTTTCTGCTGGGATAGGGACACAGTGGTGAAATGATTACTCCGTATCTTGAATACTTACGATGCTCATATAGTAGGACAGTAATTAACATTAAATTGCCCATACCAGGAAGTTAGTGAAACAATACACAATAGGATTTGTGAACTGTGGCAAGAGGGAGAGAGAATAGAGAACAACCCATCTGATGGAGACTAGTACAGTTAAGCTAATCAGTGCTCTAGAAGGATATGGCTGCAGTATTTCCCCTTCATCTTAATTTGGAATTGAAAGCAGATATGCAGAGTTTTCTGCATTGTCTCTTAGCATTTAAATCTGGGCCAGCAGCTAATAGAAAAAAAAACATTGTCCTGTAAAACAAAATATGTTTGCTGGATATGGTCTTCAGTCTCTGATCTGTTCTCTCTTTTCTTGAGGCAACTCATCTCTGGCTCAGAACTTTTGCTCATGCTGTTTCTCTCACGCAAAACATTATTTCTACTACCAGCAGCATCCTCCATTTCACTTAGGGAATTCCTATATATCTTTCAGATCCCAGGGAAGCTTTCTTGCATCTTCCAGACCAGTTATTGTTGCATGCCATACATTCTTTATGTAGAGTGATAGGTTCCCTACCAAGTTACTTAAGGGTGCATTTGTCTGCTGAGTGAAACTTGAAGTCCAGGCAGTGAGTCCTATGGTGTCCAGCTGAGGGGGAGATATTCCTGGGAACCTAAATATCCTATTTAGTATCTGTGAACCTACTAAGAAAAACAGTCACATCCCTTAAGCACAGTAAGCAAAGCTCCAGTGTATTAGCCTAAAAGTAGTTTAAAGACGAGAGCCTGCAGACTCTCTAGAGTTGGCATGTCACTGTCCAGGAGTGCCTTACATGTTAATTCCTAATAAGGTCATCTACTCATCAAACTGCAGTTGTTCAGGTCATTCTTTGGTCTCATGTCTGTTTCCTAGTTTGGTGTTGGAGGGGAGATGTTACAGTCCAAAATGTTTCTCGTAGCATTTTATCTTACTATTATATGGTCATATTTTCCTGTTACTAATTATTATCAGTCTGTGTGCCTAGTTCTATAAGCTCCCCGGACCGGGTCTCTGTCCTGATCACCAACCCTCATGTCTTTTTCTGATTAATATTTCAATAAAAATTTGGAAGCTTGGCATTAAGAAGAGCTGTTTCTTAAGAAGAAAA